>NC_137276.1:3100000-3152500 GCF_054371585.1 Giraffa tippelskirchi
TACAAGGATGCAGTGCAGACGGGCCGACAGCTCACGCGGGCCTGACCACAGAGCCCTGCCGGCTCCCGGCCAGCAGCCTCGGAGGGGCCAAGCACCTCACCACTGTGGTCCAGACGCCCAGGGGGACGGTCAAAACCAGCCCTCGGAGGGGGCCACACGTGCGTGTCACGGCCTGGTCCAGCATCTGCATGGTGTTGGGCTTCAAGGCCGACACAAAGACTTAGGCTTTTCTATTACACGTAAATACCCTGACCTGAGCCAGCGTGTTCCTTCACTTCAAGGTCGTTACCTGGGAGCACGTCCCACCACAGGGCGTTGATGAGAAACCAAGAGCTCCTCAAGATACTCAAACATCTACTGAAACAATGAGTGGTTTGAGAAAAAGATGAAAAAACCTCAGTCCAACTCACTGCCCCATGAACGAACGGTCAAAATTTTGGTTTAAGAACTCTGTCAAACTTCTAAAAAGGTGACATAAAAAGTACTCAAAGCTTTGATGTGCAGCGTGCCACAGGACCTGGGGTGTTTGTTAAGGCCAAACAGAGGATGCTGTGGAACAGTCTCAGAACAGCACCGGAGGAGGTTAAGCCCTGAGTCCCTTTAAAAGCTGAAGGAATCATTAAGTTCTGTGGGATGCGGAAGAAACCAGCGTGCAGGTGCCCTGCTCTGTGGAGCTGAGCGGTCACGGGCGTGCAGGTGGCCCCACTGTGCAGAGCTGGGCGGCGGCGCCTGGCTCCTCCTGGGGGAGAGATGCTCCCGCACGCGCCCTGCTGCTGGCTGCCCCCTGCTCAGCAAGCCTGCGCGCCGGGGCCCCGCTCAAACGGGCTCTCTGCCTTTGAACCCGTCCCCCTGGACCCGTCAGCCCCGAGAGAGACACTGACACATCAAGATCATGAAACTCAAAACCTCTGCCACTCCAGAGTTCCATTTCTTTTCATGTTTTAAACATCTGACTTCCCCAAACTGCTCACTCCAGTTTTTCTCCTTGAATCAAATCCCGTCCTCTAGGAGATCTCTGACCAGCCAGGGCTGGCTCCTCCATGGCACACGCCTGCCCTGGAGTTGGGAAGGCCTGACCTTGGGTGGTCCCAAGTCAGCCCCAGCCCCGGGTGCAGAAGGGTTGGGGATAAACCAGACAGGGTCACCTGGTTTTCTAACACGTTTCTGTTTGGCACAAATCCTCTTTTCTGTCCATAAGTCATCAATAAAGATGGAGCTGGAGGTGTCACTCAGCCTTCTGCTAGCCCTGACCTCCACTGTAGGCCATAATCAGCACGTTAACATGCTTTCGGGTGCTCTCCTGCCAATGCGGGAGCCACTGACCTAGGGATCTCAGTCAGGGCTGGTGCCCATCTATGGATGTTCAGGAAATGCTGAAGGCACTGCTGGCTGTCACAGCGGCTAGGGGACACCACTGGCATTTAGCAAGGCCAACGGTCAGCACAAAGACTAGGGTGTCTCAAATGCCAGGGTGTCTCCTGCTAAAAAGCCCTCAAGCCAGCTCCGCTGACTCTGCTGAGCTCACAGGCAGTTATAAATTACCTGCAATCCCATCAACCAGAGATAACCACTGTTGACTGAACATGTTCCTTTCAGTCTTTTAATCATTTAAATTTTCTTTGGATAAATTCAGGTAGGATGTTTATAATAAGGGTCGTCCTTTGTTACAAAGATTCTTGAAAACTTTTTTTTTTTAAGTGCAGAATATGGATTGAGATGCAGAATGTGGATTAAGTCTTGTTTACTTAAAAACTTCCCCACTGTGTGTGGGGGCATTCGGATTATCTATTTTTATTTCTGTAATCTTGGTTTATCACAGAGATAAAGCATTTGTGCCTCCTTCCCCCAACCCCCTGCCCATCTGTGGCTGTGTGAGGAAGCCCGCACAGAACTATTTAGGCACTGCGTTTTAATCAAGGGCTCTGTATTCTGGGAAACACCCTCTGAGAGGAAAGGCTATGATTCCACTGCTGGCTGATACTGCTCCTGTCCAACAAGGGTTCTCATCATCTATTAATGGACTAGTCTTCAAAAGTGGCCCTACCAGAATGAAGAGCAGAGTGCCTAGGAGGAAATAAGCCTTCATTTGTCTTGCAAATTAAACTCTATTAACCCCACAGGCTGCTCCTTGAACATGCTTCTAATATTAGTTACGCTGCATACATTATGCAGATTTCATGTTTTCAGCATTATATTAGATGCAAAATGTTTTAAAATTCTAGAATGTTTCTAAAACCAGCCAAAAGAATTCTAATGTTGTAATATGCGGGGACTTTGGAGAAAGAACATGTGAATTTAATTCTAAGGCTTATGCTCAATTATACAGATTAAAATGGTCAACTAAACATCAAAAAATCAAAGAAAACAGCCCAGGGAGTCACTCTATCTACTTTTTTCCCAAAAGATTGATCAGGCACAAAGAGGACACTATGTTAGTTTGAAATTTCTAGTTTTGTTCTTGTGAAAGGTGACCTAAAAGAATCTGAAATCCAGACTTTACCACTTTCTCCTGAAGAAATTACATCATCGCTACCTTCTTACGCAGTTCTCTATTTTCAAGTGATAAACTGATGGAAGAGCTGTGGAAAACTTATAAAACTGGAACTTTTCCATACAATTGTGAGAATAGTTTATCAGCCTACAAAAGCCCTGCTGAGACTCTGACTGGGGCTGAGTTAAATCCACTGCCCAGTATGGGGAGAACTGGACATCCTAACCACACTGAGTTTTCCAATCCAAGAATGCAAAAAGTCTTTCCAATCACTAAGAAATCATTTTATTTCTTTATTTCTTTAGGGTTATGTAATGTTCGGCATATATATCCTGAAAATGTCAACAGAAATCTATTTCATGGGTTTTTTTTTTCTCCTATTGTAAATGAAACTAATTTTAAAATTTGCAATATTCATTGTTAGTATATGGAAATACAGTTGGTTGTAGATAATCGTGTCTTCTGTAGAGACAGTTTTATTTCTTCCTTTTCCAAAATGTATGTGTGATTTTCCTCGCTGTACTGGACTGGCCAGAACCTACAGCTGAATAGGTGGCCTCCTTGCCTGGACTGATTTTGGAGGTCAAATCTTCATCAGTAGGTAGGCTGCAGGTATAGGGGCCATTAAAAAAAAAAAAAAAAAAACAGGTTAAGAAATTTCTTTATATACATCTCTTGAGATGATCACAGCTTATTTTCATTCTCTTTTCTGCTGACATGATGAACTGACTGATTTTAAATACTGAACAGTTCACTTTCATAGGATAAACAACCTGGTCATGTCGCATTATCCTTTTTGCACACTGTAGATTCAATCTGCTAATATTCTTGAGGACTTTCACATCTGTCGTTGAGGAATATTTTTAATGACTTCATCTGGTTGTTGCGTCCAGTAATGCTGGCCCCAAAAAGTGACCTGGGAAGTCCTCTTTCCTTGTGTACTTCCTGGAGGAGTTCTTGGAGAATTGATATAATTTCTTCTATAAATCGTTGGTAGAATTCATCAGTGAAGCTGTCTGGGCTTGAATTTTCCTTTATGGGAAAATTTCTACTCTGTCAATTAGTATAGTAGATGTCAGACTATTTAGGCTATTTCTTCTTGAGTGAGCTTTGGTACTTGTGCCTTTCAAAACAGTCATTTTTATTTCAGGAGTGAAATGTCTACTGTTGTTCACACCACATACTTCTTCTCTTCTCAAGCTGGGAGGATTTGTCAGTGTCCTTCTCCTTCATTAACACTGTTAATTTGTGTCTTTTCTTCCTTGCTCTGGCTAGGGATTTATTGGTTTTATTGATATATTTAAAAGAATCAGCTTTAGATTCATGGATCTTTTCTATTGTTATTCTGTTTTCAATTTCATTGATCTCTGTTCTTATCTCTATTACTGCTTCCTTCGGTTTGCCTTCATTTCAATCTGCTCTTATTTTCCTGGTTTCTTACAGAAGTTTAGATCATTGTTTTGAGATCTTTCTCCCCTAATTTAAATATTTAATGCTATAAATTTTCCTCAAAGAACAATAATAGCTATACCCTAGAGCTTTTTATAGGTTTTCCCCATGATGACTTCTCTGTACAGTAAGTTAATTTCAAATAATTTGGATTTTCACCTATCTTTATTACTAATAATTTAATCCCATTGTGGTGAGAGAAGATTTTACACAATTCAAATACTTTAAAATTTATCCAGAATTGCATTATGGCTCGGAATATGGCCTATGTTAGAAATGATCCACGTGATGTATATCTCCACCCCTGGTAATATTTTTTACTATTCATCTAATATTACCATAGTCATTTTGGATTTCTTTTTATTAGTGCTTTTATGGTATATATCTTTTACCTTTCTTATACCTTTAGCTCTCTCTTCCTATTTAAGTAGATTTCTTTCAGACAGCATATACTTGGGTCTTGATATTTCTCTCCCAGTTCTACAATCTCTGTTTCATAACCGGTACATTTAGGCCGTTATGATGAATGTAGTCACTGACGTGGCTGGATTAAACTGCGCCGTCTTGTTAGTTCTTTAGCGTGTGTGCTAGTTTCCTGTGTTTTGTTCCTTTTTTCTCTTTGATGCTTGATTTTGGACAGACAGTCACAATATGGTCAGAGATGATTCCTGTCCCACAGAAAGCTTGATTTGGGCCCCAATCAAATTTCCAAGAGGCTTTTGGGGAGGGTTTTGTTTTAATGGCTTTCCTGGTGGTTCAGAGGGTAAAGCGTCTGACTGTAATGTGGGAGACCCAGGTTCAATCCCTGGGTCGGGAAGATCCCCTGGAGAAGGAAATGACAACCCACTCCCGTACTCTTGCCTGGAAAATCCCATGCATGGAGAAACCTATAGGCTACGGTCTATGGTAGGCCACAGTCTATGGGGTTGCAAAGAGTTGGACATGACCGAGCAACTTCACTTTCACTAACAAGTCAATTATAAAATCTGTATGGAAATTCACAGAACCTAGGATAGCCATAACAACAACAACAACAACAACAACAATAATAATAATAATAAAAGAACAAATTTCAAGAACTCACAGTATCTCATTTCAAACTTGCAGGGTGATGCTTCAAGAATCATGATACCATCCTATTGGTGCAGGAATACAAGATCAAGAAAATGGAACAGAGAATCCAGAAATAAATACACACATACGGCATCTATTGATTTTTGACAAAACCAATTTAATGGGAAAAAGAAAGTTGGTGGAACCACTGGATAAATGTATGAAAAAAGAGGAGAAACTTGACTCCCTATATCACATCATATTCAGAAGTAAATTTTACATAGGTTAAAGGCTGAGGCATGAAAGGTGGTATAAAAAATTCTAAAAAAAAAAATAAAGTATCTTATAACAGGCAAGATTTTATAAATGGGCAGAAAGACTAAGAATGATCACTAGGCTTACGAAAAGATGCTCAATATCATTATTCATTAAAAAATTAAAACCATAGGATACTTCTCCATAGCAATAAAATACCTAAAACTAAAAAAGACCAACAATATCAAATACTGACACAAAGAGAATTCTCATATCTTGAGGGGACAATTTTTTGGGAAAATGACTGGCAATATCTACTAAAGCTGAACAGTAAGCCACTGGAACAGTAATTTCATTCCTGCAGAAGATCAGTAAGGGCATAATTTAACATAACACTACAAATCAACTGGTTATAATCGACATTTATAGACTACTTCATCCAACAACAGTAGAATACACATTCTTTTCAAACTCCCATGTAAGATTCAACAAGACAGATCATATTCTGAGCCATAAGATATACCTTAACAAATTTATAATAGAAATCATATAATGTCAGTTCTCAGATCATAAGGGAATTAAACTAGAAATCAGTAACAGAAAGAAAACTAAATGTCCCACCTGAAATATTTAGAAAATAAACACACTGCTAACTAACACATGGGTCAAAGATGAAACTTCAAGATAAATTTTAAACTATTTTGAACTAAATGAGAACAGAAACACAACTTACTGAAATTTGTTGGATGCAGTGAAAGTAGTGCATGCTGCTGCTGCTAAGTAGCTTCAGTCATGTCCGACTCTGTGCGACCCCACAGATGGCAGCCCACCAGGATTCCCCATCCCTGGGATTCTCCAGCCAAGAACACTGGAGTGGGTTACCATTTCCTTCTCCAATGCATGAAAGTGAAAAGTGAAAGTGAAGTCACTTAGTCGTGTCCAACTCTTCGCGACCCCATGGGCTGCAGCCTACCAGGCTCCTCCGTCCATGGGATTTTCCAGGGAAGAGTACTGGCGTGGGGTGCCATTGCCTTCTCTGAAAGTGGTGCATAGAGGGAAATTTACAATAATGAATGCATACATTAGAAAACAAGATAGATCTAAAACCAATAATCTAAGTTTACACCTTAGGAAACTGAAGAAAAACAGCAAATCAAAACTAAAGTAAATGGAAGAATAATTAGAGCATAAATCAATGAAGAAAAATGAACAAAACCAAAATCTGGTTCATGGTAAGGATCAATAAAATTGACAGACCTCTGCCAAGCTGAGAATTAAAGGTAGAAGACACAAATTACTTATTTCAGAAATGAAATATAAGACACCACTATAGATCTTACGGACATTAAAATGATAAAGGAATATTATGAACAACCCTGTGTCCATTATTTGATAACGTAGATGATAATGGACTGATTCTCTGAAAGGCATAATCTGCCAAAATTCACATAAGAAGAAATAGACAATATGAATAGACCTATATCTAGTAAAGAAATTTAATCAATAAATAATTTTCCAAACCAGAAAGCACCAGGTCCAGCCAGATTCACTGGTGAATTCTACCAAGCATTTAAGGGAGAAATTATTCCAAAACTCTACAATCTGTTTCAGAGGATAAAGGAAGAGGGAATACTTCCTAATTCATTCTATGAGACCAGCATTACCCAAATACCAAAACCAGACAAAGACATTACAAAAGAAGACAACAATAGACCATAGATTGCTACTGTCCATGAACATAGATGTAAAAATTCACAACAAAGTATTTATTAGTAAATAAAAATAATAATGTATAAAAATATTTATATACGACAACCAAGTGGGATTTAAACCAGGTATTCAAGGCTGGCGTCAACATTTCAAAATTAATGTAATCTATTAAATCAACATGCTGAGAGACAAAAATCACATGGTCATAAGTGACACAGAAAAAGCATGAGAAAATCCAACACCAATTCACGATAAAATCGCTCAGAAAAATAGGAATAGAGAAGAACTTCCTTCAGTTTGATAAAGAATAAAAACATCTACAACTAATGTCATACATAATGGTGAGAAACTTGAAACCTTCCCACTAAGATCAGGAATAAGGCAAGAATGTCCCCTTCGGCTGTTCCTTTTCAACAATGAACACGAAGTACTAGCTAATACACCAAGAAAAGATGAGGAAATACAATGTATACAGATTGGTGAGCAAGACATACAACTGTCTTTTTCATAGATGATATGATCATCTACGTAGACTATCTAAAACAACTGACTAAAAAATCCTCCTGGAACTAATTATAGTGAGATTGCAGGATACAAGGTTAATATACAAAAGGTAACTTCTTTCAAACTACCAGCAATAAACAAGTAAAATTTAAAATTAAAATCACAATACATTTACGTTCACACCCCCCCCCCCCCCAAAATGAAACACTTAGGTACAAATCTGACAATACACGTATAAGATCTATACAAGTGAAACTCCAAAACTCTGATAAGCAAAATCAAGAACTAAATAAATGGACAGACAGGAAATCAACCCTGAATATTCACTGGAAGGACTGATGCTGAAACTCCAACACTTTGGCTACCTGATGTGAAGAGCCAACTCACTGAAAAAGACCCTGATGTTGGGAAAGATTGAAGGCAGGAGGAGAAGGGGACAACAGAGGATGAGGTGGTTGGATTGCATCACTGACTCAATAGACATGAGTTTGAGCAAACTCTGGGATACAGTGAAGGACAGGGAAGCCTGGTGTGCTGTAGTCCATGGGTTGACAAAGAGCTGGACACAACCGAGCAGGTGAACAACAATCTTTGTTCACGGATGTGTGTCACTCAGTCATATCCGACTCTTTGCGACCCCATAGACTGTAGCCCGACAGGCTCCTCTTTCCATGGGATTCTCCAGGCAAGAATACTGGAGTGGGTTGCCATGCCCTCCTCCATGTTTATGGACAGGAAGACTCAATATTGTCAACATGTTAGTTATTCCCAAACTGATCGAGAGAATCAGTGCAATCCCCATTTAAAAAAAAAAATCCCAATCCAAGAAAGCTATTTTTTGGCTCTTGACAAACTGATTCTCAAGTTCATATAGTAAAGACAACGGAGGACAGATGAGCCTGGCGTGCTACATTTGATGGAGTCACAAAGAGTCGGACATGACTTAGTAACTGAACCACAACAAAACTTTATATGGAAAGGGAAAAGACCCAGGATAGCCAACACAACACAGAAAGAGAAGAACAAAGTTGGAGGACTTATACTATCCAACTGGTAAGGCTTACTATACCACCATGGTAATCAAGATAGTGCGTATTAAAAAGCAGAGACATTACTTGGCCTACAAAGGTCTGTATAGTCAAAGCTAAGGTTTTTTTTTAGTAGTCACGTACAGATGTGAGAGTCGGACAATAAAAACGGCTGAGTACTGAAGAACTGACGTCTTTGAACTGTCGTTCTAGAGAAGGTTCTTGAGAGTCCCTTGGACTGCAAGGAGATCAAACCAGTCAATCCTGAAGGAAATCAACCCTGAATATTCACTGGAAGGACTGATGCTGAGGCTGAAGCTCCAATCCTATGGCCACCTGACGTGAAGAGCTGACTCACTGGAAAAGACCCTGATGCTGGGAAAGACTGAGGGCAGGAGGAGAAGAGAGTGGCAGAAGATGAGATGGTTGGATGGCATCACCGACTCAATGGACATGAGTTTGAGCAAACTCTGGGAGATGGTGAAGGACAGGGAAGCCTAGCATGCTACAGTCCATGGGGTTGCAAAGAGTCAGACACAACAGAATGACTGAACTACAATCATGATAGTGTAGTACTGGTGGAAAAATAGACAGATGGATTAACAGACCAGAACACAGCTCCCAGAAACAGAGCGACACAAGTGCAGTCAGTCTTTAACAAAGGAACAAAGGCGATACAATGGAGAAAGTCTTTTCAACAGCTGATACTCGAACAACTAAACACTTGCAAAAAAAAGAATCAATCCAGACATAGACCTTATGCCCTTTTCAAAAATGAACCCCAAATGGATATTAGACCTAAATGTACATTACAGAACTATACAATGAAGAAACCCTAGATAACCCTGCATATGATGATGATCTTTTAGGTTAAAAAACCAAACGTACAATCTGTGAAAGAAATAATTGATAAACTGGACCTGCCTATAATTGAAAACTTGTGCTTTGGGAAAGACAATATCAAGAAAGTAAAACAATCCATAGACTAACAGAAAACATTTGCCAAAGACATTTGACAGAAGATGGATCTAAAATATATGTAATTCTTTTTCTCTGGTGGCTTAGATGGTAAAGAGTCTGCCTACAGTGTGGGAGACCCAGGTTCAAACCCTGGGCTGGGAAGATCCCCTGGAGAAGAAAATGGCAACCCACTCCAGTATTCTTGCCTGGAAAATCCCATGGACGGAGGAGCCTGGCAGGCTACAATCCATGGGGTCGCAAAGAGTTGGATGTGACCCAGCGACTTCACTTTCTTCACTTTCACTTTCTTTCCAAAGAAGATATGCAGATGGCAAAATAAGCAGATGAAAAGATGTTCCTCATTGTATGTCATCAAGAAAATGCAGATTGAAACAATGAGATACCACTACACACATATCAGAATGGCCACAACCCTGAACAATGAAAAACCAAATCCTGGGGAGAACATGGAGCAACAGGAACACTCAATTCATTACCACTGGCAATGCAAAATAGTACAGCCACTTTGAGAAACAGTTTGGCGGTTCCTTATAAAATTGAACAAACTGTTACCATACAAAGAGCAGTCACATTCTTCAGTATTTATCCAAAGGAGTTGAAAGTTTATGTCCCCACAAAAAATTGCACACGTATGTTTATAGCAACTTTATTCATAATTGCCAAAACCTGGAAGCAGTCAAGATTATTCAGTAGGAGAATGGCCAAATAAACTGGTACACTCAGACAATAAAACATTATTCAGCACTAAAAAGAAATGAGCTATTATTGTCATGAGAAGAGATGGGAGTAAAATTAAGTGCATATTACTAAGTGAAGAAATTAACTTGAAGAGGCTACATATTATATATTTCAACTATATATGACTTTCTAGAAAGATAAAACTATCAGTTCAGTTCCTCAGTTGTGTCTGTTTGTGACCCCATGGATTGCAGCACGTCAGGCTTCCCTGTCCATCACCAAATCCCAGAGCCTGCTCAAACTCATGTCCATTGAGATAGTGATGCCATTCACCCATCTCATCCTCTGTCGTCCCCTTCTCCTGCCTTCAATCCTTCCCAGCATCAGGGTCTTTTCCAGTGAGTCAGTTCTTTGCATCAGGTGGCCAAAGTGTTAGAGCTTCAGCATTGGTCCTTCCAATAAATATTCAGGATTCATTTCCTTTAGGACTGACTGGTTGGATCTCCTTGCAGTCCAAGGGACTCTCAAGTCATGTCAATGTATGGCAAAAACTATTACAATATTGTAAAGTAATTAGCCCCCAACTAAAATTAAAAAAATAAATAAATAAATAAAATTAAAAAAAAAAAAAAAAAAGAAAAAAAAAAGAGTCTTCTCCAACACCACAACTCAAAAGCATCAATTCTTTGGCTTTCTTTATGGTCCAACTCTCACACCCATACATGATTACTGGGGGAAAAAAACATAGCTTTGACTAGACAGACCTTTGTCAGCAAAGTAATGTTTCTGCTTTTTAATATGCTGTCTAGCTTTGTCATAGCTTTTCTTCCAAAACAAAACTATGGAGGCAGTAAAAAGATCAGTGGTTTCTAGAGGTTAAGAGATAGGAGTGGATAAATAGCAGGGGGCATGGAGGATTTTTAGGGCAGTCAAACTACTTTGAATAATGTATATAGACCATTAATATCTATCCAAACACATAGTTCACCAAATAGCCACACTATTTATCCCATATGTACATGTATCTCATACACATATATAATCATATACTAGAGAACCCTACCACAATATGTGTATATGTTTTTGAATGTTCACTACACAGAAATGTATCTATAATCACAACCCTTGGTTCCTAACACACTCACCACTGGACCATGTTGTATTTTAAAATGAATGAAATATCCATGAACCCATCACCTAGACAAAAGCTAAAACTCATACCAATCCGCATAAGCCCTGTATGCTCCAACCCATTTTCTGAGGTCCTCTTCCTTCTGATTACTACTATGTTCATTACTCACTTGCTCTCTTTTAAAACCACCCTTATTCCATCTATACGACTTGCCAAAAGGTATTGTAGATTTCAGCTGTATTTCATTTCATGAGAAGAACTGTACAAGGTGTAATCCTTTGGGCTTACTTTTTACAGTTGCATTGCTGATACTCATCTGTATTGTTGCACATCACTGTATATCTTGTGCATGAACTATTATATAATATTGTTGTTCACCAGAACAGTTTGCTCAGTGTTTCACAGTGTCCCTGCTGTTGATAGGCGTGTGAATTGTTTCCAAACTTCTCACTATTGTCAACAGTACAGAAAAAAAAAAAAAAAAAAAACATTCTATAGTATGTCTCGTATTTCTGCAGTATTTCTCTTGGTGGGTATATACCTAGGTGAATGTTCAGCAACAGCACACAATGCTAACTTCTTGTCCAAGTCCCTCATATCTGCACTCCTGTGGACGATATGTGAAGACTCCCCCCCCCCCACCCGTTGGCACTATCAGACTCCCAGATTTTGGTCAGTGGAAGGTGTGCATCACGTATGTCACTAATGTGACATTTTTCTAAATCCCTAGTGCTGCTGAACATCTCTTTATATGGTTATTAGAGATTCATGAATTTTCTAACATTACATTTCTTGCACACCTGAAATAAGCCTATCTTTCCCACATTATGTCAGATTTAATTTGCTACTGTATTTAGAATATTTTTCATCTATTTTAATGAGTGAAACAGCCTGCAATGGTCACAGTATGTCTATCTGAATTCCAAATCAGAGCTATGCTGACCTGATAGAATGAGCAGGATGGCGAGTATGCTTCATCTTTTTTATTTCTGGAAAAGTTAATGTGAAATTGGGATGTTTTTCAGAAATGGAAGAAATCAACTATTAAAATTGAGTCAGGTGCTTTTCTTTGTGGGAAGATCTTAACCACTGTTTTTACTGCTTTTGGAGTTATAGAATAATTCAAGTGAATATGAATTTTTAGAGTTACGTGAATCTTGTTCAGGTTTTCAAAACTTTAATATATACCCAAAGACATTATGTTTTATTAACATTTAAATCTAACATTTCTGTACTTTTCCATTTCCTTAATAATAGTATTCATACATGTCTCACCTCTCTTTAACCAATTTTTTTCTTTTAAAGAACCAACTTACGGTTTTATTTATCTTTATTGCATTTCTGTGGGGTTTTTTTTTGTATTTTGCTAATTTCGACTGGAGGAGGAAACAGCAACTCACTCTGGTATTCCTGCTGGAAAATCCCAAAGGCACCTGTCAGGTTAGAGTTCATAAAGTCACAAAGAATTGGACATGACTGAGCACATATGTGCACATACATACACGGTAATTTTATCTTTTCTTTACTTTTAGGGTTCCCCCCTACTAATTTCTTAAAATGGGTACTTTATCACTTTATGCTCTTAAGATTCAAGATTACTGTTATATTTTAACTTTCAGTTACATGCTTATTTTGTTTATATTAAAAATATGAGTATAAATTGTTTATATTAAGAAAATACATTTTGTTTTATTAACTATGTAGTGTCCCTTCAATCACAACAATATAATTTCTCTAAGTCTATTTTATATATGTATATGACTATCCCAGTTTTCTTTTGGTTAGTATTCTCCTAGCATGCTTATTCCACCCATTTACTTTTAAAGTCTGAATGTTTGTATATCCTTCATTGAGTGGTATATAGAATTACATTCAATCTATCAATCTCTTTTTTACTAATAAGTTTAGTTCATTCACATTTATTGTAATCATTATGTTGAGGCCTGTATATAAGAGAATACTTTTATCAAGTCCTCTTGAAGTTTAAGTTGGGTATGAAATTCTGTGTTCTCTAAGTTGTTTGTCTTTAACACACTGAAACATTCCCCCGTCGTCTGTATTTTTGGAGCTGCTGTTGAAAACCCTGAAGTCAGTATGATCACTGCTTCTTTACACATGCTCTCCTTTTCTCCTTCTGTAGTATTTTAGCAATTTCTTTCTGATGTTCTTAAATTGCACTATGATATACCTAGATGTCCGTTTTCCATTCTCTTGGCTCTTTGACTTTCTCTTGGACCTTTTTCTGAAGTCTTTTGTCTTTTCTTAATTCCAGGAGATTTACATCCATTACATCTTCAAGCATTTCATCCTGGAAGCAGTGTGTGATGGGAGACAGGAACCTGTTGTTAACAACTGTTCTTTAGTCCTCAAGGGGCTCTCATGGGGAAGCAGCCACTCTCCTCTTTAGGGAAGAGGCTGAGCCATGGACTCAGTCTTTGCCCATCAAACACAGCTGTGTCTCAAGAGATTCGGATGCAGTTAGTGGAAGCAGGAACACACTTCCTTCTGCAAGGATGTGAAGGAGAGATTACTGGGCTCATGTGCTCCTTCAACAACCGCCCATCACCTTTTGATTGACTCAAGAAATGTGAGCCTGGGGTGAGCTAAGAGCCGTACCGAGGACAAACCTGAGCAGGCGCTCACGTCCAGAGTCATGTAGTACAGCACTGGCACCTATTATCGGCTTGCCAGGGTTGCCGTAAGGAAATATCACAGGCTGGGCAGCTTAACAACTGAAACTTTTTTTTTTCCCCTCACAGGTCTGGAGGCTGGATGTGCAAGTTCAAGGAGTCAGCAGGGCCCCCTTCATTCTGAGGCCTCTCTCCTTGGCTGGCAGATGGCCACCTCCTTGCTGTCATTCTCCTGTACTCATGAGCACCTCTGGCACCTCTGTGCTCTCATCTTCTGTTCTTACACGATACCAGTCAGACTGGACCAAAGCCCACCATGTGAGTCTCATATTACTTTAACAACCTTTTAATAGGCTCTATCTCCAAATATAGTCTGTACTCTCAGGGACTAAGGGCTAGAGACCCAAAATATGAATTCTGGGGGAAACAATTTGGTACAAAACACTTGTACAAATCTGAGAGTGAGCGCCTCCTTACGTGTTGCTCCCAGGCTGGTCTCTGGCCTCTGATAATCCCAGTCCAGTTGATTCAGCCAGAAAGGAAGGAGGGAACCAACCTGCACTGAGCATGTACATGGACATTAGGAAAGACCATATGAGGAACAATGATCTCAAGGTCTCTCGGTTCCCACGGACGTACAGATTCCAGAAGAGAGACAGAGCCAGCGGCACAGGCACTCCACTGTGTCGAGGGCTCCGTAGTCAGAGGGCACAGCAAGCCCATCGACACCGCACGCTCATAAGACACACTCCCCATACATTTCTCAGCAGTTTTCTATCCACGGGACAAAGACGACAACACTGTTCAAGGCGCAGATTAAGAGGTGAGAACTCCACTTACGCCCAGTGAAGTCTGCAGATATACATTATGTTACCTATCACCACACACTGACTAAGGGACGAGGGGTGCAGGCCACTGAAAATGTAACACACGTGAGAAACAAAAACAATTATATTTAAGAGGAACAGCTCTTGGAAAACCTTTCAGATTTATATACCCTCAGATTTAGACAAGCCAAAACCGACAGAATGATCTCTGTTCATTTCCAAGGCAAACCATTCAATATTACGGTAATCCAAGCCTATGCCACAACCAGTAACACTGACGAAGCTGAACTTGAACGGTTCTATGAAGACCTACAAGACCTTTTAGAACAAACATCCAAAAAAGATGTCGTTTTTATGGACATCAAAAGTAGGAATGCAAAAGTAGGAAGTCAAGAAACACCCGGAGTAACAGGCAAATTTGGCCTTGGAGTACAGAATGAAGCAGGGCAAAGGCTAACAGAGTTTTTCCAAGAGAACGCACTGGTCATAGTAAACACCCTCTTCCAACAACACAAGAGAAGACTCTACACATGGACATCATCAGATGGTCAACACCGAAATCAGACTGATTTTATTTCTTTCCAGCCAAAGATGGAGAAGCTCTACACAGTCAGCAAAAACAAGACTGGGAGCTGACTGTGGCTCAGATCATGAACTCCTTATTGCCAAATTCAGACATAAATTGAAGAAAGTAGGGAAAACCACTAGACCATTCAGGTATGACCTAAATCAAATCCCTTATGATTATACAGTGGAAGTGAGAAATAGATTTAAGGGACTAGATCTGATAGAGTGCCTGATGAACTATGGATGGAGGTTCGTGACACTGTATAGGAGACAGGGATCAAGACCATCCCCATGGAAAAGAAATGCAAAAAAGCAAAATGGCTGTCTGAGGAGGCCTTACAAATAGCTGTGAAAAGAAGAGAATCGAAAAGCAAAGGAGAAAAGGAAAGATATTCCCATTTGAATGCAGAGTTCCAAAGAATAGCAAGGAGAGATAAGAAAGCCTTCCTCAGAGATCAATGCAAAGAAATAGAGGAAAACAACAGAATGGGAAAGGCTAGAGATCTCTTCAAGAAAATTAGAGATACCAAGGGAACATTTCATGCAAAGATGGGCTCAATAAGAGACAGAAATGGTATGGACCTAACAGAAGCAGAAGCTATTAAGAAGAGGTGGCAAGAAGACACAGAAGAACTGTACAAAAAAGATCTTCATGACCCAGATAATCACAATGGCATGATCACTCACCTAGAGCCAGACATCCTGGAATGTGAAGTCAGGTGGGCCTTAGAAAGCATCACTACGAACAAAGCTAGTGGAGGTGATGGAATTCCAGTTGAGCTGTTTCAAATCCTGAAAGATGATGCTGTGGAAGTGCTGCACTCAATATGCCAGCAAATTTGGAAAACTCAGCAGGGGCCACAGGACTGGAAAAGGTCAGCTTTCATTCCAATCCCAAAGAAAGGCAATGCCAAAGAATGCTCAAACTACCGCACAATTGCACTCATCTCACAAGCTAGTAAAGTAATGCTCAAAATTCTCCAAGCCAGGCTTCAGCAATACGTGAACCATGAACTTCCAGATGTTCAAGCTGGTTTTAGAAAAGGCAGAGGAACCAGAGATCAAATTGCCAACATCCGCTGGATCATTGAAAAAGCAAGAGAGTTCCAGAAAAACATCTATTTCTGTTTTATTGACTATGCCAAAGCCTTTGTGTGGATCACAATAAACTGTGGACAATTCTGAAAGAGATGGGAATCCCAGACCATCTGACCTGCCTCTTGAGAAACCTGTATGGTTCAGGAAGGAACAGTGAGAACAGGACATGGAACAACAGCCTGGTTCCAAATAGGAAAAGGAGTCCGTCAAGGCTGTATATTGTCACCCTGCTTATTTAACTTATATGCAGAGTACATCATGAGAAACGCTGGACTGGAAGAAGCACAAGAAGGAATCAAGATTGCCGGGAGAAATATCAATAACCTCAGATATGCAGATGACACCACCCTTATGGCAGAAAGTGAAGAGGAACTAAAAAGCCTCGAGGAAAGTGAAAGAGGAGAGTGAAAAAGTTGGCTTAAAGCTCAACGTTCAGAAAACTAAGATCATGGCATCTGGGCCCATCACCTCATGGGAAAGAGAGGGGGAAACAGTGTCAGACTTTATTTTTTGGGGCTCCAAAATCACTACAGATGGTGACTGGAGCCATGAAATTAAAAGACGCTTACTCCTTGCAAGGAAAGTTATGACCAAGCTAGACAGCATATTAAAAAGCAGAGACATTACTTTGCCAACAAAGGTCCGTCTAGTCAAGGCTATGGTTTTTCCAGTAGTCATGTATGGATGTGAGAGTTGGACGGTGAAGAAAGCTGAGCGCCGAAGAACTGATGCTTCTGAAGTGTGGTGTTGGAGAAGACTCTTGAGAGTCCCTTGGACTGCAAGGAGATCCAACCAGCCAATCCTAAAGGAGATCAGTCCTGGGTGTTCATCAGAAGCACTGATGTTTAAGGTGAAACTCCAATACTTTGGCCACCTCATGTGAAGAGTTGACTCACTGGAAAAGACCTTGATGCTGGGAAGGATTTGGGGCAGGAGGGGAAGGAGACGACAGAGGATGAGATGGCTGGATGGCATTACCAACTTGATGGACATGAGTTTGGGTAAACTCCAGTAGTTGGTGATGGACAGGGAGGCCTGGCGTGCTGCAATTCATGGGGTTGCAAAGAGTTGGACACGACTGAGCAACTTAACTGACTGAACTGAAACATTTGTGTTTCTAGGCAAGACAGTGAGTAATAGGAACAAGATTTATTTCCCTGCCAAAAGCAAACAAGAAAAAAAAATAAACAACGTATATGAAACAACAGTTTAAGACACTGGATAGTCAAGTAGAGTGGTCTGTGAAAAATGGGAGATGAATGTGGTGAATTCCATGATGGCCCCAGCGTGCTGTCTTCAGCGTTTCAAAGTCATGGCACTAAGTGAGTACACAGGCAGAGAATGCCGCCCTCACAGGAGAAATGTAGCTGTGGACCCAGGAGACCAGAGCAAGCAGAGTTTGCAAGACAGGAGTAGACACAGAAAAGAACAGACTCTGGTGGCCCAGCTCAAGTATCCACCGAGGACTACCAGCACATTCATGTGAGGAAACTATACCACATTGAGGAAAAATGAGAGAACAGTGAAGACGTTCCTACAGGGCTGTTTCATGCACCTGATTCCCAGCAGGTACACTGGAAAACCTCGTAATTCATGGGGCATTAGGGAGAGCACTCAGGTCTTGCTTCGGGGGAAATAATTAGCACTAGGATGAACAGTGCTCTGATTTTCCTAACAAATTTTAAAAGAAGACCCCAAAGAACCAAATTATTTTGAGAAATTTAACTCCATTTCAGAACAAAGCTCAAGAATATTTATTTGAATGCAAAAATATCCTACGCCCAATAAGTTAAAATTCACGATTCCAGATATCCAATTGATTGCCAGGCAAGAAAATATCAGGTAAATAGAACTCCTTATAAGAAGAAACAACGACTTGAAAACACCTAGAACTAACTCAGATGTTAGAGTTAGACAAGAACACAAAATGCAGGTATTGTAGCTATTTCAGATGTTCAAAAGGTTAGTTAGAATTGTAGAACATGGAAATACAGACAGAATTTCTAGGGATGAAAATTACAAAATCCAAGATGAAAACTACTCTGGATGGGAGGAACAGATTAGACACTCCAGAAGAAAGGATAAGTGAACCTGAATACTTACAGAAACTATCCAAAATGGACAGAGGGAGAAAAAAGATCCAAAAAGGAAGGAAGAAAAGAAGTATGCTAGTGGGCTTTGGGACAACTCCAAGAAACTTTATAGAGGTAGAATTGGAGTTTCTGAAAGGGAAGAAAAAACATATATGAAGAAAAAATTGCCCAAAGACTTCCACATTTAATGTAAACTACGAATGCACAGATTGAAGATGTCCAATGAAACCAAGTTCAAGAACCATGGAGAAAACTACACCAAGACTCACCATAACTAAATTTCTCAAAAACTTTGAGAGAGCTTTATAAGCAGTCAGAGAAAAAAAGACACCTACATAGACAGAACAAAAAAGAAAGAATGGCATCAGAATTCCTGTTGGAAACAATGCAAACAGACAGTGGAACAAAATCTATAAAGCAGACAGGAAAAAACCTAGCAATCTAGAATTCTATACCCAGTGAAAATCTCTTTCAATATCAAGGAGCAATGAAGACTTTTTGGACATATAGAAGTTGTAACATTTCACCACCAGCAGTCCGCCACTATGAGAAATGTTTACAGAAATTCTAGGCAGAAGGAAATGATGCTAGGTGGAAACACAGATCCAAACAAAGAAGAGTGAGAAAGCTTTATTGGGACACAGCCATGCTCATTACTTGAACCATAGCAGAGGAGAGTAGCTGAGACAGATTACAGATGGCAAAGCCCAAAATAGCAGCTCTTTATAGGTGATATTTACTTATGCTCTATCAGACAAACCCATTTTAATTTAAAATTATTTGCTCTTTAGTATCTGTGTACCTGCTACTATCTTTTTAAAATAATACTAATATATGGAAAAAGTGATTTCTAGAAGGATGTTCACAAAATGTCAGACTATTTTTGGAGATAGGGGATAGGAGGTGATTTGTCATCTTATATTTTGCTTTCTTGTATTGCATACACTTTAAAAAGAAGTATATGCCATTTCAGGCTTTCCCGGTGGCTCAGGTGGTAAAGAATCTGCTTGCAATGCAGAAGACCCTGGTTTGATTCCTGGGTTAGGAAGATATTCTGGAGAAGGGATAGGATACCCACTCCAGTGTTCTTGGGCTTCCCTGGTGGCTCAGCTGGTAAAGAATCTGCCTGCAATGCGGGAGACCTGGGTTTGATCCCTGGGTTGGGAAGATCCCCTGGAGAAGGGAACAGCTACCCACTCTAGTATTCTGGTCTGGAGAAATTCCATGGACTATGCCAGGGGGTCGCAAAGAGCTGGACATGACTGAGTGACTTTCATTCACTCATATGCCATTTTAATAAAACAAATCCATTAACTAATGTCTTAAAAAGTAATCTAACTGTACTACATGAAATTTTAAACGCAGACAATGAAAACAGGAACTCCCTTGATCCTCTCACCCTACAAGACCACCTTATTGCTACTTCAGCATATTTTCTTAAGAATTTTCCTGTTACATGCTTGCAGCTATAATGTATAGATGTACCATTCAGTGTCTTAATTTGCTTCTTTATTTAGTTTACTACGCTGATAGTTTCACAGGTATTTGGATGCTGACTGAGTTTGGTGAGATAGATGTGGTGTTGTTTTCTAAACTATTTCACTATCAGACATTTAGGTTTGTTTCTATTTTTCACTATGATAAGTAACACTGCCAATGTATATATTGATAGCATTTTGTTTTCCCTAGAAAATACATCTTCAGAGTGAAACTCTTGAATCAAAGAATTTAAACATTTTAATGAGTCAAGTCATGAGTGAAGTGAAAGTCATTCAGTCATGTCCAACTCTCTGCAATCCCACAGACTATACAGTCCATGGAATTCCCTGGGCCAGAATACTGGACTGGGTAGCCTTTCCATTTTACTGACATTTTAATGGCTTTTTACATTTTAATGTCCCCTTTTACAGAAATTTTAATGTGTCTGTATGCATCTGGTTACAGGATTGATAGCAATTAAAAAAATTATTGTATTTTATTTTACTTTACTGAAATTATCTTGCTGAATACTCCATCAGGCCATCCTTGCACACCTGAACACTTTTATCTGCATTTTTTTCCAACTTGTGAAAAAAAGGCATTTTGTCTTATTTCACATACATTATGTTCAGAAAATATTTTCACACATAAAAGACTAGCAGTTACTTTCAAAGGGCTATATTTAAATGATGTTCTACCCTGACTTCAATATTACAGTAATCCAATTCTATGCCTCGACCAGTAATGCTGAAGAAGCTGAAGTTGAACAGTTCTATGAAGACCTACAAGACCTTCTAGAATTAATACCCCCAAAAGATGTCCTTTTCATTATAGGGGACTGGAATGCAAAAGTAGGAAGTCAAGAAACACCTGGAAGTGAAGTGAAAAGTAAAGTTGCTTAGTTGTGTCCGACTTTTTGCGACCCCACGGACTATAGCCTACAAGGCTCCTCTGTCCATGGAATTTTCCAGGCAAGAGTACTAGAGTGGGTTGCCATTTCCTTTCCAGGGGATCTTCCTGGCCCAGGGATTGAACCCAGGTCTCCCACATTGCAGGCAGACACTTTACCATCTGAGCCACCTGGGAAACACCTGGAGTAACAGGCAAACTTGGCCTTGGAGTACAGAATGAAGTAGGGCAAAGGGTAACACTCTTTGCCAAGAGAACACACTAGTCATAGCAAACACCTTCTTCCAACAACACAAGAGAAGACTCTACACATGGACATCAGCAGGTGGTCAATACCAAAATCAGACTGATTATATTCTTGGCAGCCAAAGATGGAGAAGCTCTACACAGTCAGCAAAAACAAGACTGGGAGTTGCTGTGGCTCAGATCATGAACTCCTTATTGCCAAATTCAGACTTAAATTGAAGAAAGTAGGGAAAACCACTAGACCATTCAGGTATGACCTAAATAAAATCCGTTATGATTATACAGTGGAAGTGCAAAATAGATTCATCAGATTAGATTTGATAGACAAAGTGCCTGAAGAATTGCGGATGGAAGTTCGTGACATTGTACAGGAGACAGGGATCAAGACCATCCTCAAGAAAAAGAAATGCAAAAAAGCAAAATGGCTGTCTGAGGAGGCCTTACAAATAGCTGTGAAAAGAAGAGAAGCGAAAGGCAAAGTAGAAAAGGAAAGATATACCCATTTGACTGCAAGGAGATCCAACCGGTGCATCCTAAAGGAGATCAGTCCTGAATATTCATTGGAAGGACTGATGTTTAAGCTGAAACTCCAATACTTTGGCCACCCGATGCAAAGAGGTGACTCATTTGAAAAGACCCTGATGCTGGGAAAGATTGAAAGTGGGAGGAGAAGGGGATGACAGAGGATGAGATGGTTGGATGGCATCACTGACTCAATGGACATGAGTTTGAGTAAACTCCGGGAGTTGGTGATGGACAGGGAGGCCTGGCGTGCTGTAGTCTATGGGGTTGCAAAGAGTAGGACATGACTGAGCGACTGAACTGAACTGATCCTGACTTCACTTATTTCATTATACCTAAACACTGCTCAGCAACATATCCAGTTCTCTCAGCAGCATGAGACATGGGACCAGTCACTATGGAAGGAGAATATCATTAAGTTGACTCTCAAAGCACCCAGTCACCCCTGGAGCAAAGATAATACTGTCAACTTGCTCTTGACTGGTTGAGTGAACAGTCCCTTTCCTGTGACCACTGAAATAAGCACAGATATTCCCCAAATTACCCAAGAAGCAACCTGGTTTCCTCATGTAACAGTGTATACACATCTGTCTCATTCACTAAGCCTGACACACACTCAGCACTTAGTTGTTTGTTGAAAAAGTGAAGGCACCACTAACACTGGAGTTAAAAACATCTGGTCTTCAATCGTATCAACTAAAAAATCCCTGGCATTTATTCGTGTCTTGTACTGAGGGGTTACCCCTTAAAAACACTCACTTTAATCCTTTGAGCCTCAGTCTCTTTGTCTGTGACACAGTGGCCTCCCTGCCTCATGGGGCCACTATGCCAATCAAATGAGATACGCCATTAGAAAGGCTTTATCAACTCTAAAGCAACCCACATGCAATTAACTTCGAGGATGGCCCAGCAGTAAAATTAGGCACAAGTTAAAATTGAAGATAACCTAAATAACTAAGCATGGGGTATTAAATTATGTTAAATCAATGATGATAACACCTGTAAGACAGGCTACTACATATCCAATAAAAATAATATGTAATGATATGGAATAATACATATGTTGTATAAAAAGGCATATCACATTAAATGCAATGTGTTCCACATTGTATTAAAGCTTGTTTAATTGTATGCATGAAAAAGAAACCAGCATGATTGCTAAAATACAGACATCAGTAATATCTGTGATGGGGATATGAATGACTTCATCCCTTTTTTTTTTGGCACAAAACATGTATACCTTTCATAACCTCAAAAAATTACTAAACCATGTGCACATGTAAGTCATCACTATTATAAATGTAAATAATCCCAAACAGTAAAGCTTCTAAGCAGCTGATATCTGTCAGAACTGTCCCTGTCCTGAATCTTTCATTCCTCTCTCTTACTATCTGAATCACATGTGGCAGGATGGATGACATATTCAGTCAACAAACTATCACTTGGCTCTTCAGCACAGTTTATGAGAACAGAGAGCTTCACTCTTATTCCTGTTTTTAAAAAAAAAAAAAAAAATCCCTGTCTACTCTTAAATAGGACCATATAAATCTTGGGCCATCTTGTCACAGTGGAGCTCCAAATTCCTAAGAAGTGGGGATATTTACTGGTTATAAAGTCATACTGGTTCTACAGAAAAAGTCCAGAAGCAAAATCTATAAACTGGGGACATGGATGGGAAATACAAGCCACAAGCTACTTTCTCTGGCTTCACTTTATGATCATATTGATACTGGTGAGGTTTGAAATTTCAAGCTATTTTCTCCTCCCATTTTCATTAAAAACAAAACAAGCGTAAATCTGTATTTCTGGATAGCAATGCCCTTGTCTAAAATATTTACAAAATAAGGCAACTACTTTTACAGTTAGTCTTTTTTCTTTTTTTTTAAACAATCAGAAGCAACCTGGTTTTTTTTCCCCCCGCCCCAGGATGAGCGTGTTAGTGCAATGTAATAATTCACAAAATGACTTCACCCTCTGATAGCACTTTACCCAGTAATTGGTATTTAGTAGCCCTTGCCAGCTCACCATTAAAAATGGATTATTTTATTGATCACAACACCTTGAGAAAAGCATCTCAGCTCTGCCCACGAAAATCTCCCTTCTGTCTTCTTTTGCTGTGAGCTCTAAGTGTCTCTCCACCCAAGCGCATCCAGCCCCACGTGCACTGACAAGGTAAAGGTGACTGACCCTCAGGATGGATCTTAAGCAGCACAGTGAGTTCATCTTCTAGGACTCGGGAGCTGTATGTGCATAAAAATGTTTTGGTTATTTTTCCTAAAAGCAAAAGAGAAAGGCAGATGGAATCTCAGCCTGCAAGACAGGTGATTTCAAAGGAAGGGTTAATATCTTTCCTTGCATCCAGCCATGAACTACACCAAAGAGCCCCTCACGGCATGAGATGGGAAGACATTTCACTTGATGTTGCTCAAATCCAACTTTTAAATTGCCCTTCAGAGGAATCTCTAGGCAGACAAGCCGACCTTCTACAGGGAGATCAAAGAGAGAAGGAATCACAGTGGCCAGGCCCTTTCATGTGGACAGACAACACCAGTGCCGGCACCTGTTGCTCCTCAGGGGGTACGATGTTGAGAGAATCACATATTAACTAAGCGCGCTTGAGGACCTGGTGCATGCAGAAGGTGGATGCAGCCAGCTGGCCAGAGGCGGAGACACACTATGTTACCCAGACAAAAAATCCAGCTGCAAACCAACTGCCCACGTTCTCGCAATTGTTTGTAGCGAGGTTCCGTTGTTCCAGAGTCAGATATGTGCATCTGAGGGCACGGGCAGCTCTCTGACACATTCTTTAGTGTCTCCCTGAAAAGAACAAATCACTTGACATACTTGTGCTTAAACTGCAGTTTTCTTCTTGACTACTGGATAATTCCATGCTCACAAGGAGAGATGGCAGAGATACATCCAGTGAGCCCAGAAATACACCTCCACCAAGCTTGCCACACTTTCCCTTTCAAGTCCCACCGGCAGGCCTCTCACCGTGAAAGCCTGCACTGTGGTGCTGAGCTGTGGGAAAACATCCACTTGGGACTCAGCCGAGACCATGAATGTGCTTTATTTGTGAGCCCCAGCAGCAACGCAGACTGACTTAACTTCTCCCTGAAGACCATCCATGTGAAGGCACAGCCTTCATGAAGAACTAGAAGGTGACATCGCTCACACAAACAGTGCCGGTGACTAAGTTACTGCATTTATACTGCCTAACCATCCTGTTTCTGGAAATGGAGTTAAAACCTCATGCTTCATCATAAAAGGACTTGCAAGAAAATTCTAATATTCTAAAGCTCTATAACTAGCCATAGAAAGCCTACAACGTGAAATATTCCATCAAAGAACATAAATCATTCTATTACATACACTCACAGTGCACACAGTGCATCTTGAGGGTGTGTGTGTGGGGGGGGAGTAGAGATGGTACTAACTTTACTAGCACAGTGACACCTACCTGTGTCCCCTCAAAACCAATACTCATAAAGGTATTTTCATAGAGAACACACAGCTCTAAGTGTCTGTGTACTTGGCACATTAAAAAGAGAAGAAAGCAACTGCTCCATGAAACCCCAAATTATTCAGAGTGCTTTCAGGAAATCTGAGCCACTTGAAAGGGAAATCCTAAATGCCTGATGTCCCAGGATCAGGTAGGTGAAATGGGGCATGGATCCCTTCTGTCAGGTGGGGCCCAGGATACACGGCCACATCAGCAGGCAGCAGAACAGTCCAGCCTGCTCTGGACAGCCTGCCCCCGCCCCCCGCGGCTCCTCTGGGAGCGGCTGGGAGTCGCAGGCTTCCAAGGGTGGGAAGGGAGCCCTGCGGAGCAGTGGTGGAGTTTGGATTTAGGCCTTCGAAATGGCTGCTCAGGCTTCCTGTGGGGAAAGACTAGATTCTGTCTCCTGGAGATGACAAACTCCTCCATCTTCCTTTCAAACCAGAAAAAAAGGAAGATGTGTGAAGCCAGTTAAATTTTCCTCCGCATCAAGTTTCGTCAACAATTTTAACACTCCAGCAAGTTTCATTCTTACTCCAGTTGGGACCCCTAACAGGCTGAGCTGTCTTCCCTCAGAACCGACACTCCAAAGTGGACTCAAGTGCAAGCCTGGTGCCCTCCTGGCTCAGCACCAACGGGGATGTCACGGGCTGCTTTCCACACCAGGTCCACCGCTTCGGCTCTGCAATGCTTCGGGAAATGCCTTGACACAGGGCTGGAGCCTGGCTCCATGAGAGCCCGCTGCCCCAGGACAGTGGGCTGGGCACAGAGCCTCGAAGCAGCAGCAGGCCAGGCCACAGGCGCAGAAGGGGACCCCAGGGCCAGCACGCCGGGGAAGCACCAGGAGCAGCGTCCACAACTGCCCTACTGCAGATCAGTTACACGTGAGACACACATTAAGGGAAAACGTCTGCTCACTGGAAATTATGCTCAATTTTATTTTTGTGTTTCAAAACATATGTGGTAAATTCATAAAGTTTTTTTTTTTGAGAAAAATTTAAATTCAGTTCATTTCTCAGAAGCAAGTTCCATAAAGTTACGGTTTTGATGAACAGACCAGTAGGAAAAATGAAGAGTAAAGTCATATTTCTACAAAAGTATCTTATATAGAAAATGCCCCAAAGTATCTGAAACTGCTTTACAGATGTATTTTGCCTGAATACCAAAACTCTTCGTTAACAGAATCAAAATATTTTTATTAACAGCCAGAATTAAAACAAAAAATTTAGATGCCTCCAAAGTAGTCATTCTAATGCCATCTCCACTTAATGACTTTGAACAAACGCTCACTCCGAACAAAACGAGAAAGTGGACGCAAACACAATAAAGCAGGAATATAATTTACTCTGCGTTCCTTTTCACAACATAACTCTTGGCCCACAATCATATCCATATTACGGAATTCTTTCTCTACTTTCCTTCTAGCGTTGGGAATAAAATAAACCACTTAGATGACAGTCAAGTGTCTAAAATATATAACAGTGATAACTCCCAGCTGAAATGTAGCAGATATTTATACGAGAGCAAGATATGAAGCACTGAAAACGACAGGCCTCTTCCAATGAAATCCCACGGCTGTGAGAAGGGGGCCTCTGGTGGGGACCCAGGAGCACATGTTTCTCCCCTGTGCCTTGAGGTCCAGGGCCAAGCATCAGATAAAGACATTAAAAAACGAAAACATCCAAAACAGTCCAGCATCAGGAACACAAAAAGCCACCTCATCATAAAACTGGGGTGAAAACTGAATTCTTCACTGTGAAAGCTGCTTTATTTGATTTGGGTGGGGAAATGGGCAGGGACGAGAAAGGTATATTCTGTTTTCTTCAGGTTTGTTTTCATCAGATTGGCTACAGAAATTCTAGTCTGTCCCTGGGGAATCCCAGCTTAGTTTAGCCTGTCACCATCTCCAATTAACGAAGTCACCATCTCCAGTTAATGAAGTCACATATCTCAGACGGATCCACGTGTTAGAAACAGTGTCTGGATACTTTTCAACCCCCTCCCACATCATTCAACACCTGCACTTCCTGGGCACGTCCAGCGCTCCTCTGATTTTTCGAGCTGAGTGTCCAATTATACTAAAACTGAGGAATCAACACGGGAGATACAGGTCCGACAGGGCACTGTTCTCCAAGCTCTACAGACAGGCCCCAGAGCCACTGTTCTTCCTCTGAATTCCTGAGCCTGAAGCCTGCTGAGCCTGGTCACCCGTGGAGCACCATTCGGTGCTAGGGACTCTGGGGATGTCCCCTTGGACGCAGACAGCATCAACCACACCCTCTCCCAAGGTCTCTGCTGCTCCCTGAACCTAACGGCATTTCTCAGCCTTAGAAGCTACTGTCTGGCTAGACAGAAAGCACTCTCTATAATTTGCTTTACACAAGTTCTAAAATCAAGGTTACAAAACAATTTTGGCTTTGATGGTTTAGTAGCTATGAAAATGCTAATTGTAAGCATCTTGCAACTTGTAAGCAATTGCACTCATCTCACACACTAGTAAAGTAATGCTCAAAATTCTTCAAGCCAGGCTTCAACAATATGTGAACTGTGAACTTCCAGATGTTCAAGCTTGTTTTAGAAAAGAGGAATCAGAGATCAAATTGCCAACATTCCCTGGATCATCGAAAAAGCAAGAGCGTTCCAGAAAAACATCTATTTCTGCTTTATTAACTATGCCAAAGCCTTTGTGTGGATCACCACAAACTGTGGAAAATTCTGAAAGAGATGGGAATACCAGATCACCTGAGCTGCCTCTTGAGAAATCTGTATGCAGGTCAGGAAGCAACAGTTAGAACTGGACATAGAACAACAGACTGGTTCTAAATAGGGAAAAAAGTACATCAAGGCTGAATATGGTCACCCTGCTTATTTAACTTCCATGCAGAGTACATCATGAGAAACGCTGGGCTGGATGAAGCACAAGCTGGAATCAAGATTGCTGGGAGAAATATCAATAACTTCAGATATGCAGATGACACCACCCTTATGGCAGAAAGCAAAGAAGAACTAAACAGCCTTTCGATGAAAGTGAAAAAGGAGAGTGAAAAAGTTGGTTTAAAGCTCAACATTCAGAAAACTAAGATCATGGCATCCGGTCCCACCACTTCATGACAAATAGATGGGGAAACAGTGGCAGACTTAATTTTGGGGGGCTCCAAAATCACTGCAGATGGCGATTGCAGCCATGAAATTAAAAGATGCTTGGTCCTTGGAAGGAAGTTATGACCAACCTAGACAGCATATTAAAAAGCAGAGACGTTACTTTGCCAACAAAGGTCCATCTAGTCAAGGCTGTGGTTTTTCCAGTAGTCATGTATGAATGTGAGTTGGAGTATAAAGAAAGCTGAGCACCAAATAATTGATGATTTTGAACTGTGGTATCCGAGAAGACTTTTTAGAGTCCCTTGGACGGCAAGGAGATCCAACCAGTCCATCCTAAAGGAGATCAGTCCTGGGTGTTCATTGGAAGGACTGATATTGAAGCTGAAACTCCAATACTTTGGCCACTTGATGCAAAGACCAGACTCATTTGAAAAGACCCTGATGCTGGGAAAGATTGCAGGCGGGAGGAGAAAGGGACGACAGAGGATGAGATGGTTGGATGGCATCACCGACTCAATGGACCTGAGTTACTCCGGGAGTTGGTGATGGACAGGGAGGCCTGGCATGCTGCAGTCCATAGGGTCACAAAGAGTCAGATACAACTGAGTGAGTGAATTGAACTGATAGCCATTACCATAGCTCTGTCCACACTCAACAATAACCTCATCTATGTGAAATCATATGGAATTCAATCAAGGAGGTAACATTACACTAGATATTTATAGTATTCAAGACTATGTAAACTAGATAGCATTAGGTTCCACAACTGATTAGTTCACTGACAGTTTACAATATCATCATTTAATTTCAAGGCAAACAATCTGGATATCAAAATTGAGGTAAACATATGCAATCTGAGAATTGTTTCCAGAGCTTTCAAAGTGGAACCATACCTCTGCTTAAAAGCAGAGGTAAAAATGTGATGCAAAGATGAGAAAATATTTAACACAGCAGGGAACTGAATCTGGGGCCAGGTGACCGAACTGCTCGCGTGAGATGACATCAATCACATCTCAGCCTGGGAAGCAGGCGTTCCCTACTTAACTACAGAAGGCAGAAGGCCCTGCAGCCAGAACTCCTCCTTTCTCAATATGCTTAAACACTCTTCATAAACACACACACACACACACACACACACACACACACACACACACACACACAACTAAGGAGCACATCAGAAAACTTACCACTTCTAAGTTGTGAAACCCACAGATATCCCCTCAAGAGGATGAAGCAGAGTAAATTAAACAAGTCTATGCCATAAACCACTGCTCTTAATCAACTTAGGTACAACAAATCACATGTTCCACATGTTACAATTACTCCTCTTTAAATAAAAAAGGAATAAATACAACACATAAAAAATATCTTTATATTGTATTGTCTTGTCCTATTAAAGCATTATGAACTCTAATAGTTAGGAGGACAGCTGTATTTACAGTAAATGATTCACAAAATTCAGTGAATCAACACTTTCTAATTAAAATTACACATGGGTACAGCTGTTCTAACGTCCACAAGTATTTTTGAAAAGCATACAGGATAGGAAACAGGGCAAGAATGTGGGAGAATGCTAGTCAAACAACCAAGACACATTTATATAATAACTAGTGTGTCCAACTTCCAGAAAGATCCCAAATCTGACCCCTTCTTTTAGCATCTTCCTTTCACCTGTTCCATCTCAACATCGCCTAGATCATCGCCTAGATGACTGTGATTCTGCTCCCAAGCTTCTGTCCCCTCTCCCCCAAATTACTACCCACAAGGCAGCTCTCTACCTGAGGAAGTCACTTAAAACCCTCCAGTGGACTTCCAGCAAACTTAGAATATCAACATAGGTAAAGTAAGAGCATTTTATTTTCATTTCTACTTTAAACAAATATTTCTTTTTTTAAAAATTAATTTATTTATTTTAGTTGGGGGCTAATTACTTTACAATATTGTAGTGGTTTTGCCATACATTGACATGAATCAGCCATGGGTTTACATGTGTTCCCCATCCTGAACCACCCCCCCCATCCCACCCCTCTGGGTCATCCCATTGCCCCAGCCCTGAGCATTTGTCTCATGCATCGAACATGGAATGGCGTTCTGTTTCACGTATGATAATATAAATGTATTTTAAACAAATATTTCTAAAGGACTGCTTAAAGCAAAAACAATGACTTAGACTTTACAACAGAAGTAAAATCCCTAATAATAAATATGCAAAGAACAGTACGGAGCAACTGTTGTGCAATTCTTACATTATATGTGAGGTCAGCGATACCATTTCAAAGTAGATCATAGGAAGTTAAAGATGCATACTGTAAACCCTATAGCCACACTGTCCAAAGTGGCAGCAACTACCACAAGTGGCTATTTATGTTTAAATTATTTCAAGTGAAATGTAATTCAATATTCCTTTCCCTTACTTCTACTAGCCATAGGGGAAGTGTGCAATAATCACATGTGGCCAGTGATTACCATCCCAGACAGCACAGATACTGCATATTTCATCACTACTAGAAGTTCTATTTCATGGTGCTGCTAGACAAACAAAATACTCAATTATGGTAGAAAATTAGGAAAAAACAAAAAACAAATGTAAAAATGGAAAACAATCAGCAAAATGGCAGAACAGACTCAGCCACATTGATGTGTACATTAATTGTAACATTCCAAATAAATGGTCGAGATTGGCATACTGGATAAACATATACTGTCTTCAAGAAACACACTTTAAAAAAATAGGTTAAAAACCAAAGTATGGAAAGGTGTGCGAGCACAGCTCAGAGATACTGCGAGTTCAGTTCCAGACTGCTGCAGCCAAGAGAGCATCACGATAAAGCCAGCCACAGAAATGGTTTGGTTTTCCAATATATATAAAAGTTATGTTTCCAAGTAGCCTAGTAACCATGACATAGCATTATGTCTAAAAAGACAATGGACATACCTTAATTAAAAAATAATTTACTGCCAAGAAATGCTAACCATCACCTGACAATGTAGGGTGGCCACAAAACCAATTTGTTAAAAAAAATGCAATAAAGACATAATAAAATGAAATGTGTCTGTATAGCACACAAAGACTGATTATGGTAAATCTAGCAATATAAAATCAGGGTTAACTTTAGATTAAGAAAAATTAACAGGGATAAAGATGGATGTTCATAACGTTAAGGAGTCAATTGATAAAAGGATCATAACAATTCTAAATGACTGAGTACCTAGTAACAAAGTTTCAAGATACATGAAGCAAAAACTGACAGAACTAAAAGGAGAAACAGACAAATCTATAATTAGAGATTTTTAACACTTCTTTCTGTTACAGAATAAGGAGACAGAAAAACAAGGAAGAGATGGAAGACCTGACCAACACCATCAAACAACCTGACCCAACACACATTTGGAGAAGACTGCACACAACAGAATATTCTGTTTTCAAATGCACAGGGAACACTTGTCAACATGGACCAAGTATGGGAATCAAACATTTCTAAATAGTCCATGAGTCAAAGAAGGAAACAAATGGAAGCTATAAAACATCTCAAGTTGAGTAATAAAAACAAACCACACGGAAATCTGGAATAGAGCAAAATATTGCTCAGAGGATAATTTACAGCTTTGATCATGTATTACAGAAGAAAGTCCACTACCAATGACCTAAGTTTTTAATTTCTAAAAAGAAGAGCTAAAATTATATCCTAAGAAGAATGGTTTGCCCTGAAAATGAACAGAGATCATTGTGCCATTTTTGAGACTGCACCCAAGTACTGCATTTTGGACTCTTCTGTTAACTATGATGGCTACTTCATTTCTTCTAAGGGATTCTTGCCCACAGTAGTAGATATAATGGTCATCTGAATTAAATTCGCCCATTCCAGTCTATTTTAGTTCATTGATTTCTAAAATGTTGCCATCTCCTATTTGACCACTTCCAGTTTACCTTGATTCGTGGACCTAACATTCCAGGTTCTTACGCAATATTCGTCTTTACAGCATCGGACTTTACTTCCATCACCAGTCACATCCACACCTGGTGTGGTGTTTTTGCTTTGGCTCTGTCTCTTCATTCTTTCTGGAGTTATTTCTCCACTGATCTCCCATAGCATACTGGGCACCAACTGACCTGGGGAGTTCATCTCTCAGTGTCATATCTTTTTGCCTTTTCAAACTATTCACGGGGTTCTCAAGGCAAGAATACTGAAGTGGTTTGCCATTCCCTTCTCCAGTGGATCACGTTTTGTCAGAACTCTCTACGATGACCTATCTGTCTTCAGTGGCCCTACACGGCATGGCTCATAGTTTCATTGAGTTAGACAAGGCTGTGGTCCATGTGATCAGTTTGGTTAGTTTTCTGTGGTTGTGGTTTTCACTCTGTCTGCCCTCTGATGGATGAGGATAAGGGAAGGCAAACCATTCAATATCACAGTAATCCAAGTCTATGCCCCAACCATTAATGCTGAAGAAACTGAAGATGAATGGTTCTCTGAAGACCTAACAAGACCTTTTAGAACTAACGCCAATAAAATATGTCCTTTTCATCATAGGTGACTAGAATGTAAAAGTAGGAAGTCAAGAGAAATCTAGAGTAACAGGTACATTTGGCCTTGGAGTACAAATTGAAGCAGGGCAAAGGCTAACAGAGTGTTGCCAAAAGAACACACTGGTCATAGCAAACACCTCCTTCCAACAACACAAGAGATGACTCTACACATGGACAACACCAGATGGTCAACACTGAAATCAGATTGATTATATTCTTTGCAGTGGAAGATGGAGAAGCTCTGTACAGTCAGCAAAAACAAGACCTGGAGCTGACCGTGGCTCAGATCATGAACTCCTTATTGCCAAATTCAAACTTAAATTGAAGAAAGTAGGGAAAACCAGACCATTCAGGTATGACCTAAATCAAATCCCTTATGATTATACAGTGGAAGTGAGAAATAGATTTAAGGGACTAGATCTGATAGACAGAGTGCCTGATGAACTATGGATGGAGGTTCCTGACACTGTATAGGAGGCCATCATCAAAACCATCCCCAACAAAAAGAAATGCAAAAAGCAAAATGGTTGTCGAGGAGGCCTTACAAATAGCTGAGAAAAGAAGTGAAAGGAAAAGGAGAAAAGGAAAGATAAACCCATCTGAATGCAGAGTTCCAAAGAATAGCAAGGAGAGATAAGCAAGCCTTCCTAAGTGATCAATGCAAAGAAATAAAGAGGAAAACAACAGAATGGGAAAGACTAGAGATCTCTTCAAGAAAATTAGAGATACCAAGGGAACATTTCATGCAAAGATGGGCACAATAAAGAACAGAAATGGTATGGACCTAACAGAAGCAGAAGATATTAAGAGGTGGCAAGAATACACAGAACTATGCAAAAAAGAACTTAATAACCCAGATAACCCGATGGTGTGATCACTCACCTAGAGCCAGACATCCTGGAGTGTGAAGTCAACTGGGCCTTATGAAGCATCACTATGAACAAAACTAGTGGAGGTGATGGAATTCTAGCTGAGCTATTTCAAATCCTAAAAGATGATGCTGTGAAAGTGCTGTACTCAATATGCCAGCAAATTTGGAAAACTCAGCAGTGCCCACAGGACTGGAAAAGGTCAGTTTTCATCCCAATCCCAAAGAAAGGCAATGACAAGGAATGTTCGAATTATCACACAATTGCACTCATCTCACATGCTAGCAAAGTAATGCTCAAAATTCTCCAAGCTAGGCTTCAACAGAACATGAACAGAGAACTTCCAGATGTTCAAGCTGTATTTGGAAAAGGCACAGGAACCAGAAATCAAACTGCTAACATCCACTGGATCACAGAAAAAGCAAGAGAGTTCCAGAAAACATCTGTTTCACGACCATGCTAAAGCCTTTGACTATGTTTAGTTCAGTCACTCAGTCATGTCCGACTCTTTGCGACCCCATAGACTGCAGCACGCCAGGCTTCCCTGTCCATCAGCAACTCCCAGAGCTTGCTCAAACTCAGGTCCATCGATTCAGTGATGCCATCCAAACATCTCATCCTCTGTTGACCCCTCTGCTCCTGCTTTCAATCTTGCCCAGCATTAGGGTCTTTTCCAATGAGTCAGTTCTTCGCATCAGGTGGCCAAACTATTGGAGCTTCAGCATCAGTCCTTCCAATGAACATTCAGGACTGATTTCCTTTAGGATTGACTAGTTTGATCTCCTTGTAGTCAAAGGGACTCTCAAGAGTCTTCTCCAACACCACAGTTCAAAAGCATCAGTTCCTCGGCCCTCAGCTTTCTTTATGGTCCAACTCTCACATCCATACATGACCACTGGAAAAACCATAGCTTTGACTAGATGGACCTTTGTCAGCAAAGTAATGTCTCTGCTTTTTAATATGCTGTCTAGGTTGGTCACAGCTTTTTTCTTCCAAGGAGCAAGCATCTTTTAATTTCATGGCTGACTGTGTGGATCACAACAAATTGTGGAAAATTCTTAAAGAGATGGGAACACCAGACCACCCTACCTGCCTCCGAAGAAATCTGTATGCAGGTCAAGAAGCAACAGTTAGAACCAGACATGGAACAAGGGGCTGATCCCAAACAGGGAAAGGAGTACCTCAAGGTTACATATTGTCACCCTGCTTATTTAACTTCTATGCAGAGTACATCATGAGAAATGCCAGGCTGGATGAAGCACAAGCTGGAATCAAGACTGCTGAGAGAAACATCAATAACCTCAGATAGGCAGATGACACCACTGTTATGCAGAAAGTGAAGAGGAACTAAAGAGCCTCTTGATGAAAGTGAAAGAGGAGAGTGAAAAAGCTGGCTTAAAACTCAACATTGAAAAAACATAGATCATGGCATCCAGTCCCATCACTTCAAGCCAAATAGATGGGGAAAAATTAAAGTGAGACTTTATTTTTGGGGGCTCCAAAATCTTTGCAGATGGTTACTGCAGCCATGAAATTAAAAGATGCTTGCTCCTTGGAAGCAAAACTATGACAAACCTAGACAGCATATTAAAAAGCAGAGACATTACTTTGCCGACAAAGGTCTGTCTAGTCAAAACTATGGTTTTTCCACTAGTCATGTATGAAAGCAGAGATGGACCATTAAGAAAGCTGAGTGCCAAAGAATTTATATTTTTGAACTGTTATGTTGGAGAAGGCTCTTGAGAGTCCCTTGGACTGCAAGGAGATCCAACCAGTCAATCCTAAAGGAAATCAGTCCTGAATATTCACTGGAAGGACTGATGCTGAAGCTGAAACTCCAATACTTCAGTCATCTGATGCAAAGAATTGACTACACTGGTAAAGATTCTGAGGCTGGGAAAGATTGAAGGCAGGAGGAGAAGTGGATGACAGAAGATGAGATGGTTGGATTGCATCACTGACTTGATGGACAAGAGTTTGAGCAGCTCTGGGAGTTGGTGATGGAAAGTGAACCCTGGTGTGCTGCAGTCCATGGGAGCACAGAGTCAGACACAACTGAATGACTGAACTGAAGAAGAAAAAAGGAATTAAGAAATAGAAATCAGTAAAATACGAAACTGAAAAAGGCAACAGAAAAAAATAATAGACCAAAACTGGTCTTTGAAAAGATTGATAAAATTGGTAAACAAGACCAATCCAAAGGAAAAAGAGGGGAATGCCCCTGTCAAGAATGAAGAAAAGGACCACAGAACGCAGTATCATGACCTCAAAGGGACACTGAGGGTGAGCTATGAACAAGTAAGACCATTAAGTTCAACAACTTATATATTAAATTATTAATACCTTTCCCATATTGAAAAGTCTAGGCCCCAGATGCTATCAAACATTTAAGGGAAAAACAGAAATCCTAAATAAGCACTTTGAAACAGCAGAGAAAGAGGGAATACTTCCCAATTCATTTCATGAGGCCAGTATTACTCTGATAAATAAAGCCAGAGGAAGTTATTATTAGAATACTACAAACAACTCTACTGAACAATGCAATAATTCTTAATTTAATCTTAGTTCTTATTTAATTCTTAAAATATGAGCCAGTACATAGCAGCATTATTTACATATTTCTTTCTACGCATCCAGAAATCATGCCAGAATTATACACGCACACATATATACATAGAGAGAGATGGAAGGAGGTCAATGTGTGTGTTTATTTTCAAGGAAAAGTCATTTATTACAAGCAGGAAAGGTTTGTTAAACTTTAGAAAAATCAATGTATGGCACGTATTTCCAATAAAAGACAAAGAAACCACACAAACATTTCTACAGATGCAAAAAAGGCATCTGCCCCAAAATCATACCCCCTTCCATCATAAACGCCTAGCCTAAAGGAAAAGAGAACCGTCAACCTGGTGAAAGGAATGTGCACAGAAGTCACTGTCACACCTAACAGTGAACACTGGGGCTTCACCCCTGGGTCAGCAGTGGAGGGGCCTGCTCTGTCACCACCCCCGCTCTGTGAGACGTGCTGATCCAGCCAGGACAATACGCCGAGGGGGACACAGGGGCGAAACACGATTCTCAGACATGCAATCATGTACATAGAAGACTCCAAAGAATTCTCAAAAAAATAAACAAAGTTACCAGAACTAACAAATGTATTTAGTAAATTCAACGAATGAACAAGTTTACAAAAAGCTCCTGTGTTTTACTCACTAGCAAAGAAAAACTGGAAAATAAAAATACAACATGTTTTTGAAAAGAATCAAAAACATGTGAAAAAAAACTATGGATAAATTTAAGAATATATACACTCTCAAATCACGAAAAAAGAAAATAAATAAATATACTATGATCACAGAGCAAGACTCAAAAGTGTGAACTCTCTCTACAAACTGACCCATAGATTCAACGCAATCAAAATCACAACTGGCTTTTGGGGGTACAAATCAATAAATTTATTCCAAAATGGAAATATTTACAAAGACTCAAGAACAGCCAAAACAGTTTTTAAAAAGACCAAATTTGAAGGACTTGTCCTAGGACACCAAGACTTCTAAAAAAAAAAAAAAAAAATCAAGGCGACGAGGGGCAGGAGTGAGGGCAGATGGAGAACAGAACACAGTGCAGAGCCGAGAAGCAGACCTGTGCAGACACGGTCACTGTGACAAAGACATTTCATTCCACCTTTTACCAAGACACTGCAAGGTGAAAACACCTGGGGCAGGAATAACTGTACATGCAGATGGCACTGTGCACCCTCAGGGAAGAATGAGTCCCACGCCACACAATTTAAGCACAATGGATCACGGACCTAAATGTAAAGCCATGAAACATATAAAACAAAATATAAGAGGAGACTATTGCGAGCATAGCCTAAGAAAATATTTCTTAAGACAGGAGACTCACGAGTCCAAACCATCCAAGAAAAAAAAAATTTCTGCTCTTAAAATGATGCTGTTAAGAAAAATGAAAAAATAAGGTACAGACTGAGAGGTGATATTCTCAATACATTTATCTGACAAAAGACTTGTATATAGAATTTTTAAAAAATACTTAGAATTCAATAATAAGAAACAACTCAATAAAAACGGAAGGGTGTGCATGTGATGAAACACTTCATAAAGAATAGCCAGTAAGTCATGAAAAGATGTTCAACCTAATCAGGCAAATTAAAATCACAACAAAATCCCACTATGCTGCTGCTGCTAAGTTGCTTCAGTCGTATCTGACTCTGTGAGACCCCATAGATGGCAGCCCGCCAGGCTCCCCCGTCCCTGGGATTCTCCAGGCAAGAACACTGGAGTGGGTTGCCATTTCCTTCTCCAGTGCATGAAAGTGAAAAGTGAAAGTGAAGTCGCTCAGTCGTGTCCGCCTCTTAGCGAACCCATGGACTGCAGCCCACCAGGCTCCTCCATCCATGGGATTTTCCAGGCAAGAGTACTGGAGTGGGGTGCCATTGCCTTCTCCAAAACTCCACTATACTCCTAGTCAAACTGCTAACATGTAAAATACTGACAATACCAAGTGCTGACAAGGATCTGGAGCAACTCTTTAACACATTGCTAGCGGTAATGCAAAATTATTTAACTGCTTCAGAAAAGTTTAGTAACTTCTTATCAAGTTAAATATACTCACACTGTAATGCAGCAGCTTCATTACTGGGCATGTGCCCACGAGAAAGGAGAGCAGATGTCCACGTAAAGACTTCCACGTGCACGCTCGTAGCAGCTTTACTCATAAATAGCTAGAAACTGGAAGCAACAGGAGTGTCCACCAACAGGAGGAGAGAGAACCATGCTGGGGTCCCCCATACAACACTAAAGAGTGTGCTACTGACAGGGCTGTGTGCATGGACCTCAAAATCATTATGGTGAGTGAAAGAGTGTGGACACAAAACTATGATTCCACTTGTACACAATCTCAGGAAAGACAAGTCTAATCAATGAATGACCGTCTGGAGCCAGGGAATACGCACTGTGACCAGGGCAGCACACAAAGGAACCTTTGGGACTGGTGGTTACAGGAGTGTATTCATTTGTCAAAATTCATTAAACTGTGTCCTTAATATGGGCATTCTGTGTAAATTATAAAGTCAATAAAGGTGATATTTTAAAATGTACACAAATATTGAAGTCTAGTTAAGTTTTCAAACAGTGCTATGGCGATGAATTCTGAAGAAACTACTTTCTTTTGTATTAGAATCATGAGCTAGTGACTGAGGACAGTCGAAAACCATATTCTGTTACAGAAAAGTTTTACAAATAAGCCGAGAAAGACATCCAGAATTTCCTTTGAGGATCTGAACTGAAATAAGAGGTATATGGTTAAGTTGTAGTTTTTTAAAAGCTAGATAGTAGTAGAGACAAATACGCAAATAAGTATACATATATGTATTTACACGTGCACACATAAATTTCTTAGCTCTTTTTTGGCTAAAAATGTCTTGACAAGTTCTCAAATGGGGTCATGTTGTCCACGAGGAGCAAAACTGGCTTCTTTGTGAAAGAAGGACAGATTTTAGATATTACAATGGTTTGTCCTAACAACAAGCCCACAGCAATTATACAAATATGAGGTCTGATCTGTGGCAAGAGCGCTGCATGCGGGAAGGCAGTGGGCTCAGCTGGGAAGGGCTAAAGCCCTCTCAGGGGACAATGAAAGAACCTGTCCGGCAGAGACGGCAGCCAAGCACGCCCGGCGCACAGACGCCGCCGCTTCTGGTGGCTGAATGCAACTTCCACTGAGAAAGCCAGGGTTCCCCAGAGAAAAAGCTGTTTTCCTAACAGAGATGGGGAAACCATGACATAAACCTGGATTATCTTCTGGCACCCGAAACTAAGGAAGTGCTCCAGGGGTGATGGGACATCCAAGTATAACATGAGAGCCATCCTGAAGTGCTCCCACTGGCTGATCTCATACAACTTAACAACGATTAAAAGCCAGTAAATAAAAGGTCCATTGAGTCTACAGTGACGTAAATCTACTGAAGACGGGGGGAGAAAGGCAAGCCGCCCCTCACAGAAGAGAAGGGGAGCTCAGCTACGGGTGCACGGCAAATCCAGTGAGTGAAAGGTTCACGGGGAAGGTTGCAGGATTCAACAATCTCCCTAACTACACGGGGAGTCACTAGCACTCTTCAGGGGCCCCAGCCTCACCAAGAGAGGCCAGCTTCACATCATCAACTTCAGGAGAAAGCGTCAGGTGTACTGAGAAGGACAAGGTATTACCTCCAGGGTCTTCCTGCTCAAAACTCGTGTCTGATCATGACTTTGCAACTGAAACTCCAACTGAGGAAGACCTTACTCTATAACTGCCTTATTGTCTTCAAAATTTTCAAGGTCATAAAGAAAACTGGGAAACAGCGTCAGCTTTAAGGTGCTTTGCACTGATGGAGTGAGTCCCGCTCTGGGGACACCAAGACAGACTGCCAGGATAGGTGATGAGGTGGACACGGGCTGTGGAGGAGACACTGCTGTGTCTATGGTAACGTCCAGATGTTGATCCCTGCATTCTGGTTGTGCAGGAGAATGCTGTCCTTAGTGATGATACACTGGAGCATTGGAAAAGGTCAGAGTAGATTGTGAGCAAGTTGGTAAACTCAGCAACAAAGATGTATATGAAAAAATCCTTTCCTATACTTTTGTTCTTCCTTGCAGAATGGGCCCAAAGAAGAGATCAAAACCAGAAATGTCCGAGAACAGGAGCATGGGCTTACTAAACTGACTGCCAACTGACCTCTGCAGAGAGCACGAACTCGGCCAGGTGCCCAGGTGGACCCTTGACTTTGGGACACAGTACCCCAGTTTGTTTGGCAAATTTCCCCTGAGCCTACCTGAAATATACCTTCCTAGGGGGCCTTCTCTAGCTCCTTCTCAGACAAAGCTGTGTTTCCATAGCACCCTAACTCTCAATGGCTCAACTCAATACAGATTTAATTATTTAACAGTGCAATTCCTCCAACAGGGCTGATAGTCTCATACAAAGATGAAGGCATCTGTCTGGTCCACTGCTGTGTACGTGAACCCACCACAAGGTGTGGACTTGCCAACATACAGTCAACTGAAATGAAAACTCAGCAGAATGTGAGACAGAAATCTAATAAAAATAGTAACAAAAATTCTCTTTAAAAAAGTCTTTAGGGATACCAAATAAGTTCTACTAATGTGACTCTAAATTCTTTTCCCCGTTAGGGCTCTTTGAAAACAAAGAGTCCTATGTAACTCCATCTCTGGTACAAACTGGGCATTCTGGAAAATTCCAGCAATGCTTCAGATGAGGAATTGCTGACACAGCTGTTCACTGGGCCTCCAAGGGTGGAGGCCGGGAAGGTCTGAGGCTACCAGGAGGATGCAAAGGGTAGCTGGAAGAGGACCCTTTCGGACAGTGAACCTGCCAGGAGGGTGGCAAGAGAGAGAGCACCTCGGGGGCCTGCAGCTGCTGGTGAGAAAGCTGGCGGGGCTCCAGCTAGAGAAGCCGAGTGGCCAGGGCCAGGGGCACAGACGCCAGCTCTGCACGGCAGGAAGACGGACTCTACAGAAAGCATCCGTTTTTCCGGGAATGCCTCCTCATTCAGCGAGGAGAGGCATGGATGGACCTACGGCGGACAATGACAAAGGGAAGTCAAGGACCTTCCCTGGCCAAGCTGACTCAGGGGGGCAGGAGCTGTCTCCTGAGACACTCTTGCTGGCATATCATGGCCTTTGTACTAAGGAAGCCCCCTTCCATTCCAGCCCGGGCACGGTCTCCGTGCCCACCCCCCTTCTCGTCCTGCTCCTCCACCCCACCTGGCTTGCCCTCCCGGGCACCTGAGAGCCCCTGCACAGCAGCAGCTGCCCCTCTGGGCGTGCCTGCCTTGCCAGCCTGGTGTGTCTGTCCTCGTGGTGGGCTCCAGTCCACGTTCCCAGCTTCCACCTTCCATGCAGGACACCTCTGCTCCCTGATCCTATCACGAGCTAACTGTGGAAGCAGCCTTCGCCCGCCGGCAAACCAACGATTCTGGAGCGGCCGCCAGCAGGAGCCCGCCTCCCTACCCCCCAGGCTGGAGTGAACCCTGGGCCCCCCCCATGCCCACCTCCCACTGCCAGCATCCTCTTGTGTCCCCACTCCCTCCTCCCCTCAGCACTTTAGGGTTGAGGCCTCCGCACACAACGGATCCTACAATGCTGAAGTCCAGGCCACCTTCCTCCCCAGAGTGGATGTGACACTGTGCTACTCAGGGCCTGGGAGAGACAGACCCTGTCCCCACCATCCCATCAACCAAAGTTTCAGGGGATCTGCTCGCCCGGAAAATAGCACCAACCCAAGTTCAACACGCAACAAGGTTGCATGTGCAGGATGCGGGCAGTGCTCGCACTGGGGGCTAGGGAAAGCATCCTGGACACTAAGACATGTTCCTGAAGATAGGCAGGAATGTGGTGGGCTGAAGTCAAAGAAAATCTTCTGTTAAAAAAGCATGCAGTGCAGTCACCAACAACGGAGATTTCTGTGCTCCACCATCAGATGACTCGGGACATACAGAAAATCAGTTTTAGAAGCTTAGACTTCTGAGTAAAACCTCCATCGCCATCCTCACCCTGGAATCCAGTCTGGGAGAGGAAGAATAGAGCCCCAAGCCTACACAGGACAAAGAGCACTGAAACCTCAGCGCCACAGGGGAGGCACTGCCCAGGCAGGGCCAACAGAGGCGGTAAGAGCTCTTCCGACCCTCCTACCAGAGGACGACCCAGATGAACACATCTACTAACTTCCAGGAAGCAGAAACAAGTAGAGAATGACTTTCTCTTCAAATCACAGCTGCCCATTCACTCTACGCAATGAAAGAAAACGCCACTTATATCAAAGGCAAGAAATATATAACCTTTCCCCTCCGTGTCTTCATTCCACACACACACACAAGTCTCGCTGATCTGTACCCAACTGAGAGCAAAAGCATGCACTTCTTAAGTAAGGCTGAGAACAGGGAGAAGGAAAGGCACAATGGAAGCCGGAATGTAAACCGCGCGGGGAGCAGGCGGAAACACTACGGAGAGGCCGCGGACGGCCTCCCCAGCCCACATTTAAGAAACGTGAGCCTCCAGCACCAGGCCTGGAATGAACAACATGCTGAAGTCTGGTGTCAATTTAAATGCACTGAACACCAGAAAAATGCCCCCAACCAGGGCTTCAAACTTGTACAGCACATTTCCACTCAACCCAACTAGATTGCCTGTCACATCTGACACGGCTCGTCAAAAGTTATCCTTCACTGCTCATGGGCAACATCAAGGTCAAGAGACCAAGTACAATGGGCCAACCCATCCCCGTTTTTCTCCTTCAGAGCAGCAGATATTGAACTCTAAAATGACAAGACAGAGCAGCTTGAAACGGCTGCCAAAGAAACAGAAGCTGTCCAAGGCCGCTGATCTGAAGGAGAAAAAGCAGTGTGTGTGCGCGCGTGTCAGGGTGAGGATCCCTCTGACAGTCTCGCACAAAGAAGCCACAGCCAGCACCAGGAGCTCGGGGGCTCTGCTCCTGGCGGCAAGACAAGCTCACTCGCCCAGGGGGCTGCAGGGAGGACCAGCCCGCACGGCACTGGCCTGACCATGCCTGGTCCACATGGGCAGAGCGGCCCCGCTTCCTCTTACAAGGGCCCATCTCACCACCCCAGCCCCTCACTGCTCAGCCTGGAAAAGGAAGGAATTCTGACACAGGCTACAGCATGGACGAACCCTGAGGACATTACCCGGAGAGAAATGAGCCGGTCACAGAAGCAGGGCTTCTGTGTGGCACGGAGGTGTCAGATGCACAGGACAGAAGCAGGGTGGGGATGCGCGGGCTGGGGAAGGGGGCTGTGGAGGGCTGGTTAGTGGGCAGAGCGTTTCAGGTGGGGAGGATGAAGAAGTTACAGAGACAACGGTTGTGATGGCTGCACGACAATATGAATGTACGTGGATGTACGATGTACACTGAGCTACACACTTGAAAATGGCAAAGATGGAAAATATTAATTTGTTTGTATTTTACCACAGTAAAAAAAAAAAAACACACTCACCCGTTTACTATGAATTAAAAGTGAAGTTGGACAGCGACCATTTCTTTCAGGTATGTGCTCTCTTTCGCACAGAAAGAAGCTGGTTCTGATGGGAGGTGAAACGGGAGGAATGGCAGCTCTGGTGAGGCTCCTTTAGACCTTTTTATATTAAAATAAACAGAGGTACTGTAAAATTTCAAAGTAGAACATGACATATAACCACATGGCATGCTTGGGGGTTAGCCCAGCCATGCCCCCAGAGCCAGGGAGGGGCAGCAATGTTCCCCAGAGACATGGGGAACCTCAGAGGGCACACACCTGGCCCAGCCATCCCGGCACACAAGGAAAGGGGTACATCCTTAGGGGCAGGGCCCAACTGAGCACAAACCCGGCCAAGCACCCAGGCTACATGGACAGCGCTAGAATCACCAGGCCAAATGTGGACCAAGTACGCCGCTTCTGGTTTTGTTTTTAATTGTTAGGAAGCAAAACGCGTTTGTTATCTGATTCCTGCAAAATGACTTCCTCCTGCTTTCATTCTGCATCCCAGTCCTTAGGGACTTCTGTTCCCTGTTGGGCCCGAGACACTGAAACAGGCTCTATTTTCACATGAACCTTCCAGAACAGACCCTGAAGGCCCCGGCTGGTTCCCAACACACTCAGTCATCATGTCCCCAAATAGCTTGTAGCATGGCTTCCCTATCCCAGTGCAAACAGGGATTAAAAAATAAAATAATGATGTTTTAGACAGACTGGCTCTGCAGGAGGGCTGCAGCTGTGTCTGAGCTCAGTTATAACAGGGTGTGTGACCATTTTAAAGCACAGCCCAACCGATCTTACAGGCCGTCCCCACGGCGCCCACTGGCGCCCGGAGAGGACGGTGTGAGCCCTGCCCCAGAGGCGGGGCTGCCGGGAGGTGAGGTTCCAGAGAGGCTCAGAGCCGGCAGGGGGGCCCAGAGTGCCTGATGCCAGAACCAGAGACTCCCCGAACCAAACAACAAATAAAACAATTTCAAAACACTGGGATAGTTAAGTATCCTACCTCGCATTATCATGAAAGGTTAAAAGTCAGTAGGCTCTGTGACCAGGCCAACTTCCCTGGTAACTGTTTCTATCCACATGGGGCCACCGCCCAGCAGGGTTGTGGGGGACAGAAGCTTGCCTGCCCTATGGCCCTGCACATGACAACTCGTGTATTCAGTATGCATTGGGGCCGGTAGGGGCCCAATGACAAGGAGGCCCGTGCCTCGGCCCATGTCTCAGCATTAAAACTGCGGCGCCTGCAAGAGTTCTCTTCAGGGCCCACCCCACACCTGCAAGCTCAGGTAGGTTCCGAGCTGCACCGCATGCTGCTGCTCTGGATGGGAAGCACATTCTTCCCAGCTCCGGTCCCAGAGGGCAGTCGTGGCCAATGCCAGGCTGCTGTGGGGAGACCCAGGCCCAAGCCCCGGCCTCAGTCTGAGATGACGTGGAAGGCCGCTGCAGCACCAGAGTGCCCCAGAGGGCAGGCTGTCCCCTCACTTGCCACCAGGTGACTCTGCAAGCCCTGGCTTCCCCCAGCCTGCTCTTGCCTTTCACACTTGCCTAGAGGGTACACAGATATATCTCAGGAATCCTGCTCAATAAATCAGGCTTCCCTGATAGCTCAGTTGGTAAAGAATCCGCCTGCAATGCAGGAGATCCTGGTTCGATTCCTGCATCGGGAAGATGCCCTGGAGAAGGAATAGGCTACCCACTCCAGTATTCCTGGGCTTCCTTTGTGGCTCAGCTGGTAAAGAATCTGCTCGCAATGCGGGAGACCTGGGTTCGATCCTTGGGTTGGGAAGATCCCCTGAGAAGGGAAAGGCTGCCCACTCCAGTATGCTGGCCTGGAGAATTCCATGGACTGTGTAGTCCATGGGGTCGCAAAGAGTCGGACACGACTGAGCGGATTTCACTTCACCCAATAAATCATGTGCGTGCAACGTCCACCTGCGTTTGTTTCCAGGGAACTCTGAGATAAGCCCCTTTTATGTTTATGATTTGATGCATTCATTCTCTGCACTATAAAGACTGCAAACTAAAAAGTAACTCAGGATGAAACACCAAAGCCTAAGAATCAGAGGCACAGTGAACTACTGCCCATCAAATCACCCTGTTATCTGGGACCTTCACATCTCATTTCTTCAATAGGGACTCTGTACCTACCGTGTGCCAGATACTATTCCAGGCCCAAGAGATACGTCAGTGAGTCAAATGGGCAGAGGGTCTGTCTTTGCAGAGCTTGCATTTCAATGGGAGAGACGGCGAAACGAGTAAATACTGAATTACATGCGAGACTGGGGCTCTGCAAACTTTCTTCCAGGAAAAGTCCTTCCTGGGTACCCAGGGGAGACTGGTTCCAGGATGGCCCATAGACACCAACATCTGAGGGTGCTCGAGCCCGCTCTGTCAGGGAGGTAGCATAGCTGGCCTCCGGACCCTCAGGTTCCTCGGCTGCTTGAACCTGTAGGGCTGACCCCCGAGTGTGGAGGGCTGGGGGTTGACCGTATTATAGATTTTAGGCTTGCAGGTCGTTCCGTCTTTATTACAACTGCTCGGCTCTGGAGTGTTAGCAAAAAGCAGCCATACAGGAACATGGTTCATGGCTGTGTTCCAATAAAACTGGATTTACATAAACAGGCAGCCAGCCTTCAGTCTCAGTTGGCAAACTCATGTTCTAGATTTTTTTTTTTTTTTTTTTAAAGAGCATGAAGCAGAGATCAGAAGTGCTATGGCGGGGATGGGAGTCATTACTGCACATGGCAGAGAACTCAAAGAAATGACAGGCAGCTATGTAAATGGATGCAATGGTCAAGTGTGCCAGGTAGCAGGGGGAATAGCATATGCAAAGGCGCCCGGGTGGAGCATGCTGAGCAAGTTCAAGGGACAGGCAGGGGGTAACACCACTGGAGCAGAGGGGGCGGGAGAAGCTGAGGACGGGCTCAGAGAAGAAGGACGGGGGTGGGTTAGATCACACAGGCCCTGCGAGGTGTTCTAAGGCCTTTGGCTTTAATACAATAATGATATATACAAAGATAAAGGGAAATTCTTGTAAGATCATAGGGTCTTGGGCTTCCCTCATGGCTCAGATGGTAATGAATCTGCCTGCAATGCGGGAGACACCTGAGACACTAGTTTGATCCCTGAGTAAAAAGATCCCCCGGAGGAGGAAGTGGCAACGCACTCCAGTGTTCTTCCCGGAGGATCCCGTGGACGGAGGAGCCCGACAGACTACAGTCCAAAGGGTCGCCAAGAGTCGGACAACAACTGAGCAGCTAAGCACACAGGGTCTTAAAATACCAACATATTCTAACATTAAACATATTTAGATACATTCTAAGTCTCTGAAAAATTCTAATTCACACACAGGATAATGCTAACTGGATATTTAAACACATGAGTACATATTCCAAAATAATCCAAACAATAGTGTACTGAATATGGAAACACGTCCAAATCTAAGGCACTCAGTGTCTGCCAGCAGCTTTCTATTCACTCCTTTCCTTTTCCACAAAGTCACTTGGAGTCTTGTTGCCCCTGTATTTCCATCCTTCCTCTTTGCTGCCAAGCTTCTGGGTCTCTTTCTAAAGGCCTCACGCTCAGACCTGGCCTGCGCCACCAGCCTCCAGCCAGCCACTTTGGCAGCACCTTCCGCGAGGAAAGTGCCGACCGAGGCCTCCTCTCTTGAGCTCCGTCCCTCTCGGCACATCACTCAGGGAGTGCACTTAGACATCGGCCTCCTCAGACCACAAGCTCTGGGCAGGAGGGAGCAGGCTGGTTGGCCCAGCCCTTGCTGGTGGCATGAAAGTATCAGCTTACAGCAGAGAATCCCACATATGCTGGTACTCATGTCACCATCTTCCGGCACGAGGCTCTGAAAGGACGTGGCGCAGGCCCCCAGAACAGCCAGCCCAGCACTGCCCCCCACCGTCCTTCAGCCTGGCAGTAACACGCCCCATCCGGTCACCCACACAGACCACGGCCGCCCCCGTCTGCATGGTGAAGCTCTACGACATCAGAAGACTGCTGAGGCCAGAAATAGGAGAGTTATGGGTAATCTCCCCCTCTGAACGAAACACCTTACTTGCCTCTCAAAATCATTTTCCACTTGTAAGTATCACATACAAAGCCCTGCCCTGCAAGAAACTCACTCAGCGCCACTCAACCTGGACCTAAGGAGAGACCTAAGGGGTTCAGAGCATGGCAAACACCATGACTTCTTGCTGCTACTGGCTGATGACTCAAGAGCAGGCCCCTCAAAGGGACACTGAATTAGTTACACAAGCTTTATTCCCCTTACCTCAGCTGCTATGTCTCATTCTAAACAAAAAGGAAAGGAAAAAACAACCAGAACCCACGTCTAGCACGTGAGATGAAGGTGAAAGGAGACAAAGAATGAAACACCAGCACAGTGACACAAGATGGGTCTTATCCCTCATTTTAAAAAGTTCCTATGTTCTCACACTGAACCCTTTCCAGCTAAAATGAAAATTACTGAAAACAGCCAAGATAATTATTGTACTCATAAACGTTTTTCATGGAATAACATAAAAGAAATAGGCAAGAAGGTGAAAGGATAGACTATTAAGCAGAAAAACTAAATTGAAGAGCATATAATTATATGCAAAGAGATTATGCCTTATTTTAATATAAATAAAATTTTTTAAGCATAAGATAAAAGGCCATGCCTCAATACATCAGCTTTCCAATAGAATACATTCAATTCAAACGATTCCCATAATTTCAAAACAATATTATTTGCTTTATTTCAGAAGTCTTACTATTTATACATTTTACGATGGCGGAGAGCAAAAAGGTTGAGCACATCTCCTAGGGAGAAACCGGCTCACGACACTGCCATGGCGGGGACACGGAATTCTGCCCTCTCCCCCCCGTTACCGGCTGGCTCTGTGACTAACTTCAGCAGACCCCTCTGTGCAGAGACTATTTCCACACTCTGCTCCGGGCTAAACATTCTTCTGTGTATATACTAGTAAATTCAACAGCCTCTTTAACATCTGAGAACGAATTACTGACAAGTCATTTTTTGCTCCATATTGCAAGTCGACGTGGCAACCCTGTTTTTTTTCTATTATAAACATGTGCTGTACCTCGGCTCCCAGTCGTTTTGGATGCTGATACAAGATTCATAATGGCTGTCAGAATCTGCAATTTTCCCTTTTGTTTTATGAGGTCAGGCAATATTACATGCACTGATATATTCCATTTTCCCAGCTGAAAACCTTCTCATTTGAGCCCGACAGGTTGAGGGAGTCATGATTTTGCAACCTCGCATGTGAAACACGGGACGAGGGGGCAGGTGGCTAACCCTGCGCTCTCCTCTTGCTCTTGTCCACTGGCAACAGTAAATTAAACTGTCAAAAATGGAATTGTCCTGTCATCAACAAAGCTACAGCTTCGCAAGTATTGCAACATCAGATATATTTCTAATTCTGCATTTCCCTGCACCTGTAATTTCATCAGAAATTCGCACTGGACCATGGTGAGAAGCTGTCCAAGGGACACTGGCATTGTGAATTCCTTTAGAGGTTTGACATGGCATTTCAAAGACAGAAATTAATGAACAATTCCGGCAATTTGTAATATATATAAAAAGGGTGTTCAGTGTGAGGTCCTGACCTTCAGCAGGACCTTTTAAAAGGGTAAGAATGCTAACATGGAGATGACATGCTGCAGAGCAGATGAAAGGAAATTATACACAAGTTTCTCGGCAAACAGAACAAAGCAAAACACAAACAATCCAGCAACAGCCAATCCACTTGAAAATTACTTAACGGTCACGGCATCCAATGTCATGGATTGCCAGCAAAATGTTTTAAGATGTCTTCGTAAGTGATTTAACGCAGACTGGAACTTCAGTCTTCAAGTTACATGTTACTGGAGAATCCATTTTAATCTCAGGTATCACCCAATCCGTTCTCATCTCTCTCGGGTGATGCCTCCTCGGGTCCCGCCTTCCCCTCAGGAGGGGCATGGGGCTCCAGGGCACCTTCAAGCTGCCTCACTCTTACTATTTCTGCCCACAGATCCATCTGCATGGCACTACCAGCAAGCTCCTCCCTTATAAGCTGAACAGAAGTCAAGCACCTGCTACCTGCTGTTTTCCCTCCAAGCCAGACAACACTCCCACCCACCCACTCAGGTCCCTCATTCAGCAAGCAGACGACAAGTCCTCTGAGAGGTCCAACAAGCTCGCACTGTAAAAATGGGCCTCTCTAATCTGTTTCAAAATAACAAAAAGTTACGAGTGTGGTTCTTATTAATTAAATATCGCAATCAAATATAGTTATAGATTATCTCTACAAAAATTCACTGCTTATCAATCATAATGCTCAAGACAGAAAGTTAAATTGAGATGAGGAATCATTTCACAGCTTAATACAGTCAAAGTGACTCAATATTCCTTTATTAATTCTCATTTAATATCACTTTAAATTGCTGCCATTATTATCCTACCGTAGACGAAAGATTCTGTGTAATTAGTCTGTATTAAGCCCTTTTTATTTATAAGGAGCCAAATAAACAAACCCACTTTAATTACCTGGGCTCCACAATATTGATCTGAGCATCAAAATTTAATATGACTTTATTTCAAATTTCCATATGACGAGTATTTAAATTTGTTCCAGCAATAACAATTTTGCAGGCACAAATGACTTTTCATTCAAAGTATGTAAATGACTGCCTAGCGCTGGGGAGCACGAGGCTTTCCGTGCCCACAGCATGTTTACCGAGACCTCAGGGGCCTCCCTGCTCCGCGCTTTGCTCCCTAATACGGTAGCAAAAGCCACCAATTACCAAAAGAGACAAAAGTCAACGAAGACAGGGAGTCTTCTCCCTCCCAAACCATGTCTCTCCCACTTCAGTACATGGTGTTAACGACATACAAATTTTGAGGTCATTAAGTATAAACAGGAGCGGAAAGCCAGACAGGCAGGAAGGTGGGATGTGCGGACGTCAGCACTTCAAGTGCTCTCCTAATCCCACAATGCAAGTTTCAGCATTATTGTCTCCATTTAACTTGCATTAGTACCTCGCACCTTGATTACACTGTTGGGCGGTAATCTTCGCCTGCACATGCCATCATTACTTATGTCAAGCCTCTTGAGTTGTTATGAATACTATGTTGTTTTACGAGAGAGAGGAAATTAGTGCCAGTCCCCTAGAGTTTTGGGTGCTTAACACTGAAGCACTACGCGGCCCTTGAAAATCCCACAACAAATCCTTGTTTAGTGCCACATGGAGATAAGGACTTTGCAGCAACATTGGAGCATAAATAACTCATGTCCCTCTTTATTTGTAAATGTCAAAAAAAAAAAAAATTGCTGTTCTTTAATGTTGCTTTTCATACAAACGGAGCAGACAGAACCTGTCTTCGTAGCTGCGTGGGCACACACCAGTTGAGTAAAGTGTTCTGTCTCAGACTGCAGTGCCAAGCTAAGACACGAAACAAAGAAACGTCCACAACACGTGTTTGAGGATTATTGTGAAACGCTGTTTCGGACGTATTTTTAATAAAAATGAACTTATCAAATCCAGGGGAAACATGTCATAGTAACATGAGCCTATCCTCCAGAGTACAATAAAGTGGAAAAAATGGTGCCTCACATGGACTGCATTTTCAATGTTTTTTTAAATATGATCCACTATGTTGTTGAAAAGAATTATTTTCTGGTATTGTAGGGATTTTTGCATTGTCTTTAATCTGTTTACACAGCAAACGAAACCTACAATATGAATAGGTGAACTCCCCAGGGAGAAAATGAAATTCAGAAATGATGTACAGATGGGGACGGGGGCCATGAAAACAGAATATAAATTAATGTGCCCTCAACAGTCACATCTGGAATAGAACAGGCCAAATAAATAATTTTGACATTAAAAGAAATTAAAGACCAGGCAGTGCAAATAGTAGAATAAGTTGTTTTTTTAAAAAAAATATCATTAGTTTACAGTATGTCTGAAGTGGCATTCAAAATAATCAAGATATTCAAGCTGAAAATGAGACCTGGATGCGTTTTTCTCTTTCTTTATTCCCCCTATGTCTCTCAATAGCTAGTAACAAGCTATTCAAAATATCGCTCCCATAAGAGGGTTTCCAAGTTTCACCTTTTAAAAGTTCTTTTATTTGTGTGTAGAAACAGGATGTCCTGAAGTTTCGCATCTTGAACTTGTTCATGTTTAATTTAATAAAATATTAAAAATAAATCTCAGAAGGCAAACAAATAATCATATGTGCCTGCTACACAGCAGGGAAGCTGTGAACCAAATTTAAGGGCTTGAAACCAAAATTGTGATCCCGTTTACTTCTTTTTTCTTGACCCCTTTGCCATCTTTATTTATGTAGCCTGAGGCAGACTAAACAAAAAGGAAAAGAAGTCTTTGGCAGCATCTTCTGAAAGACTGGAGTAAGTACTGCTGGAGAAATCATTACAAAAATGAGGAAGGCCCCAGCGTCACAGCCTGCCAGCCAGGAGGGCCAACTTCAGGGTGCAGGCAGGACCCTGCTGGGGCACCCCATCTTCTCAGAGAACCCTCACAGCCCCACCCTCCCCCAGAGCGGACGGACCTCCGGGAGCCTCCCCTTTCGTTAACCACCCAGCAGAGTGGGCTCCTCCTCATGTTCTCAAATGAAGCCAATTTTGAAAAATGGCTTCTGACAGGCCTATAAAACTTGCATGAAGTGACCAAATGGGTGCTCCTAAGCCCACAGACGGCCCCAAGTCACAAAGCTGAGAAAGCAGCTTGTGCACATTAACGGCTGCTACATTCTCTAAGTAAAGTCCTCTGGAGCCGAGG
>NC_137276.1:3155000-3432500 GCF_054371585.1 Giraffa tippelskirchi
AGCCTTGCAGCAAGCTCACCTTTGCATTACAGGCCTTAACTACCTGAAAGCTTGAAAGACAAGTAAGGAAAACAAAAACAAGCAGTGGGGTCCACTTCACTCCTACAACCACGTGAGTAGGCACGTGCCCCCAAACTGCGACTGTAACCCACAAATCCACACGGCATGGCACAGTGAGCCTTCCAAACACACCTTAACTTTCACCTGGCGAATCTGCCATGACGAGATGAACATGCATGCTGGTCTTCAAACCAATCTTGAAATCCTTGGTTAAACTGCACTGGTTTTTAAGATACTGTGTACCCAGAGGTCTTACGTTTTTAATCTAACTAGGAGACTGTAAGATGCATATTTCTTTTAAGCATAACTGACTGGTAAAGTGATATTCACAACATTTTTCTTCAAATCAACACTACAATATTAACTTGTTATTTTTTAAAAAGCAATAAAAACCAAGACTCAAAATGTACATGATTTAGTATTACACTTGGTAACATGGAAATTAAAATACTTCTCCCAAACAGAGAGAAAAATGGGTCATTTGATCAAAGGGTAGAGTAGTTCAACAAACCAAAAATAAACTTTCCTTCTTCTTGAGAAGGCTGAGACGTGACATCTGTGACTGGCCAGGCAAAGGCTCGGCCGAGCCCGATTAATTGTCAGTCTCTTGGGATTCTGTTGGTCATGGCCCAATGAGCCATTGGGAATCTCCATGGCTGTAATGTGCTGCTGTGACAATGCTCAGCTCTGCTTTTATTACAGCGGCCACTCCAACAGCAAGTGCTCTAATATCACACCTCTGTTGCCCTGAAGTGTCCAGAAACTTGGGACACCAACAACGCTTTCCTCAAGACTGATGGTGATGTGAGAAGACATTTTCTTTACCGTTTCCCCAGGGACTTTTGCTATTTTAGACCAAATGAAAGTGAGTTAGAAGATACACTGCTCCCCCAAAGTAACTAACACACTAGCCACAATCACTGGATTTCTGTCATTGGTGGGAAGGCTTGAATAGAAGACCTCAAGGTCAAGGCAGGATGAGAACTTTTCACAAAGTTCTAACTCACAGGGTTGGAGCCAGATGGCCCCCCTGAGGTGGTCTCGTCATTGGTCAACACGATGCTGGAAGGCTGGAATCTCTCAAGAACAGTTCTGAGCCACTGAAGTCTGCCCATGGCTCAGAAACACCCCAATAAAGGAAAACAGTCAGGAAACCTCAGTTACACAGAAAACGTCAAGAAACCCACACTGAAGCCTCCATGTTGCTGTCCATGGTGTGGTACTGCTCAGAAGGCACACACAAGCCTGGAAGAGAAGCAGGGCTGGGTACAGACCAAGCTGTGTATTTCTGTTTGCAAACCAAAAAGGACCTCTGCCTGCTACTCCACTGGGAAGGCTGAAGCCAAACCTATTACTTTAGTCATAAAGGTTTAATCATTTGCAGTTCAAATGTTGACGCCTCTTCTCAATGTGTGGAATTTCTCGCATCTAAGTTTCTGGGGGAAAAAAATGCTTTCAGATGAAAAATGCTGCCAACATGGTAAGGCATATGGGGGTTACTTAAACCTGGCCCTTAAAGTCCTTCCTTTCTCTTCCCAAGGCTACAAGCTCAAGTCTGATATTAATATTAATTTGTCATTAATACTAATGTTTCCTAACCAACTATGAGTATTTTGAAATATCCAATTTCTCTGGATAGCTAAACCTCGAGTTCCACTATAAAAAATGTTTTCTAATTATTGCTTTCCAGTAAGTTATCAGACAATGCAGCATGGTTTCCTATTAATTCGGGAATTTCATATGTGCGTGGAAAGCTGGCCACCTCGGCAGGTCACAGCCACTTCCTGCACTTCAGGATACCCCAGGACCAGCTGACATCCAAGCAGGCCATTTTGAAGGCAGCCTGCTGGGGCAGTAAGAGACAATACAGGTGTTTACCTAATTTGATTAATTTAATTTTGAAACAAGTAATCCAATGAAAGTAACAGTTGTTGTTATGGCTAGTTCACTGAGCCAAAAAAAAAAACAAAACAAAACAGGCTCACCAACTATCTGCCAACCTTCCCCAGTTAGCCCAGCCCACACGGCACAGCAGCTCAGAGCCTATGGTTAACTGTCAGCCGCACTGCCAAGGGGCAGGGAGGCAGGGCTGCTGAACACATTCACCCTCCTTCCAATCTGGTAAGAGGAGCAGCAAATGATTTCAGCTTGTTGTCTCTACTTCTACCTATTAGAGGACCTTCTAGTTCTTTCCATGTGTCCCTCCCAAGTAGCCAGGACCAAAGGGGTCAGGTCGGCATGCTCAGACAGTGCACACAAGCCTGGAAGAGACGGGGGACTGAGACGGAGTCAGCGGAAGCAGCCCAGACGGCAAGGCCGTGAGGTGGGAGCCAAGGCAGGGGGGACCTGGACGGGTCCCTCAGAGGAAGCAGAAAAGCTGAAAACCTCTCAGTCTCTGCATTTCAACCCCAGTGTCTGTTTCCTAATCTCCAAACCTTAAAAAGGCAGAACCACACTTAGCACTCCGGCAGTACAGACACAGCTGGTGGGCCAGATGTGGACCGTGGGCTGTAGTCTGCCCAACTCTGCTGTGGAGGAAAAGACTGAGGCCTCCGAACAATGCAAAGCCCCTGTCATCTCCGGGTTGGATAACCCAAGGTAAGGGAACAGAGGGGCTGGCTAAGCAGTGTGGCAAACCCCACAGATTGCTTCTTCTAAAAGATTTCAAAAGATTTTTACAATGTAATAATGATGCTTCTTTTTTGTTTTTTCTTTCTGGATATAACTGAAAAGTAAACGATAAAAATGAGAGAACTTAAGATTTTTCCACTTCCCCAAATTTGAGTAAATGGAACCCAGCATGTTTTGCTCAATCCTCACTGCAATGTCGGAGAGCTCCCTAAAGGTTCTCAAGTAAGGCCGAGCTTTCCAGCTGCAGCTCTGCAATTTCACGCGAGGTTGAAATCCAGATGAACTTTTAACCAGAATGCCAGCCATGACAATGGAGCAATTTGTAAAGAAGGTTCCTCTGTAGCCAGAGAGCCTGGACGCAGCAGGATACCCTGGGACACGAACCTCCTGACATCCAGCACTGGACGTCCCCCTCCCCACTGCAGCTCAACTGCGGGCAAAATAAAGAAAGGTATCCATCAGCTGTGTGGAACCTTCGCGCTCACTCACCCTAATCACCTACAGGAGCGGAGAGTCAGATGGAGGCTTAGGGGAACTCCTAGGTCCACAGCAGGGACTCTCAGGTCCCCAGAGCCCACTACTACCCTAGGCCCACAAAGGCCCCAGGCAAGCTGGGAAGCAGCGGCGGCTTGTGCCTCATTATAATGCCCCCACACACACACACTGGGCAGTCCTCCCGTCCTGCTGTGGTCCACTGGTGAGACAGGGCTGTGGAGGGCAAGAGCCGATCACGGTCACAGCCTGAGACACCGAGCCTCTGGATGGCCGTCTCCGGACATCACCTAGAGCCTAGGCCATCTGAGGCAACAATACTGCTCTAAGCCTGGAGTTACATCCAAAGCAGATTCAGTCTTGTTTTTGTCACAGGTTAGTTACTAAGACAGGAATGTGTTCTGACAAACAAGAACCCCCTCCATGGCAACCCTAAGATTCTCAGAGGGTGTCCCCCTCCAGGGTGCAGCAGAACCACGGACGGATGAAGTCTTGGTGGCTCACACATGCTCACTCTCTCCTGTGAGGACCGTCAGTCCTTTCCACTGAGACATCCTGAGCAAGGAGCATGTGCTGGGCCTCCACAGAGAAAAATAACCGCCACGCTGAAGACTCTTTTTCAGCACCATTTTGGTTAGCTTAGATTTTACACTGTATTTTAAAACAATTTTTCAATGGAGCTTCCCTGGTGGCTCAGACAGCAAACAATTTGCCTACAATACGAGAAAGCAGGGCTCAATCCTTGGGTCAGGAATATCCCCTGGAGAAGGGAATGGCAGCCCACTTCAGTATTCTTGCCTGGAAAATCCCATGGACAGAGGAGCCTAGAAGGCTACAGTCCATGGGGTTGCAAAGAGTCGGACATGACTGAATGACTAACATTTCTACTTCTTCTAATTTATCAACACAGTAATGAGATGTGAAGTTTAAGAAGTGAGTGAGTAGGGGCAGGGGTGGCAGGTAAATTAGAAAGGTCATGGCACTATCCACACTATCCTCCATGATACCACAGACACCCCAATGCAAAGAGCCACCCTGCAATTCACCCAGAAGTCAGGATTTAATCAGTGCACGTGCTACCTTCACTCTGCGGGGAGGAGAAGTCCGAGGACAGGAGATGCCCAGTGCAAACAGGAGAACCATCGAGGCTACAGAATCTGACTGCTACCTATTCAGCCAAGTCCAGCAGTAATTCTGTGTTCAGGTCACTTTCTGTAAACACGGGTATATGTTTTGATTGTCCCTACCCAGTTCCTGAACACCTCCTCCCAGGCCAAAATTTGTTTGATGCTTTTCAAAAACTAGCATGAAGTTCCAAAATGGTCACCTATTCCTTCACTTGAGGGTCAAGACAAGTGGAATTCCCTGATGGCTTACTATGAATAGCTGGGCCACATCCATTTTTATCTACAAAACAGATCATTTTAAATCACTTGGCATATATCACATTCAGTTCAGTTCAGTCGCTCAGTCGTGTCCGACTCTTTGCAACCCCATGAATTGCAGCACGCCAGGCCTCTCTGTCCATCACCAACTCCCAGAGTCTATCCAAACCCATGTCCATCGAGTCGGTGATGCCATCCAACCATCTCATCCTCTGTCGTCCCCTTCTCCTCCCGCCCCCAATCCTACCCAGCATTAGGGTCTTTTCCAATCAGTCAACCCTTCGCATGAGGTGCCCAAAGTATTGGAGTTTCAGCTTCAACATCAGACCTTCCAATGAACACCCAGGATTGATCTCTCTTAGGATGGATTGATTCGATCTCCTTGCAGTCCAAGGGACTCTCAAGAGTCTTCGCCAACACCACAGTTCAAAAGCATCAATTCTTCAGCGCTCAGCTTTCTTCACTGTCCAACTCTCACATCCATACATGACCACTGGAAAAACCATAGCCTTGACTAGACGGACTTTTGTTGGCAAAGTAATGTCTCTGCTTTTAAATATGCTATCGAGGTTGGCCATAACCTTCCTTCCAAGGAGTAAGCGTCTTTTAATTTCATGGCTGCAATCACCATCAGCAGTGCTTTTGGAGCCCAAAAAAATAAAGTCTGACACTGTTTCCACTGTTTCCCCATCTATCGGCCATGAAGTGATGGGACCAGATGCCATGATCTTAGTTTTCTGAACGTTGAGCTTTAAGCCAACTTTTTCACTCTCCTCTTTCACCTTCATCAAGAGGCTCTTTAGTTCTTCTTCACTTTCTGCCATAAGGGTGGTGTCATCCGCATATCTGAGGTTATTGATATTTCTCCCGGCAATCTTGATTCCAGCTTGTGTTTCTTCCAGCCCAGCGTTTCTCATGATGTACTCTGCATATAAGTTAAATAAGCAGGGTGACAATATACAGCCTTGACGGACTCCTTTTCCTATTTGGAACCAGTCTGTTGTTCCATGTCCAGTTCTAACTGTTGCTTCCTGACCTGCATACAGGTTTCTCAAGAGACAGGTCAGATGGTCTGGTATTCCCATCTCTTTCAGAATTTTCCACAGTTTATTGTGATCCACACAGTCAAAGGCTTTGGCATAGTCAATAAAGCAGAAATAGATGTTTTTCTGGAACTCTCTTGCTTTTTTGATGATCCAGCAGATATTGGCAATTTGATCTCTGGTTCCTCTGCCTTTTCTAAAACCAGCTTGAACATCAGGAAGTTCACGGTTCACGTATTGCTGAAGCCTAGCTTGGAGAATTTTGAGCATTACTTTACTAGCGTGTGAGATGAGTGCAATTGTGCGGTAGTTTGAGCATTCTTTGGCAGTGCCTTTCTTTGGGATTGGAACGAAGACTGACCTCTTCCAGTCCTCTGGCCACTGCTGAGTTTTCCAAATTTGCTGGCATATCGAGTGCAGCACTTTCACAGCATCAACTTTGAGGATCTGAAATAGCTCAACTGGAATTCCATCACCTCCACTAGCTTTGTTCGTAGTGATGCTTTCTAAGGCCCACTTGACTTCACATTCCAGGATGTCTGGCTCTAGGTGAGTGATCACACCATCGTGATTATCACATTAGGGACTTTAAAAAATGAAGTGCAAAGTCGTGCATTTAAAGCAAGGGTTCTATATAGGGTCACTATGCTTGTAAACAGGTACATAGATACCTTTGAGAATTTAGAGGAAGCTATGAGATCCATTCTAAGAAGATCAAATGCATACATCCACAGAAGGTCAGCATTTCTTATCCAACTCCAGGGAATTTCCAGGTCTCCCTGAAGACCACGCATGGACCACACGTGAACCAGTCTGGCTTCAGGCGGGTCTGGGGCCCCCTGCGTGGACACCTGCTCTCACTGGTCTGCCACCACAAAAGGTCAGGTCTGAGACAACAGCTACTCGTAATGTCATCACAGTGCTTGAAAAGCGGGCTTTGGGAAATTCCAAAAATGGAAGAACGTATACTTTCCAAGAATATAATTTTAAGCTCTAGTTGAGAGAAAAAATTTCTAAGATTTAGTTAAGACACTTGGTAAAAAGGAACAAATATGTCAGTCTCCTTGAACCATGACTGGGCACCCTAGGTCTGTTTCATGGAAATCTCTGGATGCTTCTTTGTGTTTTTGGCCTTTATGCCTAGTTTTTCTACAAAAGAACTTGAAACAGTTCAAATGCTGTCACTCCCATATGATTTATGAAGTCAATGAACCAAGTCTCAGAGCTCTGATGAAGACTCACGATCCTGGGGCAAGGTGTGAAGGCAGGCCCTGGGGACACACTGCTCCTCCTCTCAGCCCAGCCACAAGGAAGCACCAGAGGCCGTCCTTGGTGCCCTGCCATCCTCAGTCACATATCACCTGGACGTGGACGACCTCAGCGGGAGTCTGCTGTGTCACAGCCCTCGGTGGGCACGTGTACCTGTTTTCCTGAAGGGGTGGGGCGTACTGGTGACAGAGAGACGCACCACCTACGGGGACAGAATGTCCGGGGCAGGAGAGGGGCTGCTACAACTAGCAAACCCTCCCAGGACCCCCGTGTCTGCTGCGCCCACTAGCCCTGGGGCGGGGGCTGCTACGGGTGTCCTCAGCACAGGTGATGGGAACAAGGGTGCACACGCTCTGGGCCATCAGGCAGGAGAAAGCTGCCAGGTCCACTGGCACAAGCTCACTGCATCCAAAGGCAATTTAAAATACTGATGCGTGTCAAAGAGCTGCTTCAGACCTAGCTCCAAGGCAACACCCTCTGAGTCTTTCAGAAGAAAAGTTTAAGCTTTCAAAGAACACAGGCGAAACACAAGATTAAACACATCTGAGTATGTCTCCATAAACACATCTTAATATGCCTCAAGAATCTGATTTTTGTAAACCCTTAAACCTATTTACAAGAAACTTCTAATCTGTACTCTAAACCTTCAGTGTAGTGTGACTCCTTGCCTGGAGTTGTGACTGTTTCTGTGGTGTTGACAGCTCACCTTTAAAGGCAGCAGCAGAGTGGGACTGATCACGGTATCGGCATTTCTGGTATTTCCTGAAGCTAAAAGAGTGCCAGAACGTGACAGGGCATGCCTCTGTCTCTAAAGATAGCTAAGAAGTCAAAGCATTTCTGTTATTAGGGCATAAAGAAAAGTAAGAAGTGTTAGACTTCTCTCTCAGACCCATCAGCAACACCGGACCGTGCCTCTGAAGGCCTTGCCTGAGCCAGTGCTAAGGAATTACTGGGGAGGGAGGGAGGACCAACGAGCTCAAAAGGAAGAAACGCAAATGCAGCTCAGAGAGTCGATCAAGACCTACCTGCCAAAAATTTAAGTTTGAAAAACAGGTGCCCACCACACACAGGGAAGGTCCTGCCCGAACCTGCCTTCTGCCTCGAGGACTATCCCACACCAAACACTGACCAAGTCCACCCTACGTGGAACCACAGACGCCTGCCTACCTAGCCTGGCCCACTCGTCGCTTAGGCCCAAACAACACTTTCAACCCATGTCCTTTCCAGACACATTTTAACTAAATGGCCACTTTGTCTGGACCAAGCACCCCTCAGATCTGTGAAGGTAACTGACCAGCTTTTTTCCATCAGCTGCAGAAGGCAGGCAGGAATGCCTCCCCAAGTCTGTTAAACTGTACAGGGCACCAACGTATCCTCATAAGGGGCGTGTTTGGTAATAAAATCAAGACTGTGATTGCTGGCACAAGATTCATAGCATTTAGAGTGCCAGTAAACTGTGGACTGTGAATCTCTTAAATGCCTGTATACTCTGCCTTGCTGTATCTTAAATGCTGATATCAGAATTTTTATGGAGAGTTTCTAGTCTCTCTGAGTTTTTCATTAGGCTGTGAATGGTAAATGACACACTTTTCAAAGTTTACGTTCTCTTTCTTGGCTAGATCTACAAAAATAAGATTCATACTTTCTTGCCTCCACTAGCAATTCCATGGGTAGAAATGATTCATTACAAAAGAGAAATAGATTCTTAGTCTTTGCTGGTATAGATTCACAAAATATAGGGGAAAATTTGCTCACGTTGTATCCAGTCACTTTATTTATTAAAATGTAAATAATGCTGAACACTCATCTGAGGAGTCAAACTTCTAAACACCGTTTGCAATCCACACAGAACTACAGACTCCAGGTAATTTTCAGGGAAAATTTCATTTAGGCACATATGTATTAAAAATACTCAGAGAAATTAAACTGTAAAGTCAACTACATTTCTATATTACATTTTATATTAAATATAAAAACGTACTTCCAAGTCAGACGGCAACAGGCTGATGAGCAGTACCCAGAGCACCGGAGTTGAAAAGCAACGGCACCAGGCTGCTTGCTGCTGCAGACACAGGAGGGGAGCCTCCCTTCTGATGGGCTGGGCCGGCCTCTCCTGGAGGCTCTGAAATCCCTCCATCACTGTCGCTCAGCAGGTATTTAGGTACGCATGTGATACTTAACACCGTGGGTATAAAAGCAGTACTAATGACTGAGCACTTGCTGGCAGTTCAGCGGATGCTGAGAGTTCTACAAATCCTGCAACAGCCCTGTGAAAGAGGAGAGCTACTACCCACCCCGCCCCAGGTGAAAGAGGGTGGGGATGAGGAAGCTGTCCATGACCACAAAGCTGGATCTGAGGGTCCCAGGGCCCACATTCTCATAAGCATCTCCAACAGAAGTCATGCACTAAGTCTCAGCTATGCTGAACCATTGCTCCTATTCCTGGGTGTGTGAGAGTCATCACATGGGTGTGGCAGCACAGGAGGAGTGTGACAACGGAACAATGAACTAAAAACAGGCCAGCACAAATACGCATAAGAGCAAAACATTCTTTCATTTACAGAAAGCTTTAGAATGACACACACAAAAAAAGCACATTACCTTTCTACTTCTGCAAACTTACCAGAAACTTGGTGGCAAAACACAACACCAATTTCTTATCTCAAGAGTCCACAGCTCAGGAGTCCAGGGCAGGGTCACCAGGTGAAGACCAAGCATTCCTACAGCAGTGGCTCTCAGCCTGCTGACGCTCAGAGAGTCCTCTTATCTTATAGGCTGTTGGCAGAATGCATCTCCTTGCAGGACTGGTGGATGAGCTTCTCTTGGCCACAACCAGGAACAGTTCTCAGCTCAGGAAGGCCACCTGAGGTTCCCTGCTGGTAGACCTGCTTCTCACCACGTAAGAATGCTTCGTCAGGTCAGAGAGGTGGGCAGAAGCCTCTGTCTCTGATCTCAGAACCCCCTGTAGAGCATAGCTAGTTAGGACAGGCCCACTCTAGGATAATCTCCACTCTGATCAGCTCAGTTGATTACGACCTTAATTACATCTGCAGAAATCTGTGGGAGTTTTATCCCATCACGTCTATAGCTCCTACTCACACTGAGTGTTAGTTGCCTTCAACTCTTTGCGACCCCATGGACTGTAGCCCTTCAGGCTCCTCTGTCCAAGGAATTCTCCAGGCAAGAATACTGGAGTGGGTTGCCATCTTCCTCTACAGGGGATCTTCCTGACCCAGGGATCAAACCCGGGTTTCCTTCACTGCAGGCAGATTCTTTACCATTGAGCTACCAGGGAAGCCCCATGTACTCCTTTCACAAGTTCACACTCAGAGAAGGGACCATATAAAGGCATGGATCAGTGAGGATCATCTAGAATTCTACCTACCACACACACGAAGCCATTTACAGAATGAGAGCCATGATGAAAACTGAGGAGCCAAGAAGACACCAGTTACACAGAGACATAAAAAAGCTAACAGAAAGTGTTACCTGAGTGTTTGTCAGAAATGTAAAATCATTTCCTCCGAGTTTTGGTGTTTTGTAAGTCTGTACCATAGATATATATTAATGTCACACATTCATGGGGGCAATGATTTTCTATTAAAAGGACACTATGCTCTTTTGATGATTTCCTTGGGGTTTATTCATAGTATGTGGATACTCTGTTAGAGACAGTGTACAGCAGCTGTTAACAACTAGCCAAGGTGGGGAACAGGGACAAGATTTTCACTCTTGCTTTAAATAAGCAAAAAGACAAAAAACAGGAAAAATGTATAAGCACTGGTTTTCCAGACACTGGACATCAGGCAGTGAGGGTCAGTAACCTGGGAGATGGGCAGCAGACTTGGAGACCAGCAGAGCCCTGAGACTGTCCTGGTTGACTGCCTAGAGAGCTTCCGGGCTGTGGCAAAGGTAGAGGGAACCTGGGCAGAGCCAAGAGGACTCCTAAGTGGAGGAGATGGAGCCCCAGTCCAGGGAGAGCAGAGGGGTGACAGCCTGCGTAAGAAAGCATGCAAAAGGAGAGCCACACGGAGGAGACTCCGGAGATGAGCAGAGGGCTGACCAGCAGAGGCTGAGAAGGACAGAGACATAGCACGATCAGGTAGGACATTAACAAGATAATCAGACTCAAGAAGAAAGGTACCTGTTTCCACCAGGTGGCAGGGACACCACAGAGCTCACAGGACACTAGGGACATTATTCAGGAGTCTCGTCTCAGCAGTGGGGAATCATGAGCGCTGGACTGAACAGGACTCTAGTTCAGACTGACAACTCTTACGAGCAAGACCCCCGAAAGTGTAAAACAGTCAAGCTGTTCAAAACCAATGATAAGGAAAATCTTTTCAAAAGCTGGGTGCTGGGGGTAGGGCTGGGGCTTGCAATATCTGAAACAAAAATAAGGACGACAGCAGATTTCTGATCCTAAACAATGCAAGTCAGGAGATGGTAGAACAAGACCTTTAAGAAAAACTATCAACTTTAGATTCTGTTCTCAGCAAAAACGTTCAACTATTAAGATTAAAATAGTTTTCAGACCACAAAACTCACAATTTTTATATATATATATATATATATATATATATATATATATATAGCGTTAGTCACTCAGTCATGTCCAACTCTTTGCAATCCCACAGACTGTAGCCCTCCAGGCTCCTCTGTCCACGGGATTCTCTAGGCAAGAATATTGGAGTCTAGGCAAGAATATTGGAGTAGACTGCCGTTCCCTTCTCCTGTATGTGTGTGTGTGTGTGTGTGTCCATCTCCAGGGGATTCCCCACTGGAAGAAACGTTCAGTCCTGCAGGCGGAAGGAAACGGACTCTAAAACGGAAGAAATGGGACTCTCACACACTACTAGTAGGACAGCACGATGACGCAGCTACTGTAGAAAACAGTCTGGTGACTGCTGATTGGTGAAAATGTGAAACATCCACTGGTCATATGATCCACTTAGAAGTGAAATAAAAGCATGTCTGTACAAAGACCTACACAAATGTCCACAGCAGCTTTATCTGTAACAGCCAAAACTAGGCGGAACCCACACTACACAACAGATTCAGGATAAACACATCTTATACCCTGAAATGGAACACTATCCAGAAACAAAGGAATGAACGACTTACCGATGCACACGACATAGATAAACCTGAAAATAAGCATGCTGGAAAGAAGACAGATGGCATGGTTTCCCTTACAAAGCTCCAGGAATTCCACATGTATTAAACATACATGACATGTACATAGTCCATTATGAACTTTCAGAAAATGCAAAGTAGCATGTAGTGAAGGCAGAGAAGTGCACAGAGATACAGGGATGCAGGAGCAGGGAGGGGAAAAGAGGGGTGTCACAAAGGTGTAAGAGGGGTGATGGAGACATTATTTTGATTGTGTAATGCATGTCCAATTATGTCAAACCATATACTTTAAACATGGATATACCACGTTTCATCTATTTGCCAGTTGATGGGTACTTACTTTCTAATGTCTTTTAGAGATATTTCATATCTCTAAAATACTGTTTTTGAGAATGTAAATAGCTTATAGAGTATGCCCCCTGTGGCCAACTATAATTGTAACAGCCAACAAGTAGTTCTATTTTAAAGAAAAACCTAGCTCCATTATTTGCCTCTACTTTATACAACATGCACAATTTCATACCCACTCTGATAGTTAAAACCCAAAAGACAATAACAAGTGCTGGTAAGTATGTAAAAAAACTGGAATCCTCAAATGCTGCTGAGTTGGTAAAAAATCTGTTCGGTTGCTAAGTTGTGTGCAACCCTTTGCGACCCCATGGACTGCAGTATGCCAGGCTCCCCTGTCCTTCATTATCTCCCGGAGTTTGCTCAAACTCCATGTCCGTTCAGTCGGTGATGCCATCCCACCATCTCATCCTCTGTCGTCCTCTTCTCCTGCCCTCAATCTTTTCCAGCATCAGGGACTTTTCCAATGAATCAGCTCTTCGCATCAGGTGGCCAAGTGTTAGAGCTTCAGCTTCAGCATCAGTCCTTCTGTGAATATTCAGGACTGATTTCCTTTAAGATTCACTGGTTTATCTTCTTGTTGTTCAAGGGACTCTTAAGAGTCGTCTGCACCACAATTTGAAACCATCAATTCTTCAGCACCAAACCATCAGCCTTCTTTATGGTCCAATTCTCACAACTTTAGCATAGTCACTGAAACAGAAGAAAAATGTTTTTCTGGAACTCCCTTGCTTTTTCTGTGTTCCATCGGATGTTGGCAATTTGCTCTCTGGTTTCTCTGACTTCTCTAAATGTAGCTTGCACATCTCGAAGTTCTCAGTTCATATACTGCTGGTGCCTAGCTTCAAGGATTTTGAGCATAATTATCTTTCCTGGAGAATCCCATGAACAGTATGCTGCTGACAGGAATGTTAAATGGGGCAGCTGTTCTGGAAAACTGTTTGGCAGTTCCTCAGAACACTAAATATAGACTTGTCAGGCTTCTGCTGCTGCGTTGCGTCAGCCATGTCCGACTCTGTGCGACCCCATGGATGGCAGTCCACCAGGCTCCCCTGTCCACGGGATTCTCCAGGCAAGGAATACTGGAGTGGGTTGCCATTTCCTTGGACCCAGCAATTCCACTCCTCAGAATCTACCCAAAGAAAATGAAAACATATAGGCACACAAACTACTGCCCATGAATGTTCACAGCAGTATGATTCACAAGAGCCAAAACACCCATCAACTGGCAAATAGATGAAACGTGGTATATCCATGTCATGGAATATTGCTTGTAACAAGGAACAAAGTATTGAAACATGCTTCACATGTATGAACTTTGAAAACATTTAAATGAAAGAAGCCAGACATAAAAGGCCAAATACTGAATGATTTCATTTACGTGAAATGCCCAGAACAGTCAAATTCATAGAGACGGAAATAGACTAGTGGTTGCCTGAGGCCAAGAAGAGAGGAAAGGGGGTGGCTGCTAATAGGTGAGAGGATCCTATTTTGGGGTGGAATGTGCTAAAATTAGACTGTGCTTATGATGTATACAACACTATTAAAGTCCACTGAATTGTATACTTTAAATGGGTATGTTTTAGGCTATGTAAAATATCTCCATATAGTATAAAATCAGTAAAACTGAATCTCATAGAAAAAAAAGAAGGTAAAGATGAAGCAGCAGCCATACATGCTTAATTAAATGTGAAATCTCCTGATTTTCATATGTTGGCAATTAAAATTTCAGATGCTTCCCAGGCCCCGGTAGGCAGGCCAGATAGGACTTAGGCATGCCATCCCACTAGTGGAGCAGGAGCACACCACCGTTGGGGGCCGTGAACCAAAGGGCACAGTTCTCTGGTTGCTTCTCTGCAGGAGCCCCCGAGCACCCGTGCTCTCTAACCCTACCAAGGGCACCTTCCCCGCCTGTCTCACTGTGGCCACGCATGTCCCGCCCTCAATCCATTCCCTGCCCTGTGTGCGCCACCACTGCCAACATGGGCCACCGTGCCACGCACATGTGGCCTTCTGCTCTGCAGCAGGCTCCCTAGCTCCATCCAGGGCCGAGTTTTGGGCTTGGCTGGCCAGCTTCCACCTCGGGGTGTTGTACTTGTCCCCTCTGCCACACTGGCAGACGAGCACATCACGGATCCCGCCCCCTCCTTCCACTCTCCAGAGCAAAGTCCAGGGTGTCAGTCTGCGGGGTCTCACACACATGGCAGTCCCATGAGCGGTGATGGAATACGCTTCCCTCACCCGGAGAGGAGACAGCACTGGAGTGGGGAGGGCAGTGCTGGTCGTGCAGACGGGTCGGCAGCACAGACAGTCACAGGCTCACTCCAAGGCCACACAAGCAGCCTCGCTCCCTGCGCAGAGACGCAGGGCCCTTCCCCACGGGGGGATGCGGCCAGACACAAGCAGGAAATGCTGAGACACAGTTTGGGATGGGACCAAAACCACGGCCCTGGGTGGCCACCTGTCAGGAGGAAGTCACACTAGAACAGTCTGCTACCCCTTCAGCCTGGAACTACACGAGCAGCAGACCAAGTGCCACCCAAAGTACGTCCACGGCTTCAGGGGAAGGAGCGGCAGCGAAGTGCCCGCTTACAAAAACGTCCAACTGGTGAATAATCAGCTTCATTTATAAGCGTCCTTTATAAATTTCCACGGAACCCCAAAAGATTACCTCTAAAGACGATGAATTAGGTCCTCAGATGATAATGGGTCTTTTGCTGTCTTTATTTTTACGTTGATTTTACAATAATTGTTTGTTGTTAGATTGGCTAAATGTTTAGCTATTTGAATTTCCATCTGATGTTAATTTAACTTATTACTACACGTTAAATCAAGTACACCCAAGGCAGTTTCACAAGAGCTTCCAGCACATATTTACTCCGTGTGCCCTTGTTTGAGGGAGCCACGCAGGCCTCTTTTCTCCCTATTGTTACGGAGGGAAGACAACCTTGCAGAGAGATATTTTTTCCCCTCAAGATTGTTCATCTTTTGTGTTAGCAATCTGTCTTTGAGGAAAGATAGAATAAAGCCGATATTTAGGTATATCAAGTGATTCAGTGCAAGCATCTCTCAAAACCATGATCAATATTCTCATGTTTTTAGGACTCTTTTCAGTCATAAATATCTTTCCTCTAAGAAAGAAATAACTCTCCTTTTGGTCAACAGTCCCTGCAGTCGATATGAAGTCAGCAGCAGACATACCAGCACGGTAGGCCCAGGCGCGGAGAGGAACCATGTTTTCACTGGAGGGCCAAGACAGGACGGTGCACTGAAACCCAAGTGCTTTACTCAGAGAAGAAGAACTGCAAAGACAATATAAATACACCCAACAGCAAGGATGGGGAAACGTTTTTTATTCTAAAGCATTAACATCATTTGCATTAACAATTATCTCACATCTTACTTTTTTCCTCAGCTTCACCAAAAAATAAAAGATTGATTTTATAATTTGAAAATAAATGTGTAACAACCTTTTACAAATTAAATTCTAAATAGGTTGCAGAGGTTGTAAGGAAAAGGAACTTTTAAAAGCACACAAATGTTTTAAGAAGTTAATGCTAGCAAAATACATCCAGTATTACGTTACTTATAATGTAATCTTTTAAACGCCTGCCAGCTACCTCCTGGAAGAGGAAAGTTGTGATCAATACCCTGCACTGAGTTGACAGGAATCACAACCCTGGAAAGGTCTTGTCTAAACAAACCCACCAGCAGCACACTCCCTTTTCATCAGCTCAGTCACGGACCCTGTGCTCAGGGCTGCTGCAGGACCGCCAGTGGGGGCAGCCCCGAGCACACAGTCAAAAGAGGCCTGCTGGAGGCAGGTCACCTCTGGGAACATGGCCCACTGCTACTCACCATCACAGGGGCCCTTTGTGTCCTTTGTAAACAGTCTTCCAAAATGCGTGATAGAAAAGGAACCATTTAAAACGAATGTTAAAACGAATGTTAAAAAGAAGCCTCCCCTGTCCTGAGGGGGCCAGCACGTCACCTCAGCAGCCGTGAGTCGCGCTGAGCCGTCTCTGCTCTTGTTCTTTGCAGGCCATGTTTTGTAGATAGGCCCAGTGCCTCCCACAGAATGCTGGCATGCAGTATGAATTAAAGAGAAAGCCGCCTGGCCACACCTTTCATATTTGTTATAATTTTAAAGACTGAGACTGTTAGAAGGTAAAGTGGTGCTTTAAAATATTTTGCCAAAGAATCTACTGAAACAACTTTTGTGTGTGTCCACATCACCACGAAATACTGTGAGCATTATCACAAAGATTTTATGACACCTAGAGACTGTCCTCAGTGTGCAAATAGAAAGAAAGAAAAGCTATTATTATTATTTTTTTTTGCTGTGCTGTACGGCATGTGGGATCCTAGCTCCCCGACCAGGGATTGAACCCATGCCTGCTGCATTGGAAGCACGGAGTCCTAACCATTGGGTCACCAAGGAAGTCCCGAAAGGAAATACTTTTCTTAACAGTCTCAGATTCTCATTCTGAGAAGAGTCTGCATGCTGGCAAGTAGCCAACATTCTCATGCTGACATCTGGACTCTGAGTGCCTGCGTCGTTGTCCATCATTTCATCAGAAATCCGTTTCACTCAAACCAGACGGAGATGGGGGTAACACGAGGATGACTGACGTGAAGCCCAATCTCTTTGGTGGAGACACCACCAAGGTCTGGGGTCATCAGGAACTGGGGACAAGGCCCTATCCCCTAGGAAACGGAGCCCCACAGGGGATGGTGCCGAGCCTGCAGCCCCCACCGCTAAGAGTAAGACAAAGCCCACGGGCCAGCCCTGTCACAGCATCACAGGACCTCAGGTGTGAAAGCAGGGCTAAAGCCATGATGATCAAATCTTAAGAAATCTGCCGGAGCGCCACACCACCAAAATGTTCTCCACACAACAGGCCAGGCCACCAGCAAACCCACAGAGCGGTTCCACTGCTAACGATCATCTCCCTCATGCCGCTGCTGACAGAGAGCATCTTCTTTCTTCACACTGGTGTCACACACGAACACTACTATGAGGCACTGTGATGTTCCCGAAGTCAAGTCCTACTAGAACTCAGCACTGGCTACGTGGGGACCTGTCAGTGGAAGGATGCTTTTTTCAGAACAGCAGCTACAGCTCCTAGAAATGTCGCTGTGTCAGATAAGGGTATGTGTGTGTGCTCAGTAGTGTCCGACTCTGTGACCCTACGGACCACAGCCAGCCAGGCTCCTCTGGCTATGGGATTTGCCAGGCAAAAATACTGGAGCACACTCTGGAACCCTGTTTTCAGGGGAGACTGTAAGACCCAGTTCTCAGCAGACTGTATCAATACTCGGGCTCTGCCAGAGCTGTTTCCCTCCTCTGGCTTTAAAGTTGTTGGGTTCTTTGACAAGGGAGTCTTCTGCACCTATTTTCAAAAGGTCCCAGCTGCCTTCTGGAGAGCTGAAAGCACCTGAAGCCTGGGCAGCCTGGTAGACGGGAGGTGGGCGTACTTTAGGGCCAGTCCTCAGCAGGCCACCAGGCAGGCCTGCTAAGGAAGGTCTCCTCCCAGCACTGAGCCCCGTGCACAGAGCTGCCCCAGGACCAGGCAGTGGAGAGAGCACCTTGCAGGCTGCTGTCTTTTTACTTCCAACAGCCCCATATGAGAGAAGAATGGTTATTCCTGCTTTACTGAAAAGAACACTGAAATGGACAGGCTAACTTTCCCAAATCACAGGCTGAGCTGTACCCTCAACTAAGATCCACAATATTAGCAAAGGTGAAATACAACTCAGAGGAAGACATGTAATGTTAAGGCCCTAAAAGAAGATATTAAAAATTACCAGCCACTCCTTTAAAAACAAGGATACCCACCTAAGATGAATGTCTCTCCTAAGGATAACTAGCCAAAATGCTTCAATGACTGTGTCCTATGACAATTCCCTAATGCCTTAGAAGTTCTTCCAAAATGATGAAGGTGCATTTCACTACATGGCAGAGGAAAACATCCATGTGTCATGAAGCCTATTTAGCAATAGAGCACAAGCTGACACTTGCTCAGGGTACTCCCAATTATAATTTTCAGACTGAGGATACAGAAACAGAAATCAGAAATAATGGTTGTTTTTTTCCTTCCATTTTCGGAAAAGTTAACCTAATCTTAATCTCTTGCTTTAATAGATTGTGGAAAATTATAATATTTACATCATCACTTTGTAATCTATTATGTTGCTACAAAAGAAATTGTGGTTTTGTATTGCTCAACTTTGCCATGTGATATTGGAATACATTCTTAAATAAATGTGGTTATGTTATATATCAATTTAATGCACATTTCTTGCTTTTTGTTTTTGCTAATGACTTCATACTTATTGTGTATTTTATATTTAAACTAAGGAAATGATGCTAGAAAAAAAGCAAATTCAAACAATATTCTTATTCAAGTTCAAAATGGGTTGTAAAGCAGTGGAGACAACTCACAACATCAAAAACACATTTGGCCCAGAAACTGCTAATGAACGTACAGTGCACTGTTGATTCAAGAAGTTTTGCAAAGGAGACAAGAGCCTGGGAGATGAGGAACATAGGGGCTGCCACCAGAAGTGGACAATGACCAACTGAGAACGATCATCAAGTCTGACCCTCTAACAACCACACCAGAAGTTACCAAAGAACTCAACGTCAGCCATTCCACGGTCATTCGGCATTTGAAACAAACTGGAAAGGTGAAAAAGCTCAGTGAGTGGGTGCCTCATGCACTGACCACAAATCAAACAAAAACTGGTCATTTTGAACTGGTCAAAATCAAAATCAAATGGTCATCTTCTTTTATTCTATGCAACAACAATGAACCATTTCTCAAGTAGATTGTGATGTGCAACAAAAGTGGATTTTTTTTTTTTTTTTTGACAACTGACAATGACCAGCTCAGTGGCTGGACTGAGAAAAAGCTCCAAAGCATTTCCCAAAGCCAAAGTTGCACTACAAAAAGATCATGGTTACTGTTTGGTGGTCTGCTGCCAGTCTGACCCACTACAGTTCTCTGAATTCTGGAGAAACCATTACATCTGAGATTTATGCTCAGCAAATGGATGAGATGCACCAAAAACTGCAATGCCTGCAGCCAGCACTGGTCAACAAAAAGAGCCCAATTCTTCTCCACAACAATGCCCAACCACACGTCACACAACCAACACTTCAAAAGTTGAACAAACTGGGCTATGAAGTTTTGCCTCATTCACCATATTCCCCTGACCTCTCACCAACCAACTACCACTTCTTCAAGCATCTCAACAACTTTTTCCAGGATAAATGCTTCCACAACCAGCAGGAGGCAGAAAATGCTTTCCAAGACTTAGCTGAATCCTGAAGCACAAATTTTTACAATACAGGAATTAACAAACTTATTTCTCACTGGCAAAAATGTATTGATTGTAATGGTCCATATTTTAACTAATAAAGATGTGTTTCAGTCTAGTTATAATGATTTAAAATTCATGGTCTAAAACCACAATTACTTAACACTAACGGCTTCCCTGGTGGCTCAGACAGTAAAGCGTCTGCCTACAACACGGAAGACCCCAGTTCGATCCCTTGGTCGGGAAGATCTCCTCGAGAAGGAAATGGCAATCCACTCCAGTACTCTTGCTCGGAAAATGCCATGGGCGGAGGAGCCTGGTGGGCTACAGTCCATGGGGTCACAAACAGTTGGACATGACTGAGCGACTGTCTTGAACATGAAAGGTATTTAAGTCATCCTAATCATTCTAACAGATTAGGATGACTTAAATAATCCTAACTTACTTATGGGCTTCCCTGGTGGCTCAACGTAAAGAATCTGCTGGCCAATGCAGAAGAAGTGGGTTCAATCCCTGGGTCAGGAAGACCCCCTGGAGGAGGAAATGGCAACCCACCCCAGTATTCCTGCCTGGGAAATCCCATGGATGGAGGAGCCTGGCGGGCTACCAGTCCGTGGGGTCACAAACAGCTGGACACGACTGAGTGACTGAGCACACCCACACACGTGCACAGAAAGCAGCTCTAAAGTGAAGCTGATTTGCTCTCAGGTTAAAAGAGACGGTGACAGCGGTAAGATGCTTTATGTGTACCTCATGGTGACCCCAAGAGATCAACAGAGTAAGAAAGGAACACAGGAATTAAAAAACAACCAGAAAACAATCAATAAAATGACAACAGTAAGCCCATACCTATCAATAACTACTTACAGTGTAAATGGACTAAATTTTCCAATCGAAACACATAGAAAACCTAGACAGGTTTTTTTTTTTTAAAGACCAAATTATAAGCAGTCTTTAAGTGATTCACTTCATCTGTAAGGACATACAGACTGAATGTAAAGGGATGGAAAAGATAGTCTATGCAAATGAAGCAGGATTAGCAGTACTTAAGTTACACAAAGTAGATTTTAAGCCAAACACTGTGGCAAGAGACAAAGGTGATTATACAATAAAGGGGTCAGTTCATCAAGAGGATATGATATTTGTGAATATACATCCAGCAGAGGAGCACCTAAATGTAGAAAGCAAATATTAACAAATCCAACGGAAGCAATAGACAACAATACAGTAACAACGATGTTGCTGTTGTTCAGTCACTAAGTTGTGTCCAGCTCTTTGCAACCCCATGGACTGGAGCATCTCAGGCTTCCCTGTCCTTCACTATATCCTGGAGTTTGCTCAAACTCACGTCTATTGAATCAGTGATGTCATTCAACCATTTCATCCTCTGTCACCCCCTTCTCCTGCCCTCAGTCTTCCCCAGCATCAGGGTCTTTTCCAATGGGTTGGCTCTTTGCATCGGGTGGCCGAAGTATTGGAGCTTCAGCATCAGTCTTTCTAAATAATATTCAGGGTTTATTTCCTATAGGATTGACTGGTTTGTTCTCCTCACTGTCCAAGGGATTCTCATGAGTCTTCTCCAGCACAATTTGAAAGCATCAATTCTTCAGCTTAACTCAGACAATTAACAATAGGGACTTCAATACCCCATTTTCAACAACATTTCTGTCTAGATCACCTAGACAGAAAACCAGAAAAGAAATATTGGACTTAAACTACACATTAGACCAGGTGGCCCTAACAGACACTTACAAAACATCCCACTCAACAAAAGCAGAATATACATTCTCCATGAGTACACATGAAACATTTTCCAGAACGGATCATATATTAGGGTGAAAAACAAGTCTTAATAAATTTAAGAACATTGAAATCACATCAAGCATCTTTTCTAACCACAATAGTGTGAAACTAGGAATCAATTACAAGAAGAAAATGCAAAGTTCACAAATATGTGGAAATTAAACAGCATACTTCTCAACAAATGAGTCAAAGAAGAAATCAAAAGAAATAAAGTATCTTGAGATAAACGAAAATGGAAAAACAACTTAGCAAGATTTATGGCGTGCAACAAATCAGTTCTAAGAGGGAAGTTTATAGCTTTCAATACTTACATTAAGAAAAAAAGATCTCAAATAACAACCTACTTTTACACTTCAAGGAAGCAGAGAAAGAACAAACTAAGTTCAAAGTTAGAAGAAAGAAAACATACATATCAGAGCAGTAGTAACAACTAGGGACTAAAAAGATTAATAAAAGGGGGGAAACTAAGATCTGTGTTTTTTTTTTTTTTAAAGAGATAAAAAATATAAACAAAACTTTAGCTAGACTTAACAAAAAGAAGTAGACTCAAATAAAAGTACAATGAGGAGACATCATGACTGATACCACAGAAATACAAAGGGTAAGAGACTACTATGAACAATGAAACAAAAAACTGAACTGATTCTGATTCCTGGAAACATACAATCTATCAGGATAGCATCATGAAGCAACAGAAAGCCTGAAGAAACCAATTACTGGGGGAAGAGATTACATCAGTAAGCAAAAACTTACCATCAGAGCAATGTCCAGGACAAGATGGCCTCACTAGTGAACTTTACAGAACCAATAACAGTCCTTTTCAAATTCTTCCAAAAAACTGAAGAAGAGGAAACATCTCCTCATTTTATGAGGCAAGCATTACCCTGATACCAAAGCCAGACAAGGACTCTGCAACCAATATCCCTGATGAACACTGATGCAAAATTCCTCAACAAAGTATTATCAAATCGAATCCAAAAACACACTGAAAGAATCATTCACCATGATCACGTGGAGGTTATTCCAGGGGTGCAAGCATGTTTAAATATACACAAATCTATGTGGACCACAATAACAAGATGAAGTTCAACAGATAAAGAAAAAGCATTTGACAAAATTCAAGTTCCTTTTATGATATGATAAAACCCTCAACAAACTAGTTATAGGAGCAACGTATCTAAATATAACAAAGCCATATATGACAAGCCTATAGCTAACATCAGACTCGATGAGAAAAGCTGAAGGCTTTTCTTCAAGGATCAGAAACGAATGCCCACTCTCATCCCTTTTATTCAACATAGTACTGGAACTTCTAGAAAGAGCAATTAGCTAGAAATAAAGGATATCTAAATTAGAAAGGAAGATGTAAAAATTTCTGTTTGAAGAGGACATCATAAAGATTCCACCAAATAACTGAGAATAAATGATTTCAGTAAAGTTTCAGGATACAAAATCAATTTCAAAAATCAGCTGCATTTATAAACATCAACAATGAACTATGAGAAGGAGAAATTTAAAAAAATCCCATTTATAATATCATCAAAAAGAATACCAAGGAATACACTTAACCAAGGGGGTCAAAGATCTATACATTGAAAACTATAAGGCACTGAGAAATGAAATAAAAAATACAAATGAAAAGGTGTCTGCTACTGCTAAGTCGCTTCAGTCGTGTCCGACTCTGCGCGACCCTACAGACGGCAGCCCACCAGGCTCCGCCGTCCTGGGATTCTCCAGGCAAGAATACTGGAGTGGGTTGCCATTTCCTTCTCCAGTGCATGAAAGTGAAAAGTGAAAGCAAAGTCGCTCGGTCGTGTCCGACTCTTAGCCACCCCATGGACTGCAGCCTACCAGGCTCCTCCATCCGTGGGATTTTCCAGGCAAGAGTACTGGAGTGGGGTGCCATTGCCTTCTCCAGAAAAGGTGTCAGTACTCATCAATCAGAATACTTAGAATTGTTAAAACATCCATACTACCCAAAGCAATCTACTGATACAATGCAATTACTATCAAAAATCTAATGGCATTTTTCACAGAACTAGAAAACGTTCTAAAATTTGCATAGAACGTCACAAAAGATTCCAAAAAGCCAACACAATCCTAAGAACAAAGCTAGAGGAATCACATGTCTGGATTTCAAACTATATTACAAAGCAAGAGTAATCTGAACAGTATGGTATCAGTATAAAAACAGAATAGAGAAACAGAAATTAAACCTATACATATGTGGTCAATTGATTTTCAACAATGGAGGCAATAATTTACAGTGGAGAAAAGATTGTCTCTCCAGGAAATGAGATTGAGAAAACTGGACAGCCATATGCAATAGAATAAAACTGGACCCTTACCTCACATCATACACAAAAATCAACTCAAAGTGGATTAAACACTTTAACATCAGACCTGAAACCATTAAAGTCCAAGAAGAAAATACAGGTGGTAAGCTCCTTGATGTCAGCCTAGGCAATGACCTTCTGATACCAAATGCAAACAATCAACAACTGGGACTACATGAAACTACAAAGCTGCGCAGCAAAGGGAAGAGTAAAAGGAAAAGGTGACCTACCGAGGGGAAGAAAATATCTGCAGACCACATATCTAATACAGGGTTACTATCCAAAATGTCCAAGGCATGCATACAACACCAAAACAGAACAAAGAATACCCAAATAGCCAGTTTAACAAGAGGCAAAGGACCTAAACAGCCTTTTCCAATGGTGACATACAAATAAATGGCCAACAAATCTGTGAGAAGATGGTCGACATCACTAATCATCAGGAAAATGCAAATCAAAACCACTATGAGTTATCACCTGATACCTGTCAGGATGTCCAGGATGTCAAAAAGACAAGAGACAACAAATGCTGGCACAGATATGGAGAAAAGGTAACCCTCGTGCCCAGTTTGTGAAACTGTAAACTGTTACAGCCAGTATGGAAAACAGCATGGAGGTTCCTCAAGAAAAAGAGAACTACCATACGATCCAGCAATTCCACCTGTGAGTATATAACCAAAGGAAATGAAATCATCGAAATCACATTTGTACTCCCTGTTTGTTGCTCCATTATTCACAATAGCCAAGACGTGGAAACAACAGCAATGTCCCATAAGGGATAAGCAGGCAGGGGGGGAAAAAAAAAAAAATATATATATATATAAACGCAATGGAATATTATTTTTAAATACAATAGCAAGAAAAAAGAAAGAAATCCTGACATTTGCCACAACATGGTTGGACCTGGAAGGCCTTACACTGAGTGAAATGAGCAAGACAGACAAAGACAAAGCCTGCCTGGTTACCCTTGAAGCTGTTTCATGAATAAGGTCTGAGGAGCTCATGGTGACTGTAGTTGATAACACTGTTATATACCTGAAATTTGCTGAAGAGTAGAACTTAAATGTTCTCACACACACACACAAAACTAAATACATGAGCTGAAGGATGTGCTAATAGAGAGTGGAATACTCTCACAATGCATATGTATCCATATATCAAGTCATCACACTGTATATTTTAAATACCTTACAATATGTCAATCAATTATACTTCAGTAAGCTGGGAAAAAAGAAAGTTATTAATAAACAACCTCCTCAAAGTAGAAAAGGCTGCCCAGCACAGGCAAAATCACAGTAATGGTTCTCATTGAAAGTTATGTGATTTTTACATGGCTAACAACCCTCAAAAGTTTGTGTTTATTTACTCTAAAAGGTCTTTTAAAGTGACATTGTCCCCTCAGAGGTCAAGAAGCAATTTCAAACTATTTGCTGAAATTTGTGCACATGAATTCTCTAAGTGAAGATAATTGTCACAAATAAATAACTATCACGGGGGACAGATTAACACTTAAAAATTCAATCAACCCCAAGACTTCAGAGAATGTTTGCTTTACTTACTTGTTGGGGTCACATGAAATTTTGCTCTTGGTATGCCACTGCAAAACTAAGTGCAAGAATGGGCTAGAATTTTCTGCCTCCTTCAAAATGACTTCAGTTCAGTTCAGTTGCTCAGTCGTGTCCGACTCTTTGCGACCCCATGAATTGCAGCACGCCAGGCTACCCTGTCCATCACCAACTCCCGGAGTCTACCCAAACCCATGTCCATCGAGTCGGTGATGCCATCCAACCATCTCATCCTCTGTCGTCCCCTTCTCCTCCCGCCCCCAATCCTACCCAGCATTAGGGTCTTTTCCAATGAGTCAACTCTTCACATGAGGTGGCCAAAGTATTGGAGTTTTAGCTTCAACATCAGACCTTCCAATGAACACCCAGGATTGATCTCTCTTAGGATGGATTGATTGGATCTCCTTGCAGTCCAAGGGACTCTCAAGAGTCTTCTCCAACACCACAGTTCAAAAGCATCAATTCTTTGGCGCTCAGCTTTCTTCACCGTCCAAATCTCACATCCATACATGACCACTGGAAAAACCATAGCCTTGACTAGATGGACTTTTGTTGGCAAAGTAATGTCTCTGCTTTTAAATATGCTATCTAGGTTGGCCATAACCTTCCTTCCAAGGAGTAAGCGTCTTTTAATTTCATGGCTGCAATCACCATCAGCAGTGATTCTGGAACCCAAAAAAATAAAGTCTGACACTGTTTCCACTGTTTCCCCATCTATTTCCCATGAATTGATGGGACCAGATGCCATGATCTTAGTTTTCTGAACATTGAGCCTTAAGCCAACTTTTTCACTCTCCTCTTTCACCTTCATCAAGAGGCTCTTTAGTTCTTCTTCACTTTCTGCCATAAGGGTGGTGTCATCCGCATATCTGAAGTTATTGATACTTCTCCCGGCAATCTTGATTCCAGCTTGTGTTTCTTCCAGCCCAGCGTTTCTCATGATGTACTCTGCATATAAGTTAAATAAGCAGGGTGACAATATACAGCCTTGACGGACTCCTTTTCCTATTTGGAACCAGTCTGTTGTTCCATGTCCAGTTCTAACTGTTGCTTCCTGACCTGCATACAGGTTTCTCAAGAGACAGGTCAGATGGTCTGGTATTCCCATCTCTTTCAGAATTTTCCACAGTTTATTGTGATCCACACAGTCAAAGGCTTTGGCAGAGTCAATAAAGCAGAAATAGATGTTTTTCTGGAACTCTCTTGCTTTTTTGATGATCCAGCAGATATTGGCAATTTGATCTCTGGTTCCTCTGCCTTTTCTAAAACCAGCTTGAACATCTGGAAGTTCACGGTTCACGTATTTCTGAAGCCTGGCTTGGAGAATTTTGAGCATTACTTTACGAGCATATGAGATGAGTAGGATTGCTTAAAGATAAGAAAATTTAACTATCAAAATTATAAAACCACCTATTACAGATCCAAAGAAAACAGCCTCAATCTAAGGGTCTTACAAGAATTCTTATTATAATAAATGTAAAAGTAGATTTTATACTCTGAAAATATGCATTTATCAGATACTGTAAAAAATAATATGGTCAAGGATTAGATAATACACTACAAAACAGCATGCAGTTTTTTCTTCTTAATCTTTGTAAAATGCGTATAGCCAAAAGTAGAGCAATTCAAAAAATTTGTTTTACAACTTGCATGAAAATAAAGATGGGTTCCAACTAAATCTTTAAAAAATTTTATGAAAATGAAACCAAGAAAGCAATAGAAAATAAGCATGGATGGCTACGAAAATATACATGTGTGTGTATACATACATATAATAAATGTAAACAAATCCTTTATTAAGAGTTCCATGACACTCAGAAACCATAGGGAAAGATTTGAAAATCTGACTACAATTGTACCAATGTTAACCCAGTGTTAATTTCTAGTCAATAGCTTTGACAAAAGTGCCATGGTTACGTATGCTGTTATCAGGAGAAACTGGGTGAACTGTGTTAGAACTCTATACTATCTTTGCAGCTTTTCTGTAAATTGAAAATTCTTCCAAAATAAGTTAAAGTCTGACTGTATAAAAAATTAAATCTCTTTTTAAAAAATCTATAGAAAGTATCAAAATAGAAATGACAATCTTTAATATGCAAAATCAGAAAGATAAAGACAAAAAACAACCCACTAGAAAAACAAACAAACATTTCACTAAGGAAATGCAAATGACCAATAAAAATAAAGGAAGATGCTCAATCTTACTCAATTACAATATAAAAATTAAAATCGTGAAGCAATTTGAAGAGATCTAACTTTTAATGCTACTGCTCAGAATTTATTCTATACAGACTTATACAAAGCACACAAAGATGTCTATATAAAGATTCTCACAATAAACGTTGCTTCAAATAGCCCCAAAGCAAACAAAGACCAAATAAACCTAAATAGAGTCTAAACACACAGTAATGGGGGATTAAGATGAGAGAAATAATGGTGCATCATTTAGATGAGTATAAAGTAAGAAACACAAGCTGGAATCAAGATTGCCGGGAGAAATATCAATAACCTCAGATATGCAGATGACACCACCCTTGTGGCAGAAAGTGAAGAGCCTCTTGATGAAAGTGAAAGTGAAAGAGGAGAGTGAAAAGTTAGCTTAAAGCTCAAGATTCAGAAAACTAAGATCATGGCATCTGGTCCCATCACTTCACGGGAAATAGATGGGGAAACAGTAGAAACAGTGTCAGACTTGATTTTTGGGGGCTCCAAAATCACTGCTGATGGTGATTGCAGCCATGAAATTAAAAGACGCTTACTCCTTGGAAGGAAGGTTATGGCCAACCTAGATAGCATATTTAAAAGCAGAGACATTACTTTGTCAACAAAGGTCCGTCTAGTCAAGGCTATGGTTTTTCCAGTGGTCATGTAGGGATGTGAGAGTTGGACAGTGAAGAAAGCTGAGCGCCGAAGAACTGATGCTTTTGAACTGTGGTGTTGGAGAAGACTCTTGAGAGTCCCTTGGACTGCAAGGAGATCCAACCAGTCCATCCTAAAGGACATCAGTCCTGGGTGTTCATTGGAAGGACTGATGCTGAAGCTAAAACTCCAATACTTTGGCCACCTCATGTGAAGAGTTGACTCATTGGAAAAGAACCTAATGCTGGGAAGGATTGGGGGCAGGAGGAGAAGGGGACGACAGAGGATGAGATGGTTGGATGGCATCACCGACTCGATGGACGTGGATCTGGGTAAACTCCGGGAGTTGGTGATGGACAGGGAGGCCTGGCGTGCTGCGATTCATGGGGTCGCAAAGAGTTGGACACAACTGAGCGACTGAACTGAACTGAAAGTACTCAACATTCAACAATAATGTTGAGTAATGAAAAGCAGCCGTCTCAATCACACTATGTGAGGACTATTCGAGGGCACAGTCTATATTCCAAATCACCATAATTAATTGAGAATTGTGTTTCAAAATGTTTTTTCATATAAAATACATTGTGTTTCACAGAATATTAATAGTGACACCAAGCGGAAAGATTTACTTGTCACAGTTTATTTCTATTAATCAGCGTCCACAGCATCCAGTACACTCAACTATTATACTTAGTTTTAATTTCTGATAAACTGGGAAGAAATAAGCTTTCAGAGAATATTGACATGTGAGCAGCAGTCAGCTACCCAGAAGACACACCCAGGACTTCCAAGGAAGGCTATTACAGGAAGATGATGATGATGGTCTGACCAATTAAACTGGGTCTTTTTAAGCCAACTGATTGAATTTCCTTGAATTATACATTTTCTGAGAAATAACCTTAATATGTTCCTCTAAGGTTTGAAGGAGAAATTGAGTACATATATTATGAAACTATAGGTTCCCCACGACAAAGTTTTAGTGAAACTGTATGTTCACCTTAGTATTAACACCACTCCTAACATAACTTGATCTAAACAAATCTCAACTAAAAATGTAACTGGAAGTTAAATGAATGTTCTTTCAAACTCTGATATCTGCACCAATTTAAAAAAAAAAAAAAAAAACACACTCAGACTGGAAACATGGTTTGGATACATTTATCAACCCCAGATGTACTTACTGTAGGAAGATTATAACTTAATTAAAGCCCTGGCAGGGTCAGTAATGTTCATATGCAAGATGTTTCCACCGAGTGTCACTTGGGTACAATCAATTAAAATGCACCATGAATTGTTAAACGGAAAAATCCAAAACAAGAGTCTGTTGTCACACAAGGTTTTTGCATGCATTAAAAGGTTAATTTGTATTTTGTTCTGGTGCATGCGTGTAACAGTAATATTTATATCAGATATTCATAGCTTACTTAGATGATTGATATCAATTTCTCTTCATAATATGACCAGCAAATAAAACACAGAGCAGTTCTAATATAAAGAAATAACATGTGACAAGGTTCCCTAAAACATTTCTATTTTGGACCTCACAAGCTAAATTGCTTTTGCTGGCCCCTTCCACCTCTCAGCATGGTTGACAGACAAATTGATCGAAACATTGGAAAATAATATGCTTGCAAAATTTCTCTGGGTGAGTTTTCAGTCTTTTGAATTTTTCATACAAGAACAAAATGAAAGATTGCCTCCTTGATTTTTCCTCCATTATGCGGCCCCATCTTATGTACTACAGGAACATACAATACTTCAAACAGCAGCAATACGTTGTAAACAAAATGTGTAACATTTTTCATAAAACACCCAAGCTATGTGAAGTTTAAGAGACTGGGTAGCAGGCATCTTTGCCCTGAGATTATGTTGTTCAATTATAATGAATTCATACATTTGAAGCTGCCTTAGGGCCTCTCATTAGACGTAGGGGTGTTTATTACAGGAAAGATTGCCTGTACCATTTAAGAAGGAAGAAGGCTGGGTGATTCGATTAGAAATGCTGACAGTTGAGGTGTGTAAAGACTGTCATTCACTCACATTTTCCAACTTCAATATTAGGATCCTTCATTTTTTATGACTTCTTTAAAGCCTCTTTGAACTGCAGACAGAGGAACCAAGAAAACTTTCCGCAGAGTGTACTGCAGACACTAACAGCACGACCTGATTTCCAGGTGACTTGTTACCCTTGAGTGTGAAGAAATCACTTCACAGGCAAAGAAATTATAACAAAAGTAACATTCTAATTACACGCAGCCACACATAGCCAAGGATGGACAGTAAACACAAACATCTTCCTGTATGACAGGAACAGACCTTGGCTACCAGTTAACCATATCTACCTCCACTTTCTGTTCTTCAGACACCCCTCGGCCCTCAGGCTCTTATAGAATTTTTAAATTAATGTCTATAGCATTACAGGAGAAGCAGAGTCCTCATACATTTAAATTTACACCTCATGAAAATTCTTATTAACTAAATTTTTCCCTCAATACTCGCAGGTCAAGAATCGATGAATAGTCAATTTTTTTCAGTCAAAATTAAACAAATCATAAAAAATGGCATAATTTTCAGCATTGCAGATTAGATTTAGTGGGCAATATCTGCCAGATATGAAAAACAGAACTCATTATGTTGCACTAAAGTAAGTTTCACTGCAGTATTTTTATTTCACTTCATCAGCTTCACCAGTTTTGGTAAGTTCACTATGATATTTCACAAAATAACTTGGTTTGAAAATAGACTTCGCAGGTCCCCATCTCGATGCCCCAGGACATGAGGTAACCCTGCACGGAGGCACGGGGGTGGGCCTGCAGCTGCAGAACGCCTGGTAACTTCAAGGCCCTCACCGCAGTGAGCTGTCGGAGCCTCCACCTCTGATCACCTGCCGGAGACCACAGGTGCCCAGGCTTCCAGAACACTGCAACAACAAAGTCAGGGCAACAGGGATATTTGATGGGTGCTTTCTAAACAGAAATCTTCACTCAGAACATGAAGAAACACGGCAGCCCTTTGCCCCTACTCAAAGCCTTTAATTCCTATTCTATTTGGACTTAGGTCTAATTATGAGTTAATGACAACAAGACCAAGGTCAACACACCCAGAAGAAACACAGGACAGGAAACACACGGCCAGCAGCAGCATCAGCACGTGTGGGCGTGTGGAGGGAGGTGCGGCCGTGGGGGCAAACACAGCTTGGTGAAGAGAAAGGGAAACACCCTTTGAAGAACGCAGAAGCACGTCAGCTTTAGCTCTGTGCTCAGTCCACACTCAGCAGCGACAGCAAGCCCTGTGGAAGCAGGCTAGGGATGCACTGACATCCTCATGACACGACTGAAGGGGAAAAACCCACAAGTGTTCTTTTTGTCTTTTAAAGCAAAAAGCAACTCACAACCTGTGAACACACCTCAGTCGTGACTCTTCGGAGACAATCGCGCTCTGTCAAGAACAGGTCCTCCCAGGGCACTTGGCGTGTCCACAGCCATGCTGCCCAGGACACAGCTCTCCTTCAGGCTGTGAAGGAGCCTTCAATGCTAAAAACACTTCTCTAAAAATGCTGTTCAGTCCCTCCCGTCCCTTCCCCCAATGGAGGTGAAGCCAGCAAGCACAAGAGTGTCTCATCAACGTGTCCGTGATCCAAAGTTGTTAGCTCTCAGGCTAAAATAATGCTTCTTCTGTGGCTGAGACCACGGGGGACAGGACGGTGGCACAGAACTTACTAAGGAAAGCGTACAGGAGGGTGAGGCTTACCATCACGCCTGATGGGAATGGTGGAGGGACTCAGCCAGACTGGAAGGTAGCCTTTGACTTGGACGAGTTAACTAGTTATTACATAAACCTGAGTCAGGCTGCTGACTCTGAGGGCCAATTTGTGCTGGGGCTCCTTGAGGCATCCGCTGTCCAACACCAGCCAGGCTGAGCACTACAGCTATCAGCACCACTCTCCCTGCCCCACCACGAGGACCACATTCATTACTGAGCACTGTGTTTGCAACACCACCACATCTGAACCCTGCACAGCAAGCAGAGTCACCTGTGGAGCTGGAAAGTGGCGAGAGCTGGAGTCGGGCCCAGCAGCCTAACTGACACTCCGATCTCACTCTGAGCGGACACGCTAGAGGACAGCACCCCGGCCCGCCTCACACCCTAACAGTGCAATACAGAGCTCCAAGTGAGAATGACCTGTGCAACACTGACGACAGTTCTAACGCAAGGAACGGTGAAACATACTGAAAACCTGGATTCCAGGAATCTAATCTGATCAACAGAATATGAAGAGTGCTGGATGGGGCTGCTGTAGCTCTGGAAGGGAGAAGGTGGTTCTTTGAGAAAGGGCACGGGAAGGCACAGCTGGTGGCTTCAGGCAGGAGGGAGAGCTGGCAGAGGTGGGTGGGAGAGCCAGCCAGCCCCTCCTCCAGACCCGCCAAAAGCAAACAATGGAACCACCCCCTAGGAAGCTATGGTTACAGTGGACGTTTAAAAATGACTCGACTTTTTTTTTAACAGTCTGTAAGAACTGTCACCAATGGCAAATTACTAGAATTTCTCCCAAGCATCTCAAAAGTTTTATAGCTTTTTAAAAAACTATCATATAATCAAGTTTTGGACCCAAATCAATTTTTTTTTTTTTTTTTACACTTAGAGGAGCACAGTAGTTCTTTGGTGTATGCCTGGGAAATGTCTGATTCTTCCCTGCCTCTCAAATTCCAGGACATCTGTCCTGTGCAGAGGTCCCCGAGTGAGACCTCCTAAAAAGAATACCAAGAGAAAGGAGCCTGCAAAGCCCCAGGACATCACTATTGTCCTGATCTGTAAACCCTACTCCCTGCCAGGACAGCACCAAAACAGTACTTCAAATTGTAGAAATAACATTATAATCATAGTTCAAAAAAGACACACGAAGTGAAAGCAAGAAACCCAGAGGACACACAATGCCAAGTTTCACCTCTTGGGTTCAAAATCTAAAATTAAAGCAAGCTTAGAGTGATGTCTATATGTTAACAATAGCCAGTGCTTCTCAGCCCATTCCTGACTTCTATACTTTTAAATATAGTTGGTTTGCATTTAAAGCAGGAGTCTGTGTCTCTAAATTGTTTATTTTGCTTCAGTATGCCTTCAAGTGCCACACTGCTTACTATCCTGGAAAAGCTACAGTGTGGAACAGTTGCATTCTTAAGTTAGGAGTGACAAATCCGAGAAAACCTCTACAATTTGGCTTCCATATCTCTGAATTGGTATTTCAATGACAGATGTTTGTTGCAGCAAGAACCTCTGTCAGAACAAAATTAGGTGATCTATCATTTTAAGATATGGTCTTCATATACTGTTTACTCGAAGATATCACTTGCCTCAAGCCAATTTTGACCAAGAACATTTTGTGATATGGAAGTGATTTGTATATCATCATTTTTGTGATAAATGTAGCTCTTGAACACAAAATAACCTACCATTCCACAGTATTACAGTTAAAACTCCTACACCAGTAAATCTGTACTAGTGCTTTTATTACTACCAAGATACTGTATGTAGACTCCAGTAGATTTTTTCCCCTTGAATAAGCTTTCTACTTGTCCGCCTTTGGACTGGGTGTAGGATTTCTAACCCACTGTCGAGGCACCCTAAGCCCACCCTCCCCCTAGCTCCTGAGGCTCCTTAGGGACATGTGCCTTCCTGGAGGGCTCCTACAGTTTCACCGCCCTGGGTGGCCCTTGCCAAGCCACCGCTGCTCCCTGGCAGGCAGGCATCTGGGTGAACGAAGCCATTAGCCATCTAGAGAGCCCATCCCCGGGGCCCAGGACGGGGACACGGGGTGCGGTGGGCAGACAGCTAGGAGCAGTCACTGGTCCAGGGACAATAATGGCCCTCCGGGAGGTGGCTGTGAAATGTGGAGGTGACAGGCCTGCACACCAAACGTACACAGGCTGGACGAGGCCGAGAGGCAGGCAGTGGGAGCCGTAGGTCAGAGCAGACCCAAGCTCAAAAAAGGACACTTACTTCTGATGAAAAGGAAAACAGAGCAGCTCTGCTTATCCCTTTTCCAGGTTTCTAAAACTGAAAACACCCGGAAGAACGTACTGCCACTCTGAGCCAAGGGCTCCTGACACAAGTTCGGGTGAAGCGAGAATGACCAGCACCATTTATAACAGTTACACTCGCCCGCCAGGCACAGGGGGATGGCACTTGCCTGGTACTGATCACTGACAATGACGGATGACTCAACTTGACACTTGGTCTCACTGTGCCAACCCCCCTCCCCAACGCAGCAGCTCCCCCGGAGCACTTGGCGTGTCAATCCTGGTGCTGGGCACCCAGGCCCCAGAGCAACCCAGTCACCCACCCGACAGAACTGTGCTGTGAGTGGAGGGACCATCCACTCCCATCCGAACACTTAGTTTACCCAAATATTGGCCAAGAAGCCTATTTCACAAGAGCAAGAGATGATATAGAAAAAAAATTTTTTTTGAACAAGATTTTTCACGCCTTATATCCTAAAATCTGGTCTCAAAGACGCACCCACGTGTGAGTGTGAACTGCAGCATGGCGCTTCCTGTGCGTCAGCCCTGCACACCATCTCAAGCTGAAGCCTGAGTGCAGGGTCAGGACGTTCATTACATGTAAGATGAGGTACCTCCTGGGTGCACAGCATCGTCTGAGGAACCTGGCTGGGGCTCCAAGTGGAGAAAGTGGCATGGCCTTTGCCCTTGTAGAATTCATCTGGCCAAGAGACGGCACTGCCAGTGCTTCTGAAACCTGAGCGTGGACATCAAGTAAGTGTAAACAGCCACAGGTGTGCGTGGAGGACCTCAGGGGGCACCTGTACCCTGGAATACCAAGTACTACTGAGGCTTCCCAGGGGTCCCTCAAGGTGTCAGGTGTTCCAAGAGGCAGAGAGGAGAGAGGAAAGCATTCCAGAAAAGGGGTGAGTGTGAGTGAGTATACAGAGAAGAGCAGGGCGCCGGCAGAGGTGCTGGTGGCCATGAGGAGCACGAAGGGCCAGAGCAAGGCAAGGAGACAGGTGCGAGTCAGGACAGGGACAACCGGACAGAGGGGAGTGGACACAGGAGCATCAGAGACCGAGGGACTGACCGAGCGGGACACAGACTACAGCTCCTCGGGGAGCTGAAGCCGGGATAAGAGCCAGGAGGACCCCACACGCGTCAGCAACTGCTCAGGAGCAACCGCCTCAAACGGAGTGACTTAAAACCAGTTTTAGCTCCTGGTTCTGCCTGCCAGCAACTTGAGCTGAGCAGTTCTGACGGTCCTGCCTGGGGTGACATGCATGTCAGTGGGAAGCTGGCAACTCCCTGGGGCCCGGGGCCCACCAGGAGGACCCTCCCCAAGCTGGCTGGTGGGGCTGCTGCGCCCCTGTCCTCCCTGCCTCTCACCTCAGGGCCAGCACAGCCCATTCCCTGGCAGCCTCAGGGCTCCAAGAAGGTTTGGGCAGAAGCGGCACAGCCCCCAAGCCCGGGCGTGAATGGCCACGCTCCACAGGCTAGCCCAGGGCCCAGGGTGGACTCACACAACCCCCTTGGTGAGAGCAGGTCCCAAACTGCTCCCTTTAGAGAGGTCTGCTTGCAGAGCTGGCTTCGGGCCCTTGGATTGGGGGCAGGTGCCCACCACTCCATGAACAGGGTGGCTCACTGCTCTGGAGCACTCCAAACAAGCCACGTGCTTTCTCACCCAGCAGTCACACACCTAATACCATGGGGCTGGGCGTCTGGAACCTGGGGATGTGCCGCACAGAGGAAGCTGATGTGAGCAGCCCTCATGAAAACCCCCACTGCCGAGTCTCTACAGAGCCTCCCTGGCAGACCACAGTCCACACGTGTGGGCACAACTTACAGCTGCAGGAGCCACTGTCCCATGCGACTCTGGATCCACTTCCACCAGACCTGGTCCCCGTTCCTTTTGTGTGTTTTATAGGGGCTGTGTGTCCTTTCCCTGCAGTAAATCACGGCTGTGGGGTCATCCTCCCGGGGACCCCAGCACAGAGGTGAGGCGCCATCTCCCTGCCGAGAGGTACGAGAACAGGAGAGGAAAGGACGGCTGTGGACCTTCGTGTGACACTGCCTCCGTCCCTAAGCAAGGGGCACTGACGGGCCTGCTCCAGATGGGGCCTCATGGGCCAAAGAAAGGGGAGGGGCTGGGGAAGGGGGACCATGAGCAGAGGGGGGCGCCCCTCGGAGAGCAGGGGCGGCGGCAGCCAGGACCAGACGGTCCCAGCACAGCAGAGCCAGGTGTTCCCACCACTGAGGCCACCGGAAAGGCAGCCTGGGGGAACTGGAAGAACAAGAGGAGCAGCAGCGGTCTGTTTATTCATTCAGATCTGGGATCAAGGAGCGGAGCTGCACCCTCACAGCTCCATTCAGCCAAGAGGCCTTTCTTTCCCTTCCCCTCTGCTCCCAGCACCCAGTCACCCAGGCAGGAGGTAGGGACTCCCAAGCTCACCGCCGCACCTCTGGAGGCAGCAGAGCCAAGCAGGGCCTGGGCTCTCCCCGACCCCTGCCTGTAGAGCTGACCTAAGTAAGGGCGGCCTGCCAGCAGGAGACGCTGGGGGGAGCAGAGCTGGGGCCCCAAGAGGGCCGGTGAGGTGTCGCCTGCGACAGATCTCAGACCTCAGTCCAGCCAGCCTGGGGCGCAGGTCAGGGGCCCCCCCACCTCGGCAGGGCCCCCAACCTCCATGTACCAGGGCCCCAAACTGGCTGAAGAGCCCCAGGTAGTCCAGGGGCTTGGGGTCTTCCAGAGGGGGACACACCAATGCCCTGCACCTCAGGACAAGCCTCTTCAAGTCCACACTCGGGGGTCTGGGCCCAGCAGGACACGGGCACCCACGGGTCCACGCCTCTCTGCAGAGTTCAGATGTTCCCAGGGCGTGACAGAGGTACCCAGGCTCATCAGGCTAGAATTTATGTTACACGTCACACATGGCATCTGACACAGGTGCACCTTACACACGGTAATTAGGAATGTGTCTACCACATGTAAGACAAGAAATTATAGTTGAGTGTAACAACTTCTAAATTTCAATATTTTACATTTATTTTCAATATATTTTTCTTTCAGCCGTATGACATGAACAGTTGAAACATACAGCAGCATATTCATCACTCAAAAAGATATATTGCAACAGCGATCCGAGGGGCTGCGGGGTCCACGCACCAACATTACATTTTTCTAACACATCTCCCACATATTATTCAAAGTGATGCTTTCATGGCCTTGTAGATCAGTTCAGAGGGTAGATGGTGTCTTTCACTATTTTTTTTTTTTTTTTTACTGTCTTTTACCTGTCAGGAGCTCAAGGTACCTATAATTCTTTAAATTCCACACATAACGAGACGATGCCACACTGTATAAAGGACTCTCTGTTGCTCTCCATGGTTCCATTTCCACTCTGGGCAGAACCTGAGGTTCCAACGGAACCTCATGGACAGTGGGCCAGATTTCCATCTGCTCCATCCAGCCCCACCCATGAATTTTTATAGCAAGGAGCTGCTCTTCGTCTTGGTAACATGGAAGAACAGACATTGTTTCATAAAGGGGCCTTCTTGTCGCCCCCACCCCCATCCCCACCCCAAAGGAAAGCTTCCATCTGCTGGGGGAGAGAAGGGGCAGCCTTCGGATGAGGGAAGGCCCACCACGGGACAGTCCCCAGCTCTGAGCCCTGGGGAGAGAGCCCTCAGGGCGGGGCTGCAGGGCACCGGGCAGGGCAGCAAGGATGAGAGTTCAGAGGAGCAACAAGGGGCAGGGAGGCGAGGAGGAGGAGGAGCAAAAGAGAAGAGGAAGGAAGACAGAGGAACAAGCAGAGGGAGGAAAAGAGAGATGCACCAGGTAACTGCAAGGACGGGCCCTACAGCCCACCCCAGGCCTGCTCAGCACCGTCAACAAGGCCTAAACCTGCTCAGCCCCCCATTTTGTTGCTTCTGGCCAGTTCTGAACACAGGTGGTGACAGACAGTGCACAGACAAAGGGTCAAGACTTCACCTTCTGCTGGATGCACTGTGCACAGAGCAGAGGGGAAAGTTCTCAATTACTGGGCATTTAAACCATTGAAAGAGTCCATTTCCACAAGCACAAGGATGATTCATCCTCATAATGATCAAACTGAGGCCCTGTAAGAACCAGAAGGGGCCTGTGAATCAGGGAGTCCATCATGTTCAGGGTAATTTTCAGGTCAAGTATATTTAATTGTATTGCAGTGCTCCAAAAATTAGCAACCCATGAATGACAGAACTAGTCTCATCAACCAGCACGATCCATTGTCTGACCTTGCCAGCAAACAGGAGGGTAAAGACCTGACGTGAGGAATTCCATACAGTCACACAGCATCCAATTCTTGTAGTTTCTTAAAAATTTAATTTCCACAATAAAGCTTATGGTTAAAAAAAAATGGTTTCTTACAACAGTGAAGAATTCTTGTAAACACGAGATGAAATTCTCCAGAGTATGTCTGTGGATGCAGGGGCGGTGAATGGACCCCAAGGGCCCAGCACTGGCCAGGGAGAGAGAGCCAGGACCTCCAGGGAACCACAGAGCTCTGGACCCCGAGGGGCTCGGCCTCCAACCCCAGGACCAGAGAAGGGAACAGCGAGCAGTGGGAGCCCAGCCCGACGTCCTGACCACATTAGACAAAGAACCACCTTACACCAGGCATCCCCATGCCTGGGACCCGCACACCAGAGTGGACACTCAAGTATCTGAAGGACAGACGACCTCGAACCTTGACGTATCAAGCACAGTCTTAACCAAGCGTATTTTTGTTTTCATGCCTCCCCAAATAGTGCAAGACTGGCGTTAACTTCAGTTTCACCAAGTGACCCAGAAGAGGCTGCACAGCCCCCTCAGGGTCACGCAGCAGAGCAGCGGCAGAGGCAGGACTGCCGTGGCCGGTCTCCTGAGACTCCAGGCTCACTGTTACCCTAGCCAGAGTCTCCACCACCAAGTAAGGCCCACCAAATAGACCTATTCCCACCCATAATAGGAAAACCAAGCCCCATTACTGCTGTCAGAAGAGAAAACCTAACACCCCGCTGCCAGACCTACGAAGCAACTGCCTTCAGGATTAAGAATTTTACGTCTGTCACAAAAACGCCCATCACATTTAATGCAGTTACTCTCAGAATTTCCATCTCTTTGCCACCTGCCCTGATGATAAACCACATAATCATGCTACTGTATACAGGAAATCAGGGTTTCATCAAACACCATGAGGTGAGTGACATCAAGGAGAGCTGAAGCGGCATTCCCAAACAAACACCATTAAACTCAACACTTTTTTTCTTTTAATGCTCTATCAAGAGACTCATGAGATGCTTAGAACTTAAGCTATAGGGTTCAGAGGGGAATGGTGGCAGAGTGTTCTGAAGGATTTTGGTCATGAATGGTATATAATTTTTTACAACAAGTCTTGCTCCAGTAATAAAATACTTTATTCACTCGCCATTCCCAGTCAGAGCGCGCGTGCCTCCGTCCGTGGCCAGCATAGTCACCACGTGCCTGCTGGCCTTTTATCTGCATGCTAAGCTGCTCTGAGAAGACTTGGTCTCTCCTTATTTTGTCAGAGGGTCTCTATTACACAGCTCATTACAAGTGTCCCTAACTCTTAGACAACTCTCAGTTGACGGCGTGGCTTTGACGGTGTGGCTAATGAAGTATAAAGCTTCAACAACAAATCATTTACAAGTCCTGGGTACTGCATTTCTAATGGAGGAAGTGTTTAATCATAAGCAAATGTAATCATTTATGTTAAGCAACCCATGGACCTGGTCAATGTAGCACAAACAGCCATTAAGCAAAAATTATGACAATAAGGAGAATAGTTAACATTGCAGACTTAGCAGTTTGTGGTATTTATAGGATCTAATAAATGTTTTCTTGATAAAACTGAGAATACTAGACCACTTTACTTGTCCCCTGAGAAACCTGCATGCAGGACAAGTAGCAACAGTTAGAACTGGACATGGAATAACGGACTAGTTCCAAATTGGTAAAGGAGCACATCAAGGCTGTATATTGTCACTCTGTTTATTTAACTTATATGCAGACTACATCATGAGAAATGCCAGGCTGGATGAATCACAAGCTGGAATCAAGATTGTCAGGAGAAATATCAACAATTTCAGATAAGCAGATGATAACACTCTAACGGCAGAAAGTAAAGAGGAACTAAAGGACTCTTGATGAGGGTAAAAGAGAAGGGTGAAAAATCTGGCTTAAAACTCAACATCCAAAAAACTAAGACCATGGATTCCGGTCCCATCACTTTATAGTAAACAGATGGGGAAAAAGTGGAAATTGTGACCTATTTCATTTTCTTAGGCTCTAAAATCACTGGACCATGACTGCAGCCATGAAATTCAAAGATGCTTACTCCTTGGAAGAAAAGCTATGACAAACCTAGACAGTGTATTAAAAAGCAGAGACATCACTTTGCCAACAAAGGCCTATATAATCAAAGTTATGGTTTTTCCAGTAGTCATGTACAGATGAAAGAGTTGGACCATAAAGAAGGTTAAGTGCCAAAGAATTGATGCTTTCGAAATGTGGTGCTGGAGAAGACTCTTTAGAGTGTCCCTTGGACTCTCAGCAAAAAGACGGAACCAGTCAATCCTAAAGGAAATCAACCCTGAATATACATTGGAAGGACTGATCTTGAAGCTCCAATCTTTTGACCACCTGATGCAAAGAAGTGACTTACTGGAAAAGACTGTGATGCTGGGAAAGACTGACGGTAGGAGAAGAAGGGGATGGCAGAGCATGAGATGGCTGGATGGCATCACCGACTCAATAGACACGAATCTGAGCAAGCTCTGGGAGACAGTGAAGAACAGAAGCCTTGTGTGCTGCAGTCCATGAGGTCACAAAGAGTTGGACATGACTTAGTGACTGAACAGCAACAATAAATGTTTTCTTGATAAAACTGAAGTTAAAGCTTCCCTGCACATAATTCTATGCTTTCGAGTGGATTCCGTGTCCTCTCAGGCAATCAGGACTTCTGCCATCATACGGCAGACAAGATTATCTTGACACCCACATTTATCAGATGGTGAGAATGGCAAGGTGTAACGTTTAGCAAAGTGCTTAACTTGTTTGAGCTTGTGCTCCTGCACCCACAGAAGCCTGTGAGACCCACTGAGGGGTGGGGTGCTGGGTCTGGCACAGAACAGGTGACATGCAAGCAGCTTCTGCACTCCTGAATTGGGGTCTAGTGCAGCAGAGTGCACCCTGCTGGGCACAGCAAACCCAACGCTAAAACAACCGGCTGTGCTGAGGATGCTCCCCACCTTCTCAGGGTCTTACACACTTCTGCCTTGACCGATCCCAGTGCTGTCTTCACCAAGAGAGCCAATGTCAGTGGAGATGTCCCACGCTTGGACGGCCCCCATCATGATAGCCTGGTCTCCCCCACCTTCCACAGCAAAGGAGGACTTAAAACATAGTAAGGAAAGTGAGAAGCCATGAACGTGACATGAGAATCACCACTTGAGGATGGCAGAGAGACACCCCAGGAATCTCTAAAAGCACGAAGTCACTGATTGTCCATGGACAAAGATGTTTAAAGAACACTTTCTTGCCCTCCTCCCTGGTCCCACAGCACCTCCCATGCCAAGGACACGACCACAGCAGGGGCCCAGCACTTCCCTCCTGACACAATGATGAGACAGAACATGAAGAAAAAAAATTCTATTTACAGAAATCAGCTTTTTAAAATGTCTGAAAACAGCTGTTTCTGAGACAAGATACTGCCGAATACTCTGGGTTAGTCTCATATTCAGGTGCTCTCAGTGAGATTGCACAGCAGCGACGCAGACAAAGGGAATCTGGGAAGAGGCTTTAGCGCCAACGACACTGGGCTTTATGGCGGAAGGAGACACTCTGTCAACAGGCTATGGTAAAAGATGGCCGACTGATGAATAGATCACCAGTTAACTGCTTAATAACTTATTTATTTGTATTGAACTCTAACACTAAATTGGCAGGACACATAAAATCTCAGATAATTTAATGTGACGTGTCTAGGTTCTGTGCATACAGTAGGCACTCTGCTGCAATAATGAAGAGAAAAAAGACAGTCAGATAGCACCCTATGACTGGTTTAGCAGAAAACAGTCAAAACGTGTAATCAGTTAGGCCTTAATACAGACCACAAAATAGAGTGAAGAAAGCGCATCCGTGTTTGCAGAGGACAGGCCTGGGAGATGCCTGTTCGCCCCCAGGAAATGCACCGCCACTCTGCGACCCTGTACGGATCCGCGTCATACAGCCAGCTGTGCCCATGCCACGCTCCCATCACAAGACCAGGAAATTAACAGCTGTTCTCCCTTTTCAAAAGAGTAACGCACAAAAGATTTTCTGTATTATACTCACATCCTCAAATTTCAAAGATAAATTTCTTAACTCAACATATATTTAAGCAGTCTCTGTTTTTACACAGAGACGTGCACATCAGGCCCTCCAAGCACCCGCTGCAAGGCTCACTGGTGCTGCTCAAGAGTACCCATGTCCTCCTATCAGGATGATTAATGAAGGCACCTTGTTCACAGAATGTCAGACTCTGCCTTTTTAACAACTGACCTTTCATAGAATACTACTGAACTCATAATTCCACTTTTGTTCAGTTTCTTATTAGTGGAGTTAAAATTAATACTTAGGGGAATGATGGCCACGGTGATGCACAGTAAATCTCAGGGCACATCAGCCCTCTGTGCAGACTGCCCAAGGAACAGCCGCTGTGTCTGTCTACTTCCACAGCCCAAGGATTCTGCTAAAATTCTGTGTCCTTTAAAGACAAATTAAGGGCAGTCTGCAGACCTCTTCTGAGAACAAAGATGTATATTTTGAGAAAGACTTTAAAAGTTTGTAGGGTTTTTTAAAAAAGACCTAATAAAATTGCTAATTTCAATCATAAATTTAAGAGAATTTACTCTTACTCAGTTTTCTGAAACATTCCTGATGACTAAAATGATATATGGCACAACATACTCTGTAACCCACATTCATCTCTTAGAAGTGACAATTTAATAACCCATCAAGGCAACATGCTACGCCAAAGCCACTTACCTTACACTGGATCACAGGAAAAAAAATTAGCTGCTAATACCTCAAGAGCTCCCCCTGAAAATAGTAAAAAGATTGGGAAATGGAGCTGGAGCAGGGGTTTCTTCTAATTATCACTGGGAATAGTAAATTACTTAAGGACTCAATTTTTTCACCATACCAGCCATTTCCATACTCAGACATACCTAATTTCTATAAACCCCTTAAGGGCCCAAACTAGTTTTAGCTTCAAAGATCTTATGGGATCCCAGGGCAAAGTGAGAAGGCAAGAGTACATTCAATTATTAATTCTTATTAAATATTTGAGAAAAGTCATTCTGAATAAATATTGAAAATATAGTATGTACAGGTAAACGTGTAGTCTAAGTCTACTTAATATGCCATATTACATACTTTAATTGTCCTTGTTATCATGAGGTCATTCACGTAGAACGGTTAAGGTTTAGGTTCAAATACTAATATCTAGGAGTAAAAAAATAGAGGCCTGTGTGCGGGCCCAGAGCCTTGTTCCAATGTAGAAACTGCACCTTGGTAAATTTGAGTATTCCAGAACTAGGGTATCGCCCCACTGCTGTGTGAAAAACGCTAGAAGACCAAACACTGCTCATTCAAATCCCAAATGCCAAATATGCCAACTGCTAATGCCACCATTAAGGGAACGGAATGAGATCAAGGCTACCCTCAGAGCAGAACAGACAGACCAGCAGCAAGCATGAGTGTGCATAAGATGGGTAACCAAGATGGAAATGGAAAGTAAGAGGAAGCTGAAGGAAAAAGAGAAATGGCAAAAATGATCTGACACACTTGATGAAAGATTCCACCTCAGCTGCACTTTCACAGAAGAGCAGAAACAAAGACTGTAAAAGCAGAGTGCCTTTCCTCAGGTGCAGTGCAGGGTGGCAATCACAGGAAAGACACAGGAGATTTCCACAGCAAGTCCACGATAATGCAACAGAGCTGTAACACAATTTCCCATCTCAGAGAGGAGGGCCAAGGAGAGAGAACGCCACAGCTTCCATTTAGGGAGGGAGAACGGGAAATTAGCGAGCTCAGACGGAAAGGGCCCTGCCCCCACCAAGCCGAGGGACCAAGGCCACCAGGAAGTCAGAGAAAGCCCACGAGGATCAGGGCCACACGCCTCACACCTGCTAAGACACACAATCCTGGGGAAAGGCCATGAAATATTGATGTTCTTCACTCCTGCAAAGATAACAACAGATTCATGAAGGAAAAATACCCACAAATCTTTCCATTTGCATTCTATAATGTTTCCACTAAGCTGAGGGCTCACTGTACTGTCACCTTTACCCAAAACGGGCAGTATTTCAATAAGGAGTCTTTGAAAAGACCACCTTCAATTTCATCACAGCCTGTTAACCAAGGTGTTACACATTTATATTTGGCCGCTTACCAACAATGGATAAGGCTTCGATTCTACTGACACCCAAGACTGGGTCCTGAGGAAATGGCTGTTGTGCACGGCCTGATCCTGGGTGGGCACCTGAAGGCCCAGGTGGCCTCGCTGCTCACACGGAAGAAGTGGGGGCCCCTTCTGGAGTCTGCATAAAGGGGGGCCAGGAACACCTGACAGAGTGAAGGGAGCATACCTGCAAGATGCATCCTTCATTTCATATCGAATGACTATGACTACACCAGTCTACCTCCAAATGCAATTCTGTTATCTTAGACTCATGTTCTGAAATATGATGAGCATGCATGGTTTAAGTCCAGTTCTCCCAGAAAGAAGTTGAGAACAAAAACTCAGGCATCCCTCACTTTCCAAATCTAATAATTCACTCCTGAAAACATGTTGTAGACAGTATCTGCAAGGGTGTTTTCTCACTGTAACTTGGAAAAACAATGAGTTCCTATTCTATCTAAAAAACCATAACCAACTCCACCAATTACCAGTAAAACTCTTTGTAAATACCTATATAGAAATTCAAAGAATTCTGCAAAATCTCTATCACTTAAACAATAACCTAAATATTTAACCTTCAGTGAACTCACTACTGAGTTAATTTATGTGCAGTTCTCAAGGTCATAGGGCAGTCTCAGAGGAAAATTACAATTCATTTCTACCATTGGAAGAAGCATATGTGGCAACATAAACAAAATTAAGATATGTTAAAAATCCCAAAGATACTAACCCAAGAAATTCAACCCAAGCTGGTAGTGACCTCAGGCACTCATACAAAGATTCAAGATGGGCTAAACCCTTAGGGAAAAGGTGGAAAAATGTCAGTGAAAAAAGTCTCAGAAGTTAAAAAAGAGTCTGGGAGACGAGGCACTAGTCAGAGACCAGTGACAATACAGAGACTGCATCCTACACCTGACGGGACATCTAAAACATCAGAGCAGATTTTCTGATTCAATAATGAAACTGGGATTAGTAAAATACAGTGTAAGTTGCTCTGCATTTGGATAATGAAACATAATCTACCACCCACTCCTGACTCTAGGGAGCATGGATTAATGGGACTGGTAGGACAGGGCAGCAAAACAAAAAGAACAGGGCAAGAAAACACAGTTTATTAAACAGGGGTGCGCGCATCCAAGTGTTGTGCAGAAGCCTGAGAGAACACACCATCACGGGCTCCCCTCAAGGAAGGGCCGGTCCACAGACTCTCCAAGTTCAGTCCACAGGACCTGAGGGAGAGCCAGCCAGGACACGCCCCTCACTGGAGCCAGCTTTTTTATCACGGCTGAATTTAAGAAATGGACACCTTCAAGAGTGACCCATGACTTATGCTTCCCATAGTGGGCTTCAGGTGATCACTGTGTGTCAACGTGTGTTTGCTGATGGCAGCAAATGTGCCACTTCGGTGGGGGAGGCTGTGCCTGTGTGGAGCAGGAGGTATGTGGGAAATTTCTGTACCTTCCTCTCAATTCTGCTCCTCTTCAATAGTCTTCATTTTTTAAAAAAGATACCTTCTTGAATCATTTTCCTGTAACTCCTTGTGTTCTGAGGCCCCATCTTAACCTGCCACAACTCTAACACTGGTGATATACAAGCCTGTAACTGACCTGGGCTGACTGCTTGTCTCTATCAGCAGCGTACCTCCACAGTGATGAGAAAGGAAGCTAGCTCCACAGTAACGCGGCAGTCACTGAGAAGCAGTGCGCTAGTCTGCCAGGGCTGTGTAGCAAAGAACAGCAGACCGGGTGCTGCACTCTGGTGACCAGGAGTCTGAGACCCAGGCCTGCAGGGCTGGCTCCTCTGAGGCTCTGTCCTTGGCTTACAGAGGCTCCCTCTCATCTGTCCGCACATGGTCTTCCCTCTGCATCGGGGTCCTAACCTCTCCGTCCTGTAAGGACACCAGTTATATGGGATCAGGGCCCACCCTCAGGATCTCTTTAAAGGCTCCACGTCCTAGAAAACAGACTTGTAGTTGCCAAGGGGAGGGGCTGGGGGAGGAATGGAGAGAGGGGTCAGGGTTGCCACACGTAGCTACCACACACACGGTGGGTAAACGAAGAGGTCCTCCTGTATAGCACAGAGAACTAGGTTCAGTGTGCTCTGATACACCACAATGGAGAGGAACATGGGAAAGAATGTATATAACCACCACTCTGCTGTACAGAAAAAAATTAACATTGTAAATCAACTATACTTGGATTTAAAAAAAAGTTTATAAAAAATAAAGGCACTCTGTTCAAATAAGTCACTCTCTGAGGTACTAGGGGATAGGTCTTCAATATATCGATTTGTGGAGACACAGCTCAGCTCAGCCCATAACAAGCACTCTCACCGAGACCAACAGGGCTGACACTAAAATACCTGAGTAAAACACTGCTTGGTCTCAAATCACAAGATGACACAGTAAAATCCTGCCACCCCTCACAGTCCAAAGCATGACAGTGACAAAATATGGGCTCTTTTTAAGAGAATACTTAAGAGAATAAAAGGCTATTTGGAAATCACTGTTTAACAGTTGATTGCTGCTTCTGAAGAGGAGGGTGACACAGAAGGGCCCATCGAGGACCCTCTGGGGGCTGCCCGTTTTCATAAGGTCCGGTACTCACATGGACTTCCCTGACCCCAGGCACGGTCTCCACCTACTCTAGAGGACCTCAGAGCAGGAAGATCCCGAGTAAACAGCATGCAGATTCTGGCAACTGGCTCAAATAAAACCCTGACCACCACACTTGTTTTCACCTCTAACCTCTATGAGCACATCATTCTTTATTAAGAGCTCCAATACTCCAATCCCCAACCCTTCATTTGTTCCATCTTTAAAAAAGATGTCCACGGTGTGTCCTGGGCCAGGTACTAAGGGTACCAGAGCTAGGAAGCAACACAGACATGGCCCTGCGCTCCAGGAACTCAGACTTGAAGACGGCACCGGAAGGAGGTAATTATAACCAAATGTGACCAGGGCCAGCGCAGAGTAAGTTCAAAGTGCTGAAGAGCTCGGAGGAGGGTCCAGAACCAAGTGTGGACAACTGAGAGGGCTGTGAGATGTGTCAGATTCCAGAGAGAGGACGGGACGGAAGCAGCCTGCAGGTGGAAAGGCAGCGCAGGGAGCACCCTGGGGTCATCTCAGGAAACAGGAACAGGAGTAGCAGGATTGCTGTTATCAGTAGGACCGCTTGCCATCACCGCCATCCAGAGCAGCAGCTAACAGCCCGGGGCTTTCCTGGGGTCGGGCACTACTCTGAGAACTTTCTATAGATGAGCTTATCTAATATTCCTAGTCCCCTGTGGAACAGGTACTATCATGATCGCATATGACATGTGGGCAAACAAGGCCCGAGCAGTGAAGGGACTCGCCCCCCTGTATCTGTCAAGGGTGGTGCTGTGACTCAAAACCCAGAAGCCTAGCTCTGGAGGCTGTGGTCTCACTTACCACTTGGCATCACGAGATCTGGGCTGTGTAGCAACACACCAGGAAGTACAGGTCAGCAGACCTCAGTCTAGAGTTCAGGGGTCAGAGAGCAAGGACTGAAGAGCTGGTCAGAGCTAGTGTTTCCTTACCCTAAAGTACTAAACCACATTCTTTCAGGGGGTTACGTGAACACATTTAATTTCAGAAATGACTATGCAGAAAAGGAAGGGTGTTACAGGGGCTGAAACCGTAGGGGAAGAAGTCAGAAAGCTTAAGGACACATTCCCTAGGTTCATGAAGATGCTCATCGAGGACGCACACCGCAACCCAAAGACAGCAAACAAACAGCCTGGAGTTCACCAGGGCAGGAGGTATCATGGCAAAACCATCCAATGCAGGCCTTTAAAAAACAAACAAACCATGCTTCAAAAAAGTATTTAATAACATAAAAATGCTTATGATGTAAAGTTAAATTTAGAAAGTAGAACACAGAACTGATTTTAAACACAGTGATGAAAAACATAGAAGGAATTGTAATATTAATATTAATAATATACTTCTGGGTATTAGAACTATGAGGGACTTATTTCCTTTGTACTGAGTTGGCAAAAAAGTTCACTTGGGTTTTTCTGATAAGATGTTACAGAAAAACTTGAACCAACTTTTTGGCTAACCCAGTATTTTTCCTTTATTTGCTAAAGGGGCCTAAGTTTCACCAATGAAAGCATTACAAGCTCACCATCTGCAGGTTGCTTATGGGTGTGGTACAGGTGGTGTGGACATGCATCAGCCCACAGGTGAGGAAATCAGCCACTGGCAGGCCCATCAAGGACCCAGCTTGTAACATCCTTCTTTCTTGCAGTAAACTGCCTTTCAGCGCCAGTCTTAGCCACTCATGGTTACAAAACAGCTGCCCCATCTCCCAGAATCACATCTTCAGACATTATCCGTCTCCCTCATCCATCTCCTGTCAGTGGGGAGGAAAGGTCTCCCCAGGAGCAATCCAGAGGGCAGCAGACACGCCCCTGCCCCACTGAGGTGAGCCAACACCCGGCACTCAGCCTTTGGAAGGGAAGGCAGGAACGGAGGCGGCCGCTGGGACGGGCAAATGAGGAGCTGCCCTGCTCCTCCCCAGGAACCCTTTCCTCCTGCTGATTCCAGAGCTTCAGGCTTTAGTGCCTTCTGAACACTCTACTTTGTTCTCTACACCACACGTATGATTTCCTGCCAATGTTTCTGCCTCTCCTAACAGACAAAGTTCCTCGAGGACAGGTGCATGTCTCTGCATCGACCTTGCACCAGCCTACTACAGACTTGTCACAGGAGAGCTCAAAGAGTGCTTGGTGAACAGGGTTCTAATTTCATTTCCTTGTTGAACTGATGTGACAAAAACGTATTGTGCGCCCCATGGGCCCACAGGTTCACACGGTGTGTGAAAGTAAGAGCACCGCTGCTCACCCAGCTCCAAGGCACCATGCCAGGAAGACGCCCTGCTCCGCTCATCTGCTTCGTCAGGCAGGCCTCCTGTCTCCACCGCTCACGGCCAACAGAGTACTGTCTGAATCTGACTTTGTGAAAAAGGATACGTTTCTCTCCATTCACTTGAACATAATGTACTATTACTAATTTTAATAATTTTAGCTCCAGAAACTGTACCAGCCTCCCAAAGAAAGAGTCCTTGACCCAAAATATCAGAGGATATTAAAGTGAGAAATGATCTACTGATGCAAATCATTAAATCTATTTGCATTTGCTTACTGAACCCTAACAGGGAAATTAAAGCACATGCAGCCAGGAGTGCGCCGGCTGTGTGTGGTTACGAGGAGCCGTGGTGGTGGATCCCTCTGTCATTAATTTTCCCACTTTCCCTCATTAACAAGTAAAATGTTTTTACTGCTTGAAAAGTTTTAATAAATAGAAAAAAGCGGAGCCGCTGACATAGTTTTTGATGTAATATACAAGGGCTTTTAATATTTTTACATACATTAATGAAAAAGCTAGGAGAAAATACTAAAAGGTTATATATGTGTGGAAAAAAGAAGAATACCTTCTGGGAAGGCCTTCTGAGTGTATGTCACTCCCGCACCTTTTGATTTTGGTGTCCGTGCTGCAGTCCCTCAACAGGTGCCAACAGAAAGCCTCCCACCTTCACCCCGTGGTCCCCGGTGCCAGGACCACCTGAAGGCAGCCTTCACACAATGGGTACAACACCTCCCCAGAGTGACCAGGGACACACCACGCAGACTTCTCCATGGAAATGAGTCAGTTACCATGCGGGCAGACACTCCACCAGGCACACACTGCACAAGTAAGCCATCACCCCCACAAGTGAGCACCTGGCAAAAGCTCTAGACGCAGCCAACATTTCCTGGGGATCGATACACTGCCATCAGCAGGCTCTCACGATGACTCCACCTCCTCGTGGCCCTCTGCTGGAGTGGCCCGTGCAGCAACAGGATGGACAGCCTCCCCAGGCCACCTGGGCACCCCTGAGCACCATGCACTAGGTGTGCAGGAGCTGAGCCCGAGGCAACCCCGAGGGGTCCCCATGACGGCCCTGCAGCAACATCTGGCCCACAGCAGTAATGCAGGCCGTTGGTCCGGCCTGGCTCCATGCTCCCAGTGGAGCTGGTTGGCACCATGCGTTACATGTCCCCTTCCTGTAGCAGAGAACGGCCCAGAGCATGCGCTCTTCCTGGTGAAGACAGCAGCTCAAGCCACAGAAGCCACATGGCCGAGCCTGCCTTTCACAGTGGGGAGTCCAGTCCTCCCAGAATCTGGGGAGAGGGGAGCCCCCGCCAGGACACCAGCCATGCTGATCTGTTCCCACTGCTCTCTCATAACTACACTGACCCACTATAAGGGTTGTTAAAACGCCTGCTTTCTGACACAATGGGAGGAAAGTTGTTCTTCAGTTCTCCTTATCCTGGCTTCGTGACATGAAATGATATTTCCATAGGCAGAACTGGAACCTTCCATTTCAATCAAGGGCCCCTGCTCCAAGCCAGGGTGAAAAGCACCCAGAGCCGCCTGTGCCTTCATGACTCACAGCACAGTGCCCCCTTGGAGTGATCGGAAGTCACTCTCAGAAGGTCAGGGTTAAGCTCTCCTGTGAGAAGCACAAGCCAGGCTTCCAGGCAGGAAGCAAAAGATCAGGCTATGTTCTCCTGCTCATGGTTTTCTCTAAAGCATGTTACATGTACCCACTGAAGATTTTCCACTGCTTGTTTGATACTTTGATCACAGCACCCAATAACAGTTCCTTAACTAAAGACAGAGGAAACAGTTAACTGTTACAGGTGAAAGCATCTCAGAAATTTAGAGATTCCAAGTCAGTGTGCAACAAAGGCCCCTGAAACTACTGAGAAGTCACAGCTTCAAGAGCAGTCCAGATCCACCTCGAGCTACGAGACAGGGGCTCCAGCAGGCCGGCAGAACACAAAGCGGCCTCTGTCCCCTGCTGGCGGCTGCTCCCCTGCAGCCCGCGGCCTGCCCCTCCCCACCCTGCCACCCCAGTCCTGCCTGTGGTCTTCCCCACCTCCCCGCTAACCTTCCTCCTCTTCCTCTTTGGAGAAGTCCAACTGCATCAAAGCCAAGCTGACCAGATGCAGAAAGCTCCAGGGTCAACCCAGCATCCTTCCAGTCTTAAGATGCTGTGTTTCTTCAGCGTCTCTGCCTTACAATTTCTGTGCCCTGGGGTCCTGCTTTCATTAGGAATACCTCCCCCACAATTACATACAACTTTGCATTTCTTCAAAGTTCTTCCCCACCAATCAGCAAAATCTGGCAGCGCTGGCTCTGTCGCCCCCACTCTCCCAAAGCAGAGTGGCTGCACTCCCTGCCCCACTGTCCTGAGGAAGCGAGTGCTCCAAGGCCCACCTCCCATCCAAGCCAAGGCAGTTTATCAGGATCTGCAGGGGGGCCGGGTCTCCAGACAGGCCTCTCTCTGCTTGGGGCAGCCCAGCAAGCCTGGGTATCAAAGGAGGGCTGGAAGAGAGACAGAGGCAGAGCCGCGGGGACAGTTCTGAGCTCAGCGCTGGCGGAGGCCATAGTGCTCACCAAGGATGGCACTGCAGTCTGGCAAACACTCAGTTTTGGAGCCGGTGGTGATGGGTGTAAAGCAACATCAACGTCACGCCGTGGAACTGCACACTTAAAAATGGTTAAACCAGTAAATTTTACGTTGAGTATATTTTAGTACAGAAGAAGGGTGCAGCTGGGTCAAAGCAGCATTGATTATGCAGGCACAGAGGGGACTCTCTCCCCCCTGCAGTGACGACCTTGCAACCCCACTAGCCCAGACGGTAACCATCCACCGAAATGGTCAGCAAGCCCAGCCCTGCTTATAATCAAGATAAAATGAGGACAATTTCTAATTTATACCTGTGTTCCTCCAAATCATGTAAATAAACAAAGTGGATTTTTTTTAAAAGATTACATATACTTTAGTTCTGTCAATGCAAATGACTCCCACAGCACCCTGGGCAGAAGTGAGTGGATGTCCTTTAAAACAGACCTGTCCTACAGGCTCTGAGTCTTCCTAATGCAGCACCAAAGTCATACTTTGACAAAAAAGTTTATCATCCCCAGACTGCTTAACCAGCAAAACTGTTCAAGTCTGCAAACACAGAAAACTTTCCATGCAAGCAAATTTTCTTAGACACAATTTGTCAAAAAGTAAAAGAAAAAGAAAACTATTAACATGTCATATGCTAAAGTAACTTTAAGGGTTTTGTAATAATAGATGCAGATGGGACCCCACCTTAAGAAAATTTTATTGCTTACAGTTTAAATTCAGGAACTCCATAAATCTTGAACATGCTTTTGGCCCTCAGATATTAAGGCTAAAAATGCAATTATAAAGTTGTTTGTCAGTTTCTCCTCCAGAAGGCAATTTACAGCTGACGGGATTATGTCTATGGCATATGGAACTTTAGGCAATAAAAATCTGGAGAGCTCTCGAAAACTCAGATGCAAAAAACAAGATATCACATGATTAATTGCCCCTTTAATAAGGAATCCCCGGAGCTGGCATGATAAAGCGAAGGGAAGAAGGGCTGCAGAAGCGAACAAGTTAATGAGATGGATAAACAAGCTGTGGGCAGAAGTCCTGTCCTCTAACGGCCATGTGTGGGACAGGAGGGGGTGGCACAGAGGCAGGACACACCAAAATTACAAAACACGCCCTTCTCTCCTCCAATATATTTGCCAATTTAATACATGAATTCTTATAAGGAAGTCAACTGGCCGCAGTTCCCCACTTTTTGAAATGAAACACTATAGCCCAGGGTACGACAAGGCGGGTCCTGAGCAGCCGTGCCCACGGGCTGCCTGCACTCAGGGCCCGGGGCTGTGCTTGGCAGGGAAGAAGCGGCCGCACCTGCTGCAGGCTGCTTCTCGCCTCCTGCTCATCTGCCGCTCCCCGAGGACTCGGACTCCAGCAGCCAGGGCCTGACCAGAACCCCTGTCATTCCACACCAGGTGCTCTTCCTGCTCTTGGCCTGGAACCTCCACCGCCCAACAGGACCGCCTTGAAGACGGGGAGAGACGGATAGCCGAATGCTTCGTGAAGCTCCAGGACGACCCTCTAGACCCCACCGCCGCCCGAGGACAGGCTGTTGGATGCTGACTAACGAGGTCAGGCAAGTGCAGCTGCTCAGCTGGCGAGCACACAGTGAACAAGAGACGGCCTGCGGCTGGGGAAGCCTGCCCCAAGAAGGCCTCGAAGACAGCAGAGGGAGCCTCAGATGGGGAGCCTTCAGCTGTGGTTCCCTTGCCAGGCTGCATGGCATCCCTGCAGTACACTCAGTCCCTGGTCTTTGGTTCCTTTACCTGGAAAATAACAGAGCTGGTCTGGACAGTGCCCAAGGTCCCTCACAGTGCTCAAAGTCCAGGTACTCAGGAAGTTTCGAGAGTCAGCTGCAGAGAAGCACTGAGAATGTATTAACATCTGTTCATCGGAATCCCTGCCGTTTGGCTGCACAAGTCTTAGATAACATTTGAAGTGAACATCAGCATTTCTTCAATTCCTTCAAAAGAAGTTCACAGGTATGTCCAAACTGACGGAAGCCAACATACAGACAGAAAGACCCAGACAGCCTGGCAGAGGAGGCTGGGGTCTGAGCGGAGGCTGGGCCAGAGAGACAGACTCGCCCGCCCAGCTCCACCTCCTTCCCTGGACAGGCACAACAAGGCCACCCGCGGGCCTCAGGTTTCACTGTGCCGCCCAACAATGCCACACACAGCACCACGCGGTCCAGACTCCGCTTCTGCCTTTTTTTTTCATTGAAATATAGCTGATGTACAATGTCATAGAAGTTACATGTGTACAAGTCCCAATTTTTAAAGGTCATATTTCATCTATGGCTTCCTTGGTAGCTCAGGTAAAAAAACCCGCCTGCCAATGCAGGAGACGCGGGTTCAATCCCTGGATCAGAAGATCCCCTGGAGAAGGAAACGGCAACCCGCTCCAGTATTTTTGCCTGGGAAATCCCATGGACAGAGGAGTCTGGTGGGCTACAGTCTATGGAGTCACAAGAGTTGGATATGACTTGTCACTAAACACCAACTCCATTTATAGTTATTATAAAGCACTGGCTTTACTCCTCGTGTTGTAAATGTATCCTTGCAGGTCACTTTATACAGAACAGTTTGTCCCTCTCAATCTCCTACCCCCATCGTGCCCCTCCGCCTCCTCCCCACGGATAACCACTCGTTTGTTCTCTCTCTACACCGTGAGTCTGCTTTTCTGTTCTGTTCAGTATTTGTCTTCCTCTGTCAGACTTATTTCACTTAGCATAATGTCCTCCGGGTCCACCTATGGTGCCGTGAATGACAAAATCTCATTCTTTTTATGGCTGAGTAATATTCCATTGTGTGTGTGTGTGTGTGTGTGCACATATATACATTTTCTTTGTTCAATTATCTGCTGATGAAAATCTACATTGCTTCCATATCTTGGCAACTGTAAATAATACTGCTATGAATACTAGGGTGCATGTACTTTTTTCAATTACTGCTTTTCTTTTTTTTAGATATATACCTAGGAATGAAAATGTTAGGTCATATGGTAGTTCTGGTTTTAGCTTGAGAAACCTCCATCCTGTTTTCGACATTGGCTGCACCGGTTTACATCCCCACCAACGGTATAGAAGGGTTCCCTTTTCTCCACACCCTCAACAAAATTTGTTCTTTGTGCTCTTTTTGACAACAGCCATTCTAACAGGCATGAGATAGTATCTCATTGTGGTTTTGATTTGCATTTCCTTAATGATTCATCATGTCCAGCATCTTTTTAATGTGCCTAAGGCAATGGCACCCCACTCCAGTACTCTTGCCTGGAAAACCCCACGGATGGAGGAGCCTGGTAGGCTGCAGTCCATGGGGTCGCTAGGAGTCAGAAACGACTGAGAGACTTCACTTTCACTTTTCACTTCCATGCATTGGAGAAAGAAATGGCAACCCACTCCAGTGTTCTTGCCTGGAGAATCCCAGGGATGGCAGAGCCTGGTGGGCTGCCGTCTATGGGGTCGCGCAGAGTCGGACACGACTGAAGCGACTTAGCAGCAGCAGCAATGGCCATATGCATTTCTTTGGAAAAATGTCTAGTTAGTTCTTCCTTCCACTTATAAGGAAACCATCAACAAAACAAAAAGATAATGTACCGAACAGGAGAAAATATTTGCAAATGATATGACTGATAAGGGGTTAATAGCCAACATATATAAACATAGAATTCAACATTCAAAAGCCAAACAACCCAATTAAAAAAACAGACCTGGCCTCCTGACAGTCATTGCACTTGTGTCCACGTCGGGTCCAATCTCCCCACCACCAGCTCCCGAGAGCCAGAAGAGGGGTGAGCACCTCTCTCTTCTCTGTCTAGCCCCACCGACCAGCCCCCAGCACTCCAGATGGTCCCACAGACACCTGGGAGTTGCACATGAGATCAGACTGCACGAAGGACCAGCAAACAGCAGAGGGCTTCCAGCATCACTGGTGGCAACAAAGGTGTTAGTCTCAAAATATTATTATCAATGAAAGTTTTGTTTACCTAGAAAAGATGTAAACACACCAGAAACTCTGAAGCAAATAAGCAGCCCAGTTCTTTTTAATAAAAGTACTGCTCAGTTACACAGTAACTCTTCCTAACAGTCTTAAACTGGATAAAATAAAGATCAGAAAACTAAGTGCTGTTTCAGATGAATTTTAGAAAAGAAAAACCACTATGGGGGGGGTACTTCTGGAGGAGCTTTAATAACTGAGAACAGCAATTTTTTTATTCCTACGATTAAAAGTACATATTTTTAATGGAAGCAACATTAAAGAAGAAATGTCTAGAATATATACATTTATATATGCATGTGTGCACACATATTAAAACTCACATACAAATACTATACACAAGAACATCTATTTGAGAAATGAACAACAACAACAAAGAATCAACATATCCCTACTATAATGGGTTAATAAGGCTTACATTTTCCTACTGCAATGGGTTAGGTCTTAAAAACGCTTCTCCTCTTAACTGCATCCTTCTACAACTGTTTATATTCCATTTTTAGCTGGTCTAAACAGCCTGGCAGAAACCTGCAGTTGGGACATGCAGAATTTGCACATGGAAACTCTTCGCCTAGTGACCCTGCCCTGACATTCAGCTGGAGGGGGATGGCTCCCAGCAACACGGCTTCTTCAGGATGAGAGGAACCCCCAGCCCAGCCTGACCTGTGTGAAACCACCTATAGAAACAGCAGAACGCTTGCTTCCCCAGCTGAAGGTTTCCACGGCGGCTCCTTCAGGAGTGCCGGACATGCCCACTGTCCCGTGAGGGAGCCGCAGAGCAAGGGCACATTCACCTGTGCCGGCCAGCGAGGACGGAGAGGCCGGCCTTCTGGAGAGAGGCCCACGAGCAGCAGCTGTACTGGTGCCATCACCGCAAGAAGACTCTAACTCCCCCACCACACAGTACAGGTGAGCACCCTGCCAATGGCTGCCAAAAGTGAACAGCAATGCCGCTCCAGAAGGACCAATGTTCTTCCATGGAACCCCTCAGAATCTGCAGGGGTACTGAATGTAGTCTATAAGCCCTTTTATTTACAAAAGGTTTGGGCGTGTGTGTAGATCGCATGGAGGGTGTCAGCCAAATGCTTCTAAACAGACATAACTGGGGCTCTCAAGGGACACACTGAATGAAACCAGAAGAGACGTGTACTAAGTGGCTAACAGCTCCGGAAGCAAGCAACACCGAGGAGGTAAAGCCAAGGCACAGACACTGGGCAGAGAGGGCCGGAGTGCTTCTCCCCGCTCGCTGGAACTGCAGTCGTGAGGCAGCTCAGCCCGGGGACACTGAAGGGAAGAGCAGCACTCCCAGACACCAGGAGCCGCAGAGACGCTCTCTGGCTCCTGTCCTCCAGCCCAACACAATGCTCCGAGAGCTGAGAGAGGGGGACAGACACTGGGTGTGAACCAGACGGCACTGTGGGTCTAGATCCCTGCTGGACTCCTTGCATAGCACTTCCATGCTATGGGGGACCCATCTCAACTTTGGATCCAGCCGTTGTCACTGCAGACACCTGGTGAACCACCACCACTGCCCTCAATTCCACAATCAAAGCTGAAAGCAGCTGGCTGGGAAATGCCGGTTCCCCAGATCAGAGACTGGAGGAAACTGGAAGTCAGTGTTAGACCCCCTGCGCGTCTGACACCAAGGGGGCAGATGCCCACAGCAAGTCCAACACGACAGCCAACTGGCCCATCCTCCACCTCCCCAGCTCCACCCTCCTCCATTCTCCTGTGTCTCACCTCTCCTTCAGTTTTCTTTGGTGCTTCTTCTTGACCAGCTCCCTGCTCAACTGTCCCTCCAGATGGTCCTCTCCTCCTTGCGGCGTCCCCGTAGCCTACACCCCGAGGGCCGGCACCACCGTCCAGTCGGTAACGAGCCGGGGCTTGGGGCTTGGCCACACGCTTCCTCCCGCCAGGCCCCCGCATCCCCCAAGCACTGGCCCCGCTGTCCAACCACACGCCTCCCCCTACCAGGCCCCCGTGTCCCCCGGACACCGGCCCCACTGGCCGACCACAGACAACGTCCCAGTCTGGCCCTACTGTCAAGGCACTGGGCTCAGGCCCGGCCCCCCAGGCCCTGACCACTGCAGCCACCACCCTCCCCGTCTGTGCACGCACAACCCCCCATGGAAGGATGGAGCACACCTGACCGCCCACCCAGGCCTGTCTTGTGCTGAGCGAGGGCTCCGTGTGGGTGGAGCTGTCACGTTCATCACTGCTCCGTGCCCAATGTGCATCCCCAAGGCACAGGGCCTGTCACACAGCAGGCACTCCTGTGCTGTGAGTGAACAAACAAGTGACTCTAACTTAATCCTAAATTTACCCAATGTTCTCATTACAGAAAGACCCACTTCTGTCGCTTGATACAGCAACTGGAAATAAAAATTCTGGATAAATCTGATAAAAGACAAATGCTTCAGTTTGACTCAAAAATTAAACTCATTTAACCTTTAACTCAATTTAAACTCTAAACTGATCAGCATTCAAGAATTATCCTGTATATTAATATCAAGGAGCTGATCTAATTACTGACACAATTTAAAGAAAATAAATTTAACAAACCAAGTGTATTTTGAGAGTTTATAGCTTAAATGACATTAACATTTTGAAAACAAAAGCTTAACATTATTCACTAATTGCACATGGTTTAAATACCAGAAAATATTAGATATACATGAACAATAAAAATTCTGGAAATCAAAACCCAAAGGCAAAATACCAGAAATACATGCCAATGGTCTCAGATCCTACAGTTTAATTTTCAGAAACGGGAGTGGGAGCTCCATGAGGCACTTCTTGGTACAGAGCAGAGAGTCTGAAGGAGCGGCTCTGAGCTCCAGCCACCAAGCCCGTGGGGCGTCAGCTCTGTCCACTATGAAACGGCACAGCGTCACCAGACAAGCTCTAAACACCAGCACGGAAGCATGAACATCCTTTATGTCCGCGGTGCACACGTCACACGTTAGGAAGGCAAATACATGAAGACACATCACCGTGTCCGTTTTGTTCTGACAACACTAAATTTGGGGCCGATATTTTCAAATGAGACATGAACTGGTGAATATTCTATTTTAAAGACATTCACATCCAGCAGGGAAGCCCAAGAATCCTGGAGTGGGTAACCTCTCCCTTCTCCAGGGGATCTTCCCGACCCAGGAATCGAAGTGGGGTCTCCTGCACTGCAGGCAGATTCTTTACCAGCTGAGCTACCAGGGAAGCCCCCACATCCAGGCCACCCAGCACAAAAGTGACCTCAATTCTCACTACGAAACCCTGACCAGGCCTGTCTCCAGGCCCTCCTGCACTGCTCACGACAAGAAGCAGCACCAGGGAAGGAAAGGTCAGCTCTGTCGTGGAGTCGGTGCCGAAAACCAGAGTGAGTAGAGAAACCGCCTCCTCTCCCTGCAGTCTTCCTCCCAGGACTTCGGGAGCAGCCCCCTCGCCCACCTCACCCCTTTGCTGACAAAGGGGCCCTTGTGCAGAGCCGCGGAGCTGCCCGGGGACTGCATGTGGCAGCCGGCACTCAGCTCCTCGCAGGAGGCCCAACCCTTCCGAGGGGAGCCCCACGCCCGACATCTGACTCCTGGCAAGCTGACCCCTCTGGAAAAGGGCTCTAGAAGAAAATGGAAACGACCTCCAAGGTGTTACAACACGCTCATAAATTCCACTGCTTCTCTCGGAGTTTAACCTCCTTTCTCTCACACTCTGAACAAGCCTTTTAACCAACTTTCCCGACCGCAGCTAATTAGAACATGGAACAGGGTGAGGACTGCCAAGAGGCTGGCCAGAGGAGACTGGCCAGCAGGCACAGTGACCCGGGGGCGGCACAAAGGCAGACAAGCAGGGAGGTGGCGGGAGGGACCCTGCTACGTCCAGGTCCATCCGCCGCATGGCAGGGACGCCTCCCAGGGGCCACGGGGGCACTGCTGCCTTGGCCAATTCCACCAGAAACAGGCCCTGCCAGACCACAGGTCCCGAGGGGGACCCCACGAGAGCACATGGTCTAGGCCCTGTGAGCCTCAGTGGGAGGCCCACACATCAGACACCCTTTCCTTAGGGTGAAAGTTGCTGTTTGGAGAAAATGTGGAAGAGCCCCCTGGCTTTTTCTGAAACTTTCAATCTTGTATTGGTGTATAAATGATGAACAACATTGTGATAAGTTTCAGGGGAACAGCAAAAGGACTCAGTCATACATATACATGTATCCATTCCCCCCTAAATTCCTCCCATACAGGCTGCCACATAACACTGAGCAGTTCCATGTGCTATACAGTAGGTCCTTGTAGGTTATTCATTTTAAATATGGGCTTCCCTGGTGGCTCAGTGGTAAAGAATCTGCATGCCAATGCAGGCGATGCAGGTTTGATCCCTGGGTCGGGAAGAGCCCCCTGGAGAAGGGCAAGGTTACCTGTTCCCGTACTCTTGCCTGGAGAATCCCATGGACAGAGGAGCCTGGCGGGCTACAGTCCATGGGGTTGCAAAGAGTTGGACACAACTTAGAAACTAAACAACAACAGGCAACTCTAAGTTCCTTCTCTAAGTCTATGAGTCTCTTTCCATTTTGTAAGTTCATTTGTATCATTTCTTCTTAGATTCGACATAATGCCATTTGCAGCAACATAGGTGGACCTAGAGACTGTCGTATTGAGGGAAGTAAGTCAGAGAAGGAGAAATACTGTATGACATCCCTTATATGGGAAAGCCCAAGGCTTTTAACCAGGTCACGACTCCCCTCCTGGTGAGGGTAAACCAGATATGGTCATGACTCACGAGTCCTGCACCCAGTGAGGCCGCTGCCGGGAATGTCCTCCAGGGAGCCCACGCCTCCTCCTCAAGGGACAAGGGCAAGGCCCTGCAGCAGACTCGAGGCTTCTCGCAGCTGTGTCGAGGCCACAGGAGACCTGCTTCTTTGGGAAAGCTGCAGTGCCAGCCTTTCAAAAGCAGGTGTGGAGAGAGGGGAGGTTCAACACCTAGAGGACTTCAGGACTTTTCACATGCCACAGAGGAAAGCACCCACCTCCCTCTCCCTCTGTTGAAATCAGCCAACATACCTCCTTTACTCTTAAGTGCTCGCATACTCCAAATGTCAGAAACTTGTTAAAAAAAAAACATTCTGACAGTTTGGAGTTCATATTTAGAACTCATCTATTTTCAGCTGTTATTCAACTGTTCATTTCTTCCTTCTAAGAGGACCCTAGCAGACTGAAAATTAAATGAACCAACCCACGGACACAGGCATGGGAGTCTTGTCATTTCTGTCACCCTGAAACAGCAGTAAGACCAACAGAAATAAAATTCTTATATTGCTCTTTTCTCTTACATGGATCTGGAAAGTGCTAAATCTCAGTGACACTTGCTTAAAAATGCCCAACCACCCTGCGCCCACCTTTCGCCCTGACCCAAGTAAACAGTGAGCCTGTTGCAACAAGCTAACAATCTTGGGGGAAAGGGGAAAAGAAAGGGAAGAGGGTGAAAGACAGCGAAGCCACGTGTAGCCCGTTTGCTCTTTTCTGGGTCAGAAACCGCACGGTAACTCGCGGCATCGCCTCTTCCTGTGGTCGTGCAGTGCTGTCCTGAGGTGCGGGGGCCTGTACCCACCCCTTCTCTGTGGTACAAGCAGCAGAGCCGACCCAGCAGGAGCCCCCCAGAGGCTCCGCGTGGAGGGCTGCTCACCCACCACGCGGTCACCTGAAGGCACACTGTGCACTCCCTCGCCCGTGCCTCACGAAACGGCCCTGAGATGCTGCCGCACAGCCGCCCCGGATGGCCCGAGAGCTCGGCCCTGGCTCCCCCTCACCACGTCAGCTGTCCACCTGAAGATGCCAGCATCTCGCCTGTACAGGACCCCGCGAGTAAAGTGCGTGCACGACCTGACCTGGGTTACTGACGACCTAAGTCAGGAGAGGGACTCCCCACACGCTCCTGATAACTCAGCCCTGAGCCAGAAACCGCGTGGGAGGGAGGCCCCTCGACACTGCCAGGCTCACCAGGGCATCCAAGCACTTGCTCAAGAAACAGACTATGTGAAGCCACAGAGCTTGGCAAGTTCTCCTCTCAGAGACATGCTTATTTGACTCCAGAGACCTCCTTAAGGAACATTCTGTAAAATAAAATAATTATATTTTTAAGCACACACGACACAAATCACTATTTCGAGCTACTGAAGAAAAGCTGTGAGACATCTAAACTGGCTGCAGGGAGAATTCCCACGGTGCGTGTCCCAGGCACCCCTTTCCTGGGAGCACTTCTTCAGGCGTTTATCCTTAAGAACACTCTTCTCTTCCTGAAAGACCAACTACAATAAAGCACTGCTAGGTCCATATTAAAATTACCCAATCTGTTGGGAAGAATTAGCTCACCAGACTCTCAGGCTCTCTCCTGACCTGGAACCAGCAGACCACAGGGCACCGAGGTCCCATGCAGAGAGCGCGCAGCAGGCCCAGGTTGAGCAGAGTCAACAACCCCAGACGGACCCCCGACAGCCTCATGTTCTCTTGATGGCCCCCTTAAATATTTAAAGATGAACAGGAAAGCAGCAAATGCATACAGAAACCATCAGTCACTGTCCGTTCAAACCAAAGGACTCAATCAGACTTTGAGTCCAACTTTCCTTCACGAAGGCATCAAAGGCATCTTCCTTCCTTCAGGGGTGTTAGCACCTTCCAAGGTGAAAACCTGGCAGTGCACCCGAGGGTCTGCCTCCCCCCAGGAGGAACACAGAGGCCCCGCCACGACACTCTCAGGCCCCAGGGGGCTCTGGTGCGCCCCTTTGGCCGGCCACCCAAGTCTTCAGAGGAGAGTACCGCCTAATCACCATGCTCCTCCCAATCCTCAACACCAGAGGTGGCGGGCCAGATGCCAGGAGGCAGGAATGACAACATCAACCCGAACCATATATTCTTATCAAGCAGAAAACAGCCTGCATGTGCTTTTAAATTTTTCAACACACAGAAAGCTTTACAATGGTTTACTTTGGCCGGACTATAACTTTTTCACTTGCACTTGGAACTTTTCTAAAAAGCTTTATATAGAACAAATTTAAAAATGAAAAATGAAGATAACCCTTTGACAGATGCAAAAGTACATGCAATTAATTCTCTCTAGCCTCCCAGATCCAAAAGTCCTACTACTATTTCCATAATGTTAGCTATAACCCAAGGTTGAACAGTCCATTTTTAAGTAATCAAATACTATGATCAACTTTATGGAAAACCAAACAAGCCCGAAATAACCTTAGAAATACAAATATATCCTCCTGCCCTTATTTTAGATTTTAGACATTGTGGCGAATAATGATGAGGCCAAAGCTTTGCTGCCCCAGGAAGATGGTGTGGAGGAAATCAGTCAAGCTCTTACAAAAAGCCTGAAGACAGTTGTTAATGGAAACTCTGACACTGGCAGGAAGCTACGAGAGTGGGACTATTACACCACTTTCCAAATTGCTATTCCTCACTCACGTTTTTAGAAAAGGTAAGTAATGGATCTTACGCAAAAATGAACTCAATGACCACTGTATGAAGCTATATGTACAAGTAAAGGGACTAAGGAAGTAGGAAGCAGGAATCCTACTTTGTACAGAAGGGTAGAAGGAATTCCTCCACAGACAGATGTCGGGGGCCAACCTCTAACTGACCTACTGAAGAACGCAGAGAGGCCTCAGAGGAAACCGATGCCAGACTCACAAGCACTCAGGATGGAGGGTGAGAACAGGGGCACACCATTCTGAGGATGCTCTGCTCAACACCCCCTTGGCCACCCCCACCACAGTAGCTGGAGGACACAGCCCTGGAGGGTGCAAATGGCTCCACCTGCAAAAAGCCAAGTGGTGGGAGAGCCCCCTAGAGGTGGGCGAGGGCAGCACCCCCTTCTCTCAGCAGTTCTAACCAGAAGCCTTCCTTCCAGACCCAGAGGGCCCCAAACCTGAGTAAAAAGCTCCACAACGCGGCTCTTCTGGAAAGTAGAGGAGGGGCCACTTCCACACTCACTTCATATAGTTAGAAGAACCCAAATGCCCAAACTTCACAAAGACATCACCAGAAAAAGTTATACAAACATCCCTCATGAACTTAAACACACAAATCCTAAACAGCAAATCTTTCAATGATTTATCTTTGGCTGTGCTGGCTTTGTGTTGCTCACGCAGGCTCTTCTCTAGACGGGGTGCACGGGCCTCTCACTGAGGCGGCCTCTCTCGCTGAAGCTCGCAGGCTCCAGGTGTGTGGGCTTCGGTAGTTGTGGCCCATGGGCTTAGTTGCTCCACAGCATATGGGATCTTCCTGGACCAGAGAACCGGTCTCCCCTGAGTTGGCCCACAGATTCTTAACCACTGGACCACCAGGGAAGTCCCAAAATAGCAAATTTAAACCAGTAGTATGTAAGGGAAAAAAAAGATTATACCATGAATTAAACGATGTGGTACAAAGTTTCAAGGCTGATTCAGGCTCCTAAAAGTAACTATTGCACTTTCAAGGAATAAAGGAGAAAAACATGATTATGTTGACAAATCCACAAAAACTGTTTCATAAAATTCAACAGATTGAGGAAGCATTTTCAGAGTGAGCGGCGTCACCTATGAAAGCCAACAAAGGCAGCAGTCACCCCGCTGTTCCCCCACGGCAGGGAACACGTAAGGAGGTCCACTGTGATGACTTTGACTTACTGTCATACTGGAGGTTCTAGTCAGGGCAACAAAAGTAATAGAAGGCAAAAAGATCAGAAAGAAAGAAGCAAAGTGTCTTTACTCACAGACATCATGATTTTCTACGAGAAAATCCTAAGGAAACTGCAAAAGAATTCCTGGAACTAAGAAGTGAATTTAGTGTTATGTACCAGCAGCAGTAGTTTAAAAGTAAAAAAAAAAGAAAGAAAGAAATTAAGCGGATTTAGAGTACCATCAAAAACAAAGTATTTAGAAATAAGTTTTACAAAATACACACAAGATCTTCAAGCTGGAAACTACCAAACATTACTGAGAAAAACTAACAGAATCTCAACAAATGCAGAGATAAACCACAATCATGAACTAGAAAATTCAGTTTAAGATGTCAGCCCTCCCAAAATTGATACATAGATTCAATGAACTCCAATCAAAATCCCAGTAGACATTTTTGGAGAAACTGACACCTTGATTCTAAAAGTCAAACTGGAAACTGAAACCTAGAAACCGAGACAATCTTTCTAAAAAAACAAGGGCTGGACGACTCAGAGACGTATCACAAAGCTCCATCAAGCTAGTGTAGCACTGGCACAGAACAGATGAAAAGATCAGCCGAACAAAACGCTGTCCAGACATACATAACCCACACATGTATGGTCATGTGACTGATTTTCAACAAAAGCACCGAGGCAATTCTCTGGAGAAAGGAATTGTTTCCCCACTCCCCTCCCTCGGCAGATGATGCTGAAACAACTAAGTAACTTGAAAAAATTGAGAACCTCACAAAATTAATTCGAGATGATGGAATACCTATCTAAACAGGAAAAGCTAAAATTATGTTTTTCAAATAATTGAGAATGTGAAATCAGAGTAGGCAAATATTTCTTACAGACACAAAATATGATGAACAGAAAGGAAAAAATAGTTGGTATTCCTCAAAATTCAAAACTTCTATTCACTAAAGACATTATTAGAAAAATAAAAACCTAAGTCCCCAAATGTGAGAAAATGATCAATACAAATATCTGATCACCAAATTGTAAACATAACTACAAACTGAAAACACCAATTAAAAACACACAAGAGACCTGCCTCACAATGAACACTTACTGAGAACAGTGTTCAAAGATCAGTCAGCAGGAAAGGGCAGGTCACCACAAAGAGAGAGAATACTTCATACCCACCAGGATGACTAAAACTCTAAAAACTATCATCACCAAGCATGAGGGCACAACAACACAAACTCTCCTACATTCCTGGTAAAAATGCAAAAATGGCGAACTGGGGAAAGTCTTGGCAATTTCTTAGGAGGTTACAGATCCATTTGCCATGCAATCCAAACATGCAATTCATACCTAGAAATTCACTCAAGAGAAATGAAAACATCTGTCTGTAAAGAGGCTTGAACAAGAATTCTCTTAGCAGTTTTATTCACGGTAGCCCCAAATTCAGCTGTCCAGCAACATGAGAATGAACAAACAAGCTGTGGTATATTCATGTAACAAACTACTACTTCTTAAAAAAGAGGGAACGACTTACTGATGCACAAAACAATGTGGGTGAACTCTGGCAACATCGTTGAATCAAATAAAAAAACAGTATATGTTGTATGGCTCCATGTATATAAATTTCAAGAACTGGCAAAACTAACCTAACCTGACAGAAATCAGAACACTGGATGCCAACGGGAGGGGCTGGCTGGAGGGGGCATGAGGGAACCTCCTAGAGTGTTTTATGTCTTGCTTTGGGTTGGTGGTTGCATGGCTTTACATATCTGCAAAAACTCACTGAACTTTATGACTTAAAAATCTATGGATTTTACAATATTATGCAATTTTTGCCTTGGTTTTGTAAATGAAGTTGTTAATCCTGAGCATTCACAGAGATAATTTTTATGCTATTCTAATTCTGAACTCTCCCTCCCTAGAAATTAACCACATGTAACAGACCCCTGGTTTGCCCCCCTCTCCACACACACACCAATCGCCTTCATGCAGAACCCTTAACTTCAGCCAGCACACAACAATCTCCATGCTCCAGCCTGGCGTGGCCAGTGAGGTAAGACAGGAGCCAGGGCTGCTCTGGAAGGGGAGGGCCTCCCCTCCTCTCTCCCCTCTGCTCGGGAGCGGGGTGTGGCACCTCGCACCCAGAGCCCAGCCTGCAGATGCTGAGAGGAGAGCTGGGGGCTGGACTCCAGGGACCATCCCCCAGCAGACCCAGCTTACTGCCCACCCGCCCGTGCTTCTCCCCCAGAAAAACGGGCCGCATCTCACTCAGCCCCGGTGGAGGAGCCTGCTCTCTGCAGACCAGCCAAACGCTGGCTCGATGCAGCAGCACAGACTGCAGAAGCAAAGCTGAGCCGCGCCCTCCCTCTGCTCTCACACTTCAGAATGGGCACTTAGAGCACTTTAAGAGGGGCTTTTCCTCCTACCTTTTCTTCCCCAAATTCACTGTGTCTTAAAAAAAAAAAAAAGAATTCAACACATAACTTCTGTGCTTTACTGTGCAACTAAACATGCTAAAAGACAAAAATGACATTTTCTCTACAAAGTATTTGGTGCCTGTGATTTTCTGAACACTATAGCCAGATGGTTCTCATAGAAATAGAGAAGAGTGTATTCATATAGTTCAAAGGTTTGCTTATTTTTTGGTCTTAAAAAAAAGACTATTGATTGTAACATGCAGCTCTACAGGAAAAATCTCAACAGAGGAGGTGAAAACTGATATTTATTACTGCACTTGTGCTCATTATGGCCGTCTCTGACAGGGGTCCATTAAAATCAATTTTTATGTTTCTTATGTATTTTCTTTATCTAACATTCCTGGCACTGTGTTTATTAGCCAGTTAAGACAAACGCAGAGCAGAGGAGTGGGCTTTTCCCCCTCTTCTGTCAGAAATAACAAGAACTGCAATTTTAATACAACTGCTATTCACAATCAATGAATGAAGGAAATGGAATGTTACATTTCAGAAGAAAACATTAAAAAGTGCTTTAACTTTATGTTTTTACAATTAGAGAAAATACCAGAGATCATTCAAAAAAAGGGAGAAGGGAGTTCCATTAGAAACAGTAACATGCTAAACTTCCTCTGAAAATGGGATTTTCCACCCTTCCCCTCAGCCACACACATGCCAACATCAGACACCATTTCCAAGAGTCCCAGTGGGGCTCCTGATTAAGCGATTCCAGGACTCTGGAATAAAACTCACCTGGCAAGCTGATGAACAGTGAAGGCTGGTCCCGATTTAAAAATCAAGACTAGGTAAGCAGATCCCTGTCACCAAATTTCCAGAGGGATCCCCATAGCCCACTTGCTTAAGAATCAAAGTGTTCAACGCTCTCAGTACCTCTGTAAACGTACACATTAATACGTCTTGGGGCTCCTAATTATAGGTTATGCTGCTATGGTTAATCAGAGGTGGAAGGTTCCTGGGCAACAAGCACAGATGCTGAAAATGAACAATCATGGCCCTACCATTTCTAGCGAGATGCTAATTTCTGTGATTTGTAGCATGTGGCTCATGTTACCCTGTGGTCAATGGCAAACAAGCAATAACCATATTCTCGCTGTTGCTCTAAACACACCATGCAGTGGGTGTCACACAGGACGTTCACTCACCCAGTGTCTGGGGTCTTCCCGCCTTGTAGCTTTATCCCATGCAGACCCTGCTCACAACCAGAGATCTCCATCTTCCCCAGAGGGCTGTCCATCACTTTGTATTTCATTTCACAGGTCTTGTCCATTCTCCCAAGTACCTAAAGAGAACAATTACTACAGTTAAGCCTGTGAAAGAGTTTGGTCACTTCTAAAGCATAACAGAAGCCCCAGCTATATAAGACATAAAACATCTTCTGAAGCTTTTTCCCCCATCTTTTGAATTTAATCATAATGTGTCATTTTTATAACACAGTTACTTTGGAGACAGAAAATTACTGTAATTACACAGAACAGCAGTAGATTCTCCTTTCATTTCCTTAAATTACTATCTCCCTTTCTTCTCATTTATCTTTAACCAATGCATAGTCAAAGATGAAATTAAAACTCCTCTTAAATAGTCCCTAAAATTTACTATTTAAAATAAAACAATTATCAACAACTTTTTCAATGACAACTGGAGACAAACCATTTGATATTTTGAATAAAGTATATTTAACAATAGAGCATTACGGACTGAAATTACAGAAACAGTGCAATTCAACTCCGCTCTTAACACAATGGCCCCCGTGCTAACAGGTGGCTGGCCAGATAGATGCACGCTGGAACACAGCTCTTTTGCTCCAGAAAGCACACAAATTTTAGCTACCAAGTGAAGTCGTTCAATCATATCCAACTCTTGGCGACCCCATGGACTGGAGCCTACCAGGCTCCATCTCCAGGCAAGAATACTGGAGTGGGTTGCCATTTCCTTCTCCAGGGGATTTTCCCAACCAAGGGATCGAACTTGGGTCTCCCGGATTTCAGGCAGACACTTGACCATTTGAGCCACCTGGGAAGCCGTCAGGGTAGTCTCTTTTCAATTTTTAAAGGGACCCAAAATATAAGGACTTTAGCAACAGGGCAACCCTTCATCCCTTCCCACCTCTTAGAATAGGAGGGACATAGCTGCGAACAAGATCTGTGTCTTTGACCTTTTGCATATGACCTTCTCCATTTCAGGAGAAGGGCTTCGGAGGGGGGTCTAGTGGCAATCAGGAGGGTCAGGAAGAACTTGTCCAAAGAAGTGTAGAAAAGCTATGCTATGATGTATCATCCATGTGAATTTTGAGGGATGTTAATTTTGGTCAACTCAGCAAAGGTTTACAAGAAAGAAAAGCTGTATTAAGAGCAGTGAGAAGCCAGGACCAAGGATTAGGCCAACTGACATTTAAAAAAAAAAACTCTCTTGACTCCAGCGGCGAGGGCTGTGGGAAGCCCACCTGGCCCAGAGCAGCACTGGGCCACTTCCTCCCTGCAGGGACCCCTGGCCCGCCTCCACAACACTCCTCTCTCCAGAGCTCCACCCTCAGCCACAGCGGCCTGGGGTACACCGAGCCCCCGGGTAAGGCCTCCCTCTGAGCTCACCTGCTTACCTGCTCTCTCAACCTGCGTCCTGAAAACACTCCAAATGAACTTGTCCAAAACTGTAACCTTACACAAATTCTCCTGTACACAGCACTTCCACCCACCCCTGCCCTCACCCAAACCTGGATTTACCCTGGATGGCTCGTTCCCTTGCACCCTGCCAGCTGCACCTCCACAGGCACTGATCTCTCACTGTCAGCTCGTTCATTTCCACCCCATCCTCCAGGACTCCCCCACCAACCCGCACCTCCCTGAGGAAGGGCTCCCGGCCCTGACACTTGGGCTCTTCCCACGCCAACCACCCCTCAGCTAAAACACTAGAGACATGAAGGGGCCACAGCAGGGCCAGCAAACTGGAGCCCATGGGCCAAACCCAGCCCAGCACCTGCTTTTATAAATAAAGCTTTATTGGGATACACCCATGCTCGCTACTTGCAGGCTGGTGGCCGTGGCTGCCTTCACACTCCAGGGGCCGAGCCAACTGGCTGTCCTGCAGCCCTAAGCCGCAGGCGCTCCTCACGTGCATCGAGGGTTCCAGTCGCTGGACGTGGACACCAGAGACTGCCCTCTCCCTGACCGTCCAGTCTGCACCACGCAGCCTGCTGTCTGCTTTACTGTGAAACCTCAACACACCTCTATCGCTCTCAACCCAGGTTCTCCTCCCTTCTCTGTGCCTTCCACCTGCTCCTAATGTGTCTTGCCGTATCTCACTGTTCGCTGAACCCAGGGTAGGCAAAGCAAGAGCGGGGAAGCTAGAAGAAAACGTGAAGAGCCGCAGGAACTGCAGACATGTTTAATCTCTGCAGGCAGGCACAGCACCCACAGCAGCAGCAGACATGCTAGAGCCTCTCCTCTTGAGGTTGACCCAGCAGACGCAGCCGTAACGCAGCCACAGGGGCGTCTCAGGTGGTGCTTACACAGGGCACTGCGCGTGTGCGGGGCTGTAAGTGACCTCAGCTGTTACATAACCACATATCCACAAAACGTGGGGCAGGAGCAAGCGGCCACGGGGCGAGAGAGCGCCTGACCACCGCCACCTGCTCTTTCCCTACGTAAGGCCACGTTGATCAAAGAGCCCAGGACAGAAGAGCAAGCCACACCTTGAAGAGGTCAGGCGGCATTCCCCAAGCCCCACGATGCGCCAGCATCACTCTCAAGGCTCAAGGGCGCGTCAGTGGGACAAGAAGAAAGCAGCTTTGTTTCTCTACCAAGTACTAGCCAACTTGTTCATCGACTCCTGCCCCCTACCCAGTCCTGCTCAGAAGCACTGGCCTCAGTCAGGCTGTTTCTCAGCAGATCCAGGCTAAGGACACTGGCTCAGGCCTCAGACCTGGAGCCTAACAAGTCACAGGCAAGACTCCTGCTTACAGGTATGAGAAACCGGTACTAGCTAATTTAAGCACAAAAGCAACTTACTGAAAGACTCACAGAAGTTCTGGAAGAAACTCAGAAAATGGTAGGAACCAAGACTGGCCATCATCCAATCAAAGGCAGTACCAAGCCTCAGGATACACCTGTGGGAATGCCCGGGGACTACAGGCCCACAGCAGGCCCCATGGGCACTGCTGCCCGCTGGGAACAGGATGCTGCAGCCACTGCCAGTGCCCTGCTGCCTGGGCTCCCTCTCACGTGTCCCGAGACTCAAGGCCCAAGCAGGAGCCCAGAGCTGGCACGGGGGCCAGGCCCATGGGCACCTGTGTTGAGTGTCCAGGAAGGACAGCTGCCAGGAGGACTTTGTCAGTGTCGGCCCCCCTCAAGGACATGGACTCAGCACTGCTACAGAAAGTGAGACTGGCACACAGCCAACCAGGAGAAAGGTCAAACGGTAGATGTCCAATCCCTTTCCCAGGCCTCAATTTTTTCAACAATAAAACAGGAAGAGTAATACTGTTTCACCAGCCTCACTGGACTCCTCTGTGGGCCCAGCTGGGGAAGATGGGAAAAGCCATGAACGGGGTGGGCCAGGTCCTCCTGCATTCGGAAAGGACCTCTGTCCCGCATGGCACACAACCAACCTTCACCCTTACTCCAAGGAAAGGCTGGAGAGACACGTCCAGGTGTGCAGAGCAAGCCAGGGGCAGGACACTGAAGGTGACTCAGGGAGAAGGGCCACGAGGGAGTTCCCCACTTGAGAGGGCGAGCAAGCTCAGGCCCCTCGCCCCTCTGGGAGAAGGGCCTTGCATGTAACCAAGTCATGCCAGCTTCTTGAGCACAGCCCAGACTGGCTGCACTTCAGAGGCCACTGGCCTGGAAGGCAGGGAAAGGGCAGCCAGCCAGCTTCCTGAGCTGGAAGGGCTGCCCTCTGGACCAAGTAACAGCCACACACTCCAGCTCCTACATCGCTGAGGGGACCACGAGGACCCTGAAGCCGCCATGCTGCCAGCAGTCTGCACCAGCACACACCTGGCAACACGGCACTGGCCCCGGACCACCACCTGGGGCTCAACTCACACCCCGCGTGCAGCTGCCTCAGCACACTAAGAATCAGCTCCACCGGCCCGCACAGAACGTGGTAGGCCAACCACAAATCATGCCAAGAACCAACAAAGGGCAGTTAGTTCTTAACAGGAATAACTGGCAAGTTCAAAATCTCATTTCTGAACAAGTGGCATGTCACTTCTAGCCAAATCCACGCGGCTGATCATGCAGTTATGTGAAGTCTGAGGGAGTGAGCTCCTTAGACTTCCTTACTGGTTAAACAGGATGGAAATCAAAGCCTACTTCAGCGTTCCTGAATGTGAGGACTCCCCGAGAACTCGGGCCTGGTACCCATGGCCCAGCCCCTCCGGCCTCGGCCTGGCTGTCCTTTCAGGGGCCCCTCTGGGCTTTAAAGCCCATTAGCAGCACCGCTGCTCGTCAAAGATAATGCACCATAACCCACTGACGGCTACTTTGCCAGAAAAAGAAAAGCTGCAATTTTTACAATATTTTATACCAACTCTGCCAGAAATGGCATTTGAGACTCCACAGAAGCCTGTGCACCACTTCCTTTCCTGTAGACAACCAGGACATTCAGCACAGAGTCCTTCCATGAGCAGGAGTAAAAATTAGCTGAATACTGACTCCTACTATGTAATGGATAATGTGTCCCCAGGACAGAAGCGCTGGGCCATTTGGCATGGTGTGTGTGTTGAAGAGAAGCCCAGGCTGAAATAGCAAGCGTACTACAGGTCCCATGGAGCTGGTGGGGCGGGGTGGGGGGGGGAGCCAGTAGGAGAGATGGGGGTGTCACAGACACCAGGAGGGACCCTCAGAGGCTGAAACCGGGCAGCAAGAAGGGCGAGGTTTCAATAGCAGGCGAGCACATCAGGGAGCCAGGGCGTCTCAGCACAGGCTGGTGGGAGGCGCCGCCTGGAAAACAACAATGCCAGACACACGCGGGGCCACCGTGCACGACGGTGGCACAAAGAAGCTGACGGAATCCTGAGCCCTATGAACATGACAGACCTGCCCAACACCCCCCAGAGTGACGTCCCCAGGCTCCAGAGGCCAACCCCACTCCAGCTCTGAGATGGAATCCCATCAGCGAACACCAGCCCAGAGAAGGCGGTGACTGTGGCCCCAACAAGTGAGCTAAGAAGGGAACAAGACCCAGGAAACACGCTTGCTCACTATGGACGCCACAACATTCACAGCCCAAGCACCAAGCCCAGGGCCAAGCAGGTTTCTGGCAGCCTCGCAGGACTCACAGCCAGGCTGCTGCCAGGCGGGGAGGGTGGCTGCCCCAGGAGAGCAGGGCCACCTGCTGCAGAGGAACAGCTGAGTGGGTCTGGAGAACATGACATCTACACAGAGACCTAAATCACAACAAGGAGCTGGCCAGGCGAGAAGACGCGCGTGGGAAGCAGGCCAGGTGGGGAGCCCAGCCGCAGAGCCTGGGGCCGGGGAGGAGGCCCGGCAGCTGCAGAGAGCGCTGCAGGCAGACACGCGGCCTCTGTGGGCCAGTGTTGAGTCTCGCTTTGTCCCTGAGGCGCCCCAGAGCTTTACGCCGGGGACGAATCCACCCCGTTGGCCTTTTCAAAGACGTCCTCTGGCCGCTGTGTAAAGGATGGGTGGGCACGGAGGTGGGAGTTGTGGCGGAGACCGTGGAGACAGTTCGCGGACTGACGATGAGCTCAGCCAGTGTGGAGCAGAAGGCAGACCGCACGATGAGCCATAAGGAAGTATCAATAATAAATGGTTAACAAAGCCCGAGTGCCCCCTACGCATGAGCCACCAGGCTCGGCTGCTCAAGACTGGAAGGAGACAAACGCGGTCCACCGGGGGAGGAAAAGCACCCACAGAAAGCAAACCCTGCCGAACGATCTTTGCAGCTTCTGTCTAGGTCCAAAAGTGCTCTGAAGTAAAAGCGTACTTTAGACTATAAATATAGATATGGTAGAATGACTTAAAATATTTACCTGCATGTTCTGAGTTTTCTACAGTAAACCTGAAATTCTTTTACAAGGATAAAAACTGTATTAAAATTCAACATAATAGACAGATGATGTCAGCAAATGTTCTACATTTATCATTGTCTCAATCTCACAGCCATAAAACAAAGGATTGTTACTACTTTTCTTTGTAAAATAAAAACTCTGGGGTATGAAATTTTATTTGACTTAACAAAAAAATGGGGAGGGGTCCTTCCCTGGTGGTCCAGTGGTTAAGAATCCACCTTGCAACGCAAGGGACACCAGTTTGATCCCTGGTCCAGGGGATGATTCAGCCTGCGCTCTGGAGCCTGGGATCCACAACTGCTGAAGCCCGGACACCTAGCGCCTGCGCTCTGCAACAAGAGAAGCCACCGCCATGAGAAGCTCGCACACCGCAGGGAGAGGAGAGCCCCCGCTCGCCACAGCCAGAGAAAGCCTGTGCGCAGCAATGAAGATCCAGCAGAGCCAAGAACAACTAAATCTTAAAAAAAAAAAAAAAAAAAAAGAGGATTGAATAAAATAAAGATCCATGAAAGAAATCACATCTTCTTTCCCATCACTAGTTCCTACACGAGGCCTGAACAGCTCCCCGACAACTTGGGGCCCTTCCTGCCTGCCTGACGTCATCTCTGACTGGTGAACCCAATTCACTCTGCTTCTACTGCTCCTTGGACACACAGACACGGCTCTTGCCTCAGGACCTTTGCACCTGCCACTCATGTTTCTTGAAATGCCTTCCCTTCATGCTGGCACAGTGGCCTCTGTCACTTAGTTCACAACCCTGCTCAGATGTCACTGTCTCAGAGAAATCTTCCTAAAACAGTCCATCTCCTCTACCCATCCTTTCCCATTCTTTTCCTTTATAGCACTTGTGTCATATAAAATTATATAAGATTTATTTTATTTGCCATGTGTTGCCTTCACTAGAATGTAAGCTCCAACACAGGCAGCAAATGTTATGTGACAACTCTGGCCAATGAATAAGGAGAAGTCATGCTGAGGGGTCTTATTTTAACTTGAAAAAAATTCTTATGTGGCTGGCACCATCTCCTCCCCTTTCTCCCTTTCTTGACATTGCAGATGTGATGCCTGGAGCTGTGGCAGCCATTGAGTAAACATGAGGCAAAGGCAAGAGACTAGAGAGCCTCTGGCCCTGACACCGTTAGCTCCTACCACACCAGTGCTGTCTGTGGCTAGACTTTCACTTGTGTGAGAAAAAGAAAGCTCCGTTTGTTTCAAGCCAAGGTTGTGAGGATTTCCTGTTTTCTTCAACTTGAAAAGTGATAGTGTAGTCTCTCATTCGTAGCCAACTCTTTGCGACTCTATGGACTATAGCCCTCCAGGCTCCTCTGTCCAAGGAATTCTCCAGGCAAGAATACTGGAGTGGATTGCCATTCTCTTCTCCAGGAGATCTTCCCAACCCAGGGATTGAACCTCGGGCTTCCCACATTGCAGGCACATTCTTTACCACCTTAGCCACCACGGAAGCTGATGCTGTATGCTAACACTTACAATGCATCATAGGTGGTCAGTAAATAGCTGTTGAATACATGAGCTAATTATCCAAATTATTCAAGTATACTTGATGTGAGGACTCAAAAGGAGAACTCCAGGATTGGGATAGGCTGGGGTCTGAGGGCCAGAGGCTTCCTGGAAGAGGTGCCTACACAAAAAGGCGAGTCACGTTTTCTGAGGGAGGGGTGAAGGAGGGAGCATTGCTGGCAAGCAGGTCTGCCTTGCTAAGGCCCTGGAGCCAGAGGGAGCACAGGGCGTCTGGGAGTTCGGGAGGCCGCAGACACGGGAGTGCAAGGACCCACGTCTGAGGGAGCCCACTGCAGTAGCTCCTGTGGGGACAGGAGCAGGGGGACAAACGGAAGCACCGAGGACCCAAGTGCCTCCCGAGCAGGGGAGGGGTGTGCGGTGTCTGGGATGCTGTAACCACCCGCCAGGGTTATGACGCATTCATAACAGAATCTGCTCCAGTAACAGCAGGCCATGCTGGTTTCCAAGCCAGAAAGAGGAGGAAAAGTTTTACCACCCAACCATCATTACTCCTAAGCACCAGGTTTACAGTTGAGGAAAATGGGGGCTTGTCCTGGAAATAGCGATCTGTAGGCCCTTCTTCCGGAAGCAGCCAAGTGAAGGCCTCGGGAGCCCCGTGGGAGGACAGGGAGGAAACCCACCATCCAAAGCCCACCGTCAGTTTCCAGTGTGCCAAACCCACACGTGTGTGAGTTGAGAATTAGGCTACAGGGTTTGTGAAGGATGTGACAAGCCAGTTCTTTGAATATTTCCCAAGAGCCACAAGGGGCCTGGTCACATGGTGGGAAACCTGAGTTCCTTAATGGAGTCCTCTAGCCACAGGTAGAACCAGGCCCACATGCTTTCAGGGCGACAGCACCACGGGCCACGTTTAGGACACAAAAGGAGTTAAACAGCCAGCCCCACCCCCCCTTCCACTCCCATGAAGCACAAACCCGCAACCCCAGCCTGGAGGCCTGGCGGGCCCAGCTCCCTGCATCATCATGGCAGCCACCTAAAGCCACAGAGTGGCTGACATTAATTGGTGGCAGAAAAAAATTGATTTTTCATGGCTATTTGGAGACCTCTGAAAAAGCTAAGTGAATTTCGTTTCATCTCCCTTTCAACGTGAATGGTGTTTAATGTTCTGAATTAAGCAGTTGGCGCCAGAGGCCGGGTTCCCACTGTATCAAAAGCAAGAAGCCCAGTAACAAGCTGTCCTCCTCCTCCTTTGCTTGTAGCGTTCCAGGCTGGCCACGCCTGTTTAAACACTGTCCTTCCAGAACCATCTTCACAGTCCCGTACCTTCCACTTTTAATAGTTTCTAGTATTGGTATCCTGCGCAATGAAAACGACCAGAGAGAGGCTAGAAAAAGAAACTTTGCCTGTCTTCCTCCTCACAGGGCACAAACATGGAGCTCCGACCTGTGCTCCTGAGGTCGCCCCCGAGTCAGTGCTCAGCCCACAGCCGAGCTCAGGCCTCCCCGGGAGCCACATCTCAGGCCTCCTGGCCTTCCCATCTGCTGCGCGTATGAAGTGGGAGCTCGCTGGCACTGAGAGCTGACGTAGGAAAGGGCAGCAACCCAGCTCCTCCTAACATCAACAAAGTCATCATGAAATGAGGACCAGTTTTACAATCACTCTGTTGAACAGAGGATAAGAAAAAAGCATCAGGGAAGCACCTTTGTCCTCATTACTTAAGATCAGCCCACCTAGCAATCAGGTGTGCGGGATTCTTTTAACCAGGAAAAAAACACGTGTCAAACCCCTAGAAGAGAGAAAACACTCCTACCAATCACCTCTTAATAAGCCTGGCCAAAGAGGGTGGAGAAGAAAGTGGAAAGGACTGGTCCCCGCCAGGTGTGTGCGTCAAGAAGGAAAACACCAGGGAAAAACCCAGGCCGGTGGCTACGACTCAGCTCTGAGTGCCACCAGGCCGGGGTCTCCACCGTGAAATTTCACCAGGTCACTTTCCACCAAAAAAGCCAAAGTATAGCTCAGTCAATTCTGCCCTAACAACCAAGAAGGCTTCCATTTGGTTGAAGTGATTTTAACAAACAAAATACTGGCACTGCCACCTGGTATATCAAACTTAGTAAGTGTTACTTGCTCAGTTGTACCCGACTCTTTGAGACCCCATGGACTGCAGCCCACCAGGCTCCTCTGCCCACGAGATTTTCCAGGCAAGGATACTGGAGTGGGTCGCCATTTCCTTCTCGAGGGGATTTTCCCAACCCAGGGATCGAACCCGGGTCTCCTGCACTGCAGGCAGATTCTTTAGCAACTGAGCTACAAAGGAAGCCCATATCAAACTTACATCCAAAAGCTGTGCAAAAACATCACTTCGTGTCTACACAAAAGCCTGTAAACAGATGTTTATGGCCGCTTTATTCACAATGCTACAACCTGGAAGCAATCAACACGTTCTTCGCTAAGTGAGCGGCTGAAGGGCAGCACAGGACAACAGAGTATTCGTCACTGCTGAAAAGAAACGTGACATCAAGGCATGAAAAGACACCGAAGAAACTGACATGAATGTTACTATGTGAAAAAAGCCAATGTGAAAAGACTATGTACTCTGTGACTCCAATTATATGGAGATAGTGAAAAAAACAAAAAAAAACCCAGTGGTTACCAGGGTAGGGGAGAGAGGGAGGAACAGCAGAGCACAGAGGATTTTGGAGGTGGGGAAACCGCTCTGGGGGCTACAGTGGTGGTGGATGCATGAACATGTTATATGCATGCATGCATGCATGGTACATGTTACACTGAACACAGCTGTCAAAACCCGTGGAGAGCACAAGACCAAGAGTAAACCCTGACGTAAACAATGGACAAACAAACAAATGTGTGTGTGGGGGAGTGATAGTGGGGAGGGGGCAGGGGGTGTATGGGAACTCCCTGTGCCTCCTGCTCAACTTTGCTGCGGACCTAAAACTGCTCTAAAAAATAAAGTTTATCTTCATAATTAAAAAAAGAACCACCCCAAAGCCTTCTGCTATGGCCCTGACATGTCAAGTTCTGCGTTACAGATACACGGCTCGCCTTTCAAATGAAACCTGCTGGTGTGGGGGTCCCATAAACACTGTGCTCTGCCTGTTCCCAGCTCACACAGACTTTCAGAACATGCGGTCTGTGCTTTTTCTCATTCTCATCACTGGAGCCGGCCCTGCATGGCAGAGCGCCATCCTGTTTAACCATACTTTAGTCTTGAAGAATACTCGTCATAACAAGGTTGGGGAGTCAGGGCCAGGGCAGAGCTCAGCCCCGCAGCATCACACACACGTGCGTCTTGTTAAATAAGTGCTCAGCGTTCACCAGTCATCTAAACAACCCGCTACGAGCAGCATGTTATAAAACAGCTGAGAAAATGCGTGCCTGCCAGAGCTGCCATGTTAGAGGGACGTTTATGGAAATTTGTTCACTGGTCTTCAAAACAACCATTTCTAGAAAAAGAAAGGTGCCATCTACATTTTAAAACCATACTTAAAACTCAGTTTTCCTTTCTAAAGTTTTCATTTTTGTTCTTGTTAGCAAACTAAGGTATACACCATGCAGGAAGGTAACTGCTTTTCTGTTCTGAAGCTCAAAGGCTATTGTGAATCTGTCCAAATACACAGGAATTAGTTAGGGAGCAGTTGGAATATAAACTTGTGTATGGGTGTGTGTGTAAAACAAACTTGTGAATCTGTGCAAATACACAGGAATTAGGGCGCAGCTGGAATACAAACTCGTGTGTGTGTGTGTGTGTGTGTGTAAAAGAAACAGACCACAGAGAAAGTGCATAAAACACATGTACAGCTTAACAAACTACTCCAGAAATCTCTTGGAACTTCAAGAATTTTTGAAAAATATTTCCAGGTACAATATCAAAGTGATAACTACTGTACACATATCCATTCTAACAGTTTAGCTAAAATACCTCTGCATCTTGCCAAAAATTGGTACATGATACCAGAACAATCTACAGTGAGACCAATAAAGGTCTTTTTTAGAAGTGTATTAGTGACGACCATTAAAAATGTTCCCTACAAAGCTTTCCTACTAACCAAGGCACTACAGACCAGACTCAAATCTACACAGACTTGCAGTGAAGTGAGAGGCTGGGGTCACAGCATGCTCACACCTGAGTGTATACGCTCTCAGGGTACACAGGGGTGCCTACGCACACAAAACTACAAGTGAAACACTGTACACCTGCCTAGCTGATTAATTTCAGGGAAGAAAAACTTTACACCAAAATGAGAATGATACACGAAAACCACAATTTTATTAAGGTGAAAAAGGAGACTTCAAAGACATTTCCCAGTTGCTGGATTCCCAGACCTGGGAAGCACCAGCCACTGCCCCCGGGCCTCCTCCTCTCAGGGGGCTTTGGGTGAAAGATGGGAGAAACCAGTTCCAAGGCATTAGTTTGAGCAGGTTATGCTGCTTACTCCTCTTCTGGCAATTCAGAGAACGTCTGAGTACTTGGTGAAGGAAAGGCTATTCTTTAATAACAAACGTATCAGGAGCCAGAAAGCCAGATGCGCCAATAGTCAGAGAAAGCAGGTTACAAACAGGAACGAAGTCCAGACTTCCCGCGAGGTGCCCAAAGAGTCAGAAGCAAGATGAGAACTTTGCATCCACAGCCACTGGAGCAGGATTTGGAAAAGCAGCCAGGAAGTCTTAATTCTGTAGGATGGCCCCTCCTTCCAGCTCCTCCTCTGCTCTAATTAGAGTCCCGGGCCTCTGGGCTCGGCTGGGAGCCAGCGCTGGGTGGACACTAAGCGCCAGCACCGCAGGTCTCCTCGGCCCGGCCGAGCCTGCCGCCTGGTCCTCAGGACCCCACGTGGCCTAAAGGAGTCTGGCCGGCTCAGCACTCGCGCCAGGGCCGGGGCCCCAAGAAGGGGGGAGGCTGCAGGTGACCCTGGGCCGCTCACGCCCCGTCCCAGGTCCCCTCGCCGCTCTGGAAACGGCACAACACCCCTGGCGGCTCCTAAGGTGTGAGCAACGGCCATGGCGGGGAAGCCCCCCTGCCGCAGGCTGTGGGCCGCACAGGAGCCGGCCTCCCCGCTGTTGACCGCAGCCACCCCCGGGGAGGCGCGCGAGCACAGCGGATCCTGCCGCTGAACAACCCCCTCCACAGCTCCCTGCACTCAAGGCTGACTGGCCTCTCCTGCCCGTTTAAACTAGAAGGCGCACCCGACGCTGTTACAAGGAGACGCCCCTCGGGGTTCCGGGCACTCACCTCAGGCAGAGCACCCGATTCCACAGCGCCGCGAACCCTGAGTCTCGCGGGATCCCCGAGTCCCAAGGAAACCCCAGGTCTCGTGAGAACCCCAGTTCTCACGGGAACCTGAGTCCCGTGGGAACTCCACATCTCGCGTGAACTTCACGTTCCCCCGGGACTCAGAGTCTCGCGCAGACTCCAAGTACCACGTGAACCTTGAGTCCCAAGGGAATCCCGAGTCTCCTGTGGAACCGAAATCTCGGGGGAAGCCTGAGTCCTGAAGAAACCCCCGAGTCTCACAGGTACCTCAAGTCCCCGTGAGGACTCAGGGGACTCATGTGAACCCCGAGTCCCACGGGGACCCGGAGCCACAGTGCACAGAATATGGCCCTGTGGGCAGGGATCCACGTCACCCACAGGATCCCAGCAACAGGCTGACACCTGAGCCTCTGACTCCCCAAATCTCCCAGCATCCCCATGTCAGTCGTGGCATCCTGAACATAAGGCAGAGAATGAGCTTCTTATAATTTACTGTGAAGAAAAAAAATGAAAAAAAATGCCACCTTTTCCCTAAATTTTAACTACTGTTAGGACTGCTTGTATGAACATCCACGAGGAAAGTAGTCGTGTGGAGGTCTGACTGCTGAGGGGCTCTGGGCCAGGTCACCCCTGGGGGTTTGGCGGCCTCCCATAGGTCCTCAGCCCACCCTGCCAACAGCACCCGCCTCACAACCTGAAGACGTTCCACGACTTGAGGCACCAACTCAGTCTGGGGCTGCATAGTGACAGTCTGTCACAGAGCAGGAGAGATGGTGGCAGGCTGGTGCTCACAATGAAGTGTCAGTTCTTGAAACAACTGTGATGTCTTGGGAAGCTTCAGCTTAAATATGTCATGGCAGAAAATAACCTCATTCTTTATCCACCCCTACAGTCGGGCAAAGTTTAACTGACTTCTTAAGAGAATAAGAAACATGTGAGAACAGGCGGGAAGATCTGAGAGAAACACTTTTCAATCTGGCAAAGCAGCCAAACCCAAGAGATGCCTGCTGCAGAGCAGGACAGGGCAGGCCGCTGGCTGCAGCCACCACAGAGCTGGGCCAGCAGGGCTGGTGGGGAAGTGCAAAGCTCTCACACTTGTCTTCCTGACAGCAAGATGTGATTCAGAATCGTCCTCACCCCTGAAGAGCCCCAGAGTATCAAAGTATCAGAGGTTTTGTCTGCAATCAAGCCAGGAGAAAGACGTTCTAGTCAATAAAGTTTCCCACCTGTGTGTGGATAGAACCTCTGTTATAAACACGTGCTTTTTGTGTCGCTGATGTAATTAGCCTCCACAGGGGACTCACTATAATTCTGTCCCCTGGTTCAATAACCCAATCCCTGTTTGCACTGATTCATACAGCGCAGTGAGTACAGTTAGATCCAGACTCTATAACAGGCTCTGCCGAAATCCTCAAGAGACGGCTCCAGCAAACAGTCAGGAAGCATATCCCCACACCTGGAAGGTGAATTAATGGTGGCTTTTGGGGAGGCCTATAGAAATATCCCCGCCCAAAGCGAGGGTCCCCGCCGGACCCACTGACCAGATGCAGACAGTTACTCCCTGATTCCGCCCTTCGTCAGCCTATCCCGGGTGCATTCCGCAAGTGAGGCAAGATGTTCAACACCAAGAAGGGCTGAAAGTAAAGAGCAGGGACACGTGTGTGCGAAGAGATTGTGCACCTGACAATGATCGAGGTCAGCAGGGTGCAGGGCATTTTTAAATGGTTGGGGAAAGCCCAAATAAAAACGCTTCAGGATGTGATAAAAATGACATGAAATTCACATTTAAGAGTCTATAAATAGTTTCAATAGAATGTAGCCAGGCTCATTCTGTGTTGTCTACAGAAGCTCTTGTGAGTATAGCTGACCCTTGAATAACATTGATTTGAACCATGTGGATCCACTTGTATGCGGATTTTTTTCGGTAGTAAACGCTATAGGACTGCACAACCCTTGGTTGGTGGAAATGGTGAACGCAGAACCACGATACGGAGGGCTGACTATAAATTATGCCCGGATTTTCAACTATGTGGGACGACAGGGAGGGGGTGGTGGTGTCCCTAACCTCCATGTCGTTGAAGGGTCAGCTGTAGTTGTGACAGGACCATATAGCCTGCAAAGCCAGCAACATTTACCATACAGTTTACTTTAGGAAAAGTCTGCCACCTCCTGACCTCAAAGTACGTAAGTGATCATCAGACTGTCCAGGTTTTATCCTGTCGGATCCTCCTCTCCCACCTGCTAATAAACAAATCACAAGATCCACTTTGATCCCATATGTTCACACACCCCTTGCCCCCCATCTCGGACACTACAACCTCAAGCAAGAAGTAGGTACCAAAGTTCTCTGGAATTTCTTAAGTAGTGGCTTCGAAAAACCAGCCACTAGGTCTTCAGGAGTGCTAAGACTGGCAACCACTAAGGACCACAGGATTAGGGCCTCTTTATCCCTAATAAAGAATCCGTTGCAGACTGTTTCTGTGGTGAAGGATTCTTGGGTGAGAAGCGCACTGTGATTGATGACTTGTATCCCAAATGGAAGAGTTTTATGTTCCAGACACGCTCTGGCGGCCGAGAACGAGCCAGCCTTGATGGCACAAGGCTCTTGGAGGGACAGACACCATCCCCACCACAAGGCCAAGCAGCCACCGACAACGCACACTGCTGCCGGTGAACGATTAACCCAAGGCAGGAAATTTTATGTTCTCAATTAGCTACATTATGCCCAAAACCTATCAGTGGCTTGATAACTTGAACATATAATTCTATACCTTTTACTCTTTAAACGATAATTCAGTCTAATCCTGTGGCTGAAGCCAAGATTTCCAGACCAAAGTGCACTTTCCATTTGATTAAATACTAATAAATGCAAGAATAAAATACTAGTCTTTTATCTTACAGTAAATTCTTCAAAAACCATATACTCTAAGAATTAATTATCTCTCTGGAGAAGGAGATAGGTTCTTCCCCTCACAGACAGTTGAGTAGTCTCAAACTCTTAATTACAACATTTAAAACATAACTGATAGCAGTCCAGGGCTTACAGAAAGATGACATCATAGTGACCTGTCAGTCAGCACGGCCTCAGGTGGAGCATCTGGACAGTCAGTGAAGGGATGAAGAGAATCAGGCAGGATCTCCCTGCAGAAAAGACTTCACAGAGCTACGACCCTCAACAAAGCATGCAAGCTGGTATCAAACACCCTTGGCCTTTTTCCCATGTGTGTTTGGCACTTTAAAATTTAGAAACTATCTTCATATATTTCATCCATTAAGAAGTAAACAGAGTTAAATGCTGTCAAAAGGAAGATGGTACTCAACAGATTTCACCAAGTAAGGGGATTTGTTTTCTACCTTATAAACAGGGTATCGAGACAGGGCACTGACACCAGTCTCCGTAATGGCACCGTGCCCAGGGGCAGCACCAGCTCACACCATGTGACCACAGTGATCTCCAGCCTGAGATTCAGCACAGGAAACCGGCCTTGGCCATGAGGAGGGAAAGGGGACGTCCTGCAAGGGGATGTTGTTCAGTCGCTCAGTCGTTTCCATCTCTTTGCAGCCCCATGGACTGCAGCCCACCAGGCTTCCCTGTCCTTCACCATCTCCTGGAGTTCACTCAAACTCGTCCATTGAGTCGGTGATGCCATCCAACCATCTCATCCTCTGTCGTCCCCTTGTCCTCCTGCCTTCAATCCTTCCCAGCATCAGGGACTTTTCCAATGAGTCAGCTCCTCCCATCAGGTGGCCAAAGTATTGGAGCTTCAGCGTCAGACCTTCCAATGGCTAGGGGCCGAAGCCACAGAGATGTCAGACATCACCCCAGGAGGCAGGCAGGAGTGTGCAGGAACCACATTCCATCTGCCCAAGCGTCCTTTGCACAGGGTCCCATCCTCGGTGTAGGTGACAGAGAAACAATTCATCCTTCTAGGAAGCTGGAGGAAAACTCTGTGGGAAACCTGAAGGGAGACACCCACTCAGCACCAGTCCCAGTCAGTGGGCCACAGGTTCCATTTGGGAACATGCTTTCTGCAGGGTGCTAGCGAGACAGAGTTGGGCCTGGAGAGAGAAATGCAGAGTGGGCCCTTGGCAACCTCTCCAGCCCCATGTCTTCCTCTGTGATCGGGACACCATGCGGACTGAGGAGACAGTCGGGGCTATCTCAGCCGAAGTCAGGAAGCATTACCCACGGCCCCTTAGAAAATCAAGGCAAGGCTGCTGGCCTGCTGGGCAGCCAAACCGCCTCTGCCCGCGTGTGAGTTTGCCCTGCACATGTATCCTCCCAGAAAAGACGACAGGCCACAATGCAGCAAAGTCTCTGAGCCTCCCTTACCCCTCTGGTCCAGAGTTAATCCCCTCCCCTCCCCTAGCAAAGAAGGGGCAGGTCTCCTGTCTCTTCTGAGCCAAGCCAGCAGGCTGAGGATAGGTTAGAGTCAGACTACATCCCAGTACTGACCCAGCTCAGAAGTGCTGGGCCACATGGGCCAGGCCAGGACGAGGCCGTCTCTGGGTACTGAGATCTGTGCACTGGAGGAAAATGAGGATGAAGCTGTGGGATCAAACCAGGTTCAAATGAAATTCATTGTTTAATATAGAAAAATCATTTTGCTCAAATTCTCTGATTTCAGACACTTGTGATACACATAGAGAAGATATACCTAAAATCCACATTTACACACAGAATCTATGTTTCAATAAAAACAAAGACCAACTCATAACCAATTTATCTACAAATGACACAATGAGTAAGTACTTTGCAAATATTTTTCCTTGGAAATAGGAATTATTACAAAATTACATGTAAGCTATACCCAATCTTTGTTCAAATAACTGATTGATACAATCATCTCTCTGTTGAATATTCCCACCACGACTCTATTATCTATTTCAAAAACTAGCAGAAATGTAAAACTTCTCACTACAAAATTTAGATGATACATTTTATCTAAGTTACAACAGATTGCTTCAGATAATATTCACAGATGAAAATCTTATCAATCTGCCATGTTAATCTCAAGGGTAACTTGAATTAGAAGAAAAATCCAGACTGTCAGAGTAAAAAATACTTTGATAATTAACTACTTCTTTGAACGCTAAGAATGCTACCTATTAGCAAGCAAACTAACGTTTATAAAGAACTTTTAAAGTTTTCTCCCTTTCTACAAGACTATCCACAAGATCTGGAACACAGCAACCCCAAGGAGGACGCAAGGGGAGACGGGTGGGGCTGGAAGCTCCCCATCCAGGAGAAAGACGACACGCAAATTCGTTCACTGGGGTGACGACGAGCATCCTGATGGAAACACCGCCGCCTTCTTTCTCGTTGTTTCCGACACTGAACACCAAGGCTGGGACAGTTTCTGGAATTGGCTCCTGTGGTCCCCGGGGGTCCCAAGAAGACGCCACCTGATGACCCACCTCCCTCACACACGAGGACTGTGACCTGCTGGGCGGTGTCCGCCTGCTGAGGAATGGTGTCCAAGGTGCGGGTCCAGGAGACGGGCGGCCCAGGCTGAGCCAGTGACCAAGCACGACAGATACAACATCCCAAACTGTTTAAAAGTTACCAAATATACATATTCTTACGGTGGTAAAAGACACATCTTTAGACTTGACATTTATAAGAGTACAATTCAGCATCATCAAATACTTTCACGATGTCGTGTGGCCGTCACCACTACGCAGACCAAACTTTATCATCTGCCACAGAAACCCCACTTCCGCCAGCTTGCCTCCCCCAGCCCCGGACAGCTGCACACTTTCATCTCTGTGAAGGTGACGACTCGAGGCCCATCGTGCAGGTGGAGACGAGAGTTCTCCTGCTGTGCCTGGCTTGTTTCACAACGAGCCTCATCCATGTGGAACGCTGTGCTGGCATTTCCTTCCTTTTAGGGCTGAGTAACACTCCATTGTGGGGAAGAGCCCCATTCCGTGGTTCACCAGTTCCTTCCTCCATGGACATTTGAGCTGTTTCCAATGTCTGACTACTGTGCGTGACGCTGCGGTGACACTGGTGTACAAACAGCTGTCCGAGTGCTTGCTTTTGGGTCTTCGCCGAGGAGCGGGACTGCTGGATCACATAATAATTCTATGTCTGACTTGGTGAAAGGAGCCACAAGACTGTTTTCTAGTTTACATTCCCACAATGCACTAGCATTCCAGTTTCTCCACATCCTAGCCAACACTTGTTTATAAAGTTATCATATAAACTTCTTCCACTTAGGAAACTGAGCCACGTGCGGACTATAATTCGCTAGATCCTCATCCCAGTTCCCAAGAAGGGCAGTACTAAAGAATGTGCTAACTGTCAGACAGTTTCACTCATCTCCCATGCTCGTAAGGTCATGCTGAAAATCTTGCATGCTAGGCTTCAGCATTATGCGAACCAAGAACTTCCAGATGTCCAAGCTGGATTTAGAAAAGGAAGACGAACCAGAGATCAAAGTGCCAACGTTCACTGGATCATAGAGAAAGCTGCTGCTGCTGCTAAGTAGCTTCAGTCGTGTCCAACTCTGTGCGACCCCATAGATGGCAGCCCACCAGGCTCCGCTGTCCCTGGGATTCTCCAGGCAAGGGTACTGGAGTGGGATGCCATTGCCTTCTCCGATAGAGAAAGCTAGGGAATTAAAAAAAAAAACCCCACATCTACCTCTGTTTCATCCATTACACCATCGAAAAGCCTTTGACTGTGTGAATCATAATAAACTGTGGAAAGCTCTTAAAATGTCTTCTCTAAGGTGGAATACCAGACCATCTTAGCTGTCTCCTGAGAAACCTATATGCAGGTAAAAAAGCAACAATTAGAACTCTATGGAACAACCGATTGGTTCAAGATTGAGAAAGGAGTAGGACAGAGCTGTCTGCTGTCACCCTGTCTGTTTAACCTATACACTGAGCACATCATGAGAAATGCCGGGCTGGATGAGTTACAAGCTGGAATCAAGATAGGTGGGAGAAACAGCAACAACCTCAGATATGCAGATGATGCCACTCTAATGGCAGAAAACAAAGAGGTACTAAAGAGTCTCTTGATGAGGGTGAAGGAGGATAGTGAAAGAGCCAGCTTAAAACTAAATATCAAAAAAAACTAACATCATGGCATCCAGCCCCATTACTTCATGGCAAACAGAGGGGGCAAAAGTGGAAGTGGTGACAGATTTCCTTTTCTTGGGCTCTAAGATCACTGCGGATGGTGACTGTAGCCATGAAATCAGAAGATGTTTGCTTCTTGGCAAGAAAGCTACGACAAACCTAGACAATGTGTTGAAAAGCAGAGACATTCCTCTGTCAACAAAGGTCCATACAGTCAAGACTATGGTCTTCCCAGTGGTCATGTATGGTTGTGAGAGCTGGACCGTAAAAAAGGCGGAGTGCCAAAGAACTGATGCTTTCAAACTGTGGTTCTGGAGAAGACTCCTGAGAGTCCCTGGGACAGCAAGGAGATCAAACCAGTCAATCCTAAGGGAAATCAACCCTGAATACTCATTGGAAGGACTGATGCTAAAGTTGAAACTCCAGTATTTTTGGCCATCTGATGCGAACAGCTGACTCACTGGAAAAGTCCCTGGTGCTGGAAAAGATGGAGAGCAGAAGGAAAAGAGGGCATCAGAGGATGAGATGGCTGGATGGCGTCACCAATGCAATGGACATGAACTTGGGCAAACTTCAGGAGATGGTGAAGGATAAGGAGGCCTGGCGTGCTGCAGCGCATGAGGTTGCAAAGAGTCAGACATGACTGGGTGACTGAACAACAACAACCCACAATTCAGGCTAATGACAGGACTGGTCATTTCCTGACCACCCCTGCATTCCCTCCCATGTGCCAGGCTCTCCGCATGCTTCTGCTGTAATCTGTAAGAGCCCCAACCAAGTGCATCCATCACTCTACTGACAAACACGAGGCTCAAAGACACGAGAGCGACTTTTCCAGAGCCCCATGGGTTAGGGAAGGGACCTTCTGACTAGAGTGCCGAGCTGGGGTAAGATCAATTGAGATACAAGTTTATCAACTACGAGTTAAATTAACCTGTAACAGAAAAATAAATGATTATATATCGAACTCCTGTCCTCACTGGATTCCTTAGGACAAGGCTAAAGCTGGTGTTTAAATTAGAACTAAGCTGATACAAGCTCCGCTACAGGCAGCCCATGACCCTGAGAACCTGTGATGACCCAGTGAAGGACAGCTCCTGGGGATGGAACTTGGGGATGACTGCCCCCGTCCTGGGGCCCCTTGAGCCAGAATGGAGGCCTGGCTCCCTCCTGCTGCCCCAAACCCCTGGCACAGTGTCTCTGCACTGCAGACACTCAGTAAATTGAATTCACTGCCCTTTCTCACCAGCCATGCCCCCAGCATGGAGCCTACTTTAAATCCTTGACCTGATAACACCAGACCCAGATGCAGCCAGGAGAGACAGCCTTGGGGAGGCATTCACCCCCAAGGGCCTGACCACTCCGGATCAACCAGGCACGGGGTCTGGGGAATGCAGAGTCTGCCTCGGCAGTGGGCAGGCCCAGGGTGGTGCTGACACTCCAGGGGCCTCTAGAGCTGCACAGACTGTCCAGCTCCATGTCCAGGGGTTCTGCTGCTGCTGCTACTAAGTCGCTTCAGTCGTGTCCAACTCTGTGTGACCCCATAGACGCCAGCCCACCAGGCTCCTCCGTCCATGGGGTTTTCCAGGCAACAGTACTAGAGTGGGGTGCCATTGCCTTCTCTGCCAGGGGCTCTGAGCCTCCCATTAACCACGTCTGCTGCCCTTTGTATATGCATGGGTGTGTGCTCAGTCGCTTCAGTCGTGTCCAACTCCTTGTGACCCCACGGACTGTAACCCATCAGGCTCCTCTGTCCGTGGGATTCTCCAGGCAAGAATACTGGAGTGGGTTGCCATTCCCTTCTCCAGGGGATCTTCCCGATCCAGGGATCAAACCCGAGTCTCCTGCATTGCAGGTGGATTCTTTACTGCTGAGCTACAGGGGAAGCCCCCCTTTGTACATGCTGAGCCCCAAATACCTCCAGAGAAGGGTCTCCACTTCACTCTCCAACACTGACATCTGGGTGAATGTGGTTTTCTTAAAACAGTCAAGTCAAAACTTAAGTGATGCGTACAGCAAATACTTTGGATCCCATCATTGCTTTGGCCACTAAGAAGGTTACTGCTTAATTCCCAGCCCATTTTGAGTCACGTTAGCGAAAAGGTGTGCCACTTGCCAGAATGCCAAATTTCTTTATTTCCCTGCCCTAATTTCCTGTGCCTAATCCCCTCATCTATATCTTACATATCCTGCCCTCATCTATATGTTGCATATATTTCATTTTAAAAATGAAACTAATATAATATTGTAAGTCAACTATGTGACAACTTTTTAAAAAGACCCAAGGCAAAAAGAGTTATTCAGAAGCTCCATGAACAGTGTTAGCTATGGCACCACAGACGCTGGGGACAGATCCACTACTGCAGGGGCAGGGCCCCTGGACTGCGGGCAGTTTATCAGCATCCCTAGCCCCCCCCACTGGATGCACCCCCTCAGCTGTGACAACCAATGTCTCCAGTGACAAACATCCCCTGGGGGCAAAATCATCCCCAGTTAGAACCACTGGTCTAATGAAGGGATACTGACAACAACTGGGAATTTTGGGGCCAGGTAGGCAGGGCTTGGTCCCAGACAGGTGAGTGATCCCAGCCCCTGGTGAGGTCAGCACTGCCCCTTCGGAAACACCTGAGGCTCCATGTCACTCTTAAGGGCAAATAATGGAGATTCTTCCCATCATAACATCTACTACGCTCACAGAACCAGGCACACCCGGAAATAAGACACCATGAGCAAGAACAAGCAAAACCGAAACAGGAGCCCGGAGAGAGGGATCCGTCAGCCGCAGGCAAGAAGCAACGCAGCCCCTTCTAAAAAAATCAGAAGACCATGGTGACAGGTTAACGAGGCTCATTGTGGTGATGATTCAGTGATACATACAAGCGTCATGTTGTACACCTGAAATCAATGTAATGTTATTTCAATTACACCTCAATAAATAAATGAACAAACAAATAGCTTAAACATGCCCACAGGTTCTTAAGACCAAGAACGACCATGTAAATCAGCTCCACAATCATTTTATAGCCCCCAAACTTCAGCCTGAAGTGTTAAAAAAAAATCAAAATACTCTATTTTTATTTTACATGATATGTATTACATAACACTAAAGCACACTGCTTGATATTTCATACTTACAGGCCCGTATCTTGATGCAGAAATGCATGCTAGGCTAGTCACAAAGCCCCTTTTGTATTACTGTGTTTTCATTTTCATCTAAACCAAGGGAGCCCAACAGGCTAAAATAACAGTATGCCACCTATCGGAGGACTGGAGGGCCACTGGTGGGAAAAGGGCCAGCAAGAGATGCCTGTGTAACATGGAATCCCCTTTATTTCACTTACATTTTCCAGATTCCACTTGCTGCTTCTGGAAAGGTTCCACCGGTTCTACCGTGGGGCAAACCCCACTGTCTTTATTTTCCCCAGGCCTATCTGCTCCCGACTCTGCATTCTCTTTAGGAAAACAGCAGACCAATGTTAGCCTCCCACAGTCAGCGGCACTATCACTTTAACTCTGTCTGATATTTCCCCAAGCCGGCCTCTTCTCAAAGCGTCTTCCGTGGTCCTCGCTGGGCGTCACACAAATTACCAAGTCAGAAAAACAGGAAACAAAAAATGAAACTTCACCCCTTACACAAGCCTCGACTGGACAAAGGTGACTGAACAGTGGCGGAGGGTCCCACAGTGCAATCACTGCCCTCAGAGATGCTCCCCCAACTCAGCCAGAAACCGGGGTGTCTGCTGCCCCACATGGGGTGTGATGGCGCAGACCCCAGTCAGGAGGGCTCTGACGGGGGGAGGATGACATCATCGTGCTTCTAGCCCTCAGTTCAGTTCAGTCGCTCAGTCGTATCCAACTCTTTGCAACCCCACGGTCTGCAGCACACCAGGCTTCCCTGTGTCCATCACCATCTCTTGGAGCTTGTTCAAACTTATGCCCATCGAGTCGGTGATGCCATCCAGCCATCTCATCCTCCATTATCCTCTTCTCCTCCTGCATTCAATCTTTCCCAGCATCAGGGTCTTTTCAAATGAGTCAGTTCTTCGCATCAGGTGGCCAAAGTATTGGAGTTTCAGCTTCAGCATCAGTCCTTCCAGTGAATATTCAGGACCAATTTCCTTTAGGATGGACTGGTTGAATCAAAAGTCTTCTCCAGCACCACTGTTCAAAAGCATCAATTCTTAGACGCTCACATTTCTTTATGGTCCAACTCTCACATCCATACATGACTACTGGAAAAACCATAGCTTTGACTAGACGGATCTTTGTCAGCAAAGTAATGTCTGTGCTTTTTAATTCACTATCGACATTGGACTCATTTGAAAAGACCCTGATGCTGGGAAAGATTGAGGGCAGGAGGAGAAGGGGACGACAGAGGATCAAATGGTTGGATGGCATCATCAACTCGACGGACATGGATTTGGGTGGACTCCGGGAGTTGGTGATGGACAGGGAGGCCTGGCGTGCTGCGGTTCACGGGGTCACAAAGAGTTGGACACGAATGAGCGACTGAACTGACTGACTGACTGAGGTTGGTCATAGCTTTTCTTCCAAGAAGCAAGTGTCTTTTAATTTCATGGCTGCAGTCACCATCTGCAGTGATTTTGGAGCCCAAGAAAAGAAAGTCTGTTTCCCCATCTATTTGCCATTTATTGATGGGACCAGATGCCATGATCATAGTTTTTTTGAATGTTGAGTTTAAGCCAGCTTTTTCACCCCTCTTTCACCTTCATCAAGAGGCTCTTTGGTTCCTCTTCACTTTCTGCTATAAGGTTACCGCTTTCTGCCTATCTGACGTTATTGATATTTCTCCCTGAAATCTTGATTCCAGCTTGTGCTTCATCCAGTCCAGAATTTCACATGATGTACTCTGCATATAAGTTAAATAAGCAGGGTGACAAGATACAGTCTTGATACTAGTTCCAATTTGGAACTAGTCCATTGTTCCACGTCCGGTTCTAACTGTTCCTTCTTGACCTGCATACAGATTTCTCAGGAGGCAAGTAAGGTGGTCTAGTATTCCCATTTCCGTAAGAATTTTCCACAGTTTGTTGTGATCTACACAGTCAAAGGCTTTTGCATAGTCAATGAAGCAGAAGTAAATGTTTTTCTGAAATTTTCTTGCTTTTTCCATGATCCAACGGATGTAGGCAATTTGATCTCTGGTTCCTCTGCTGTCTCTAAATCCAGTTTGAACATCTGGAAGTTCTCAGTTCATGTACTTGGAAGTTCTCCAAGCCTAGCTTGGAGAAATTTGAGATTACTTTGCTAGCATGTGAGATGAGTGCAATTGTGTGGTAGTTTGAACATTCTTTGGCATTGCCTTTCTTTGGGACTAGAATGAAAACTGATTTTTCCAGTTCTGTGGCCACTGCTGAGTTTTCCAAATTTGCTGGCATATTGAGTGCAGCGCTTTTACGGCATCATCTTTTAGGATTTGAAATAGCTCAGCTGGAATCCCATCACTTCCACTAGCTTTGTTTGTAGTGATGTTTCCTAAGGCCCACTTGACTTCGTATTTCAGGATGTCTGGCTCTAGGTGAGTGATCACACCATTGTGGTTATCTGGGTCGTGAAGATCTTTTTTGTACAGTTCTTCTGTGTATTCTTGTCACCTCTTCTTAATATCTTCTGCTTCTGTTAGGTCCATACCATTTCTGTCCTTTATTGAGCCCATCTTTGAATGAAATGTTCCCTTGGTATCTCTAATTTTCTTGAAGAGATCTTTAGTCTTTCCCATTCTATTGTTTTCCTCTATTTCTTTGCACTGATCACTGAGGAAGGCTTTCTTATCTCTCCTTGCTATTCTTTGGAACTCTGCATTCAGATGGATATATCTTTCCTTTTCTCCTTTGCCTTTCATTTCTCTTTTCTTAGCTATTTTTAAGGCCCCCTCAGACAACCATTTTGCCAAAAGCACTGCCTGAGCTTTTCTGTTCTGAATACGTAGAAATTTATTATAAACTACTGTTCTCTTATTTACATCAGAAGTTCTTCCTAAGTAGAACAGGTGGGTAAATATGACCCATGGATTTCACTTCAAGACTCTGAAGGGCAAGTTATAAAGTATGTGTATTTAAAAGGGGGCAGCGGGTTGGACACCGTTGCCATTAGGGAGATTGCCAACACACATGCAGAGACGGGGGAGCAAAACACATTTGCAAGAACTTTATTTAAACTCATTAAAAAATTAACAATAATACTTAACCTTTGACGTCTAAATGATTTAGTCAAATATTTTATCTAAGCCTGTAACTTTCAGATGAGGGACAGTGTAAAATGAGAATAAAACATCTGAGCCCCCTGGATCTGACAGAATTCCAAGCCTGCTTCCACCTGAGTAATAGAAGAGCTGAAGCCAGAAACTGCTAAATAAAAGGCAATGCAACTAGGCATAACACAATAAAAGATATTACCTTCCAACTACATTATTGTTGCCAATTATAAGATTCACTTCAACTTAATTTCAAAAGCACAATCACCTTCAACAGAAACAGTCTCTTTTTTAAATTTCAAGGAGTATTACATTAAGGCAATAACTCACCTTCCAGCTATAATATCACCCTCCCTTATTGCAACACTACATTTCAAAAATACTTCTCATCGACAAGTCAGGCTAATTCGGGTTAATTTTATTGTATTTTGGTGCTATCTCACATTTGTGTGCAATTACCTTTATCATTTTATTGCCCAAGCAGAAAGTAATCAGAACAATTATTTGAAAATGGAGGTTTATAAATTCTAAATCACAGTTGCTGGCATTTTTGATAAAACAGCAGCTTTATCTCGGGAAGTGGCAGGGACACGGGATAAATCACGCATCAGTCAAGTGTGGCTGACCCCCAAGCGCATTGCACAATATCAGAAGTGCTTCCGAAGAAACTTTCCAGCCTCATCCATCATCCTTCATAATACTAAAATAGCTACACACCTGAAGAACAGAAGCTAGAGGATAATAAAAAAAGAAAAATTTCCAGGCAGCACGGGCAAAACCATTAACTGCTCTCCCTTTTAAACTGTGAGATACAGTCCATGCACATAAACAAATATGACTCCACAGTAACTCTGAATATCTGTATTCATATTCATCAACTCAGTTTTAAATATAAATGAAATATGGAGTAGAGTCATAGAAAGAAAAAGCATGTTTCCCAACTGCGCGCATCTTTATTCTGTTTGGGCGCGGCTGCCCGTGTGGCCAGGCTGCCGTGCCGCCACCCCTCTTCTCTAGGTCTCATTTTCTCCAAAAAGTCTTTGCATAAAAAAAAAAGAATGTAACTTGATTTTAAAGATGAGAATAAAGGGAGAAAGCCTTGAGTCCCCACAATGGTTTTCCTGAAGTCAATTACAGGTGGCGTGGGGCTCAGGACATTTAGGAAGGCAGGTGGCCTGGTCCTCACTTGTCACACGGGGGACAAATGGCCTTCGGACTGGGCTGCAGCCTTCCTTAGGGAGAGACAGCCGCCACATCCCACCACACCTCTGGCATGCCTTCACCATACCTTGCTTTAGTTCATTTTTATAGAGCGAAAGAAAATAACCATGTGATCATCTGTTTCCTTTTTAATAAAGCAAATACCCCAAAAAAGAAGACTTCTGCACGTTTACATAGGTGACCCCATGCCATCGGATACCAAAGGTCTAGCCGGGTAGGAACAAAATTTATGAGCTGCATATGCCTGGCACTGCGCCAGGTGCTTTGCATACATTATCTCATTTACTCCTCCCAGCAACCCTCAGGTAGAGCAAATGACTTGAAGACGAGAAAACAGATTGGGAAGGTGAGCAACGAGCCCAAGGGCCCAGCACGGAAGTAGCAGGTGGTATTCAAGGTCAAATCCAACACACTTCAACTGGATTTCTGCGGGACTGGCAACTACCTCCCAGAGGCAGACACATCCCACCATGTTAGCAAGGACAGGCTCAGCCACTCTGCAGTGACAGACGCCACCGAACAGCCCCTGCGGATCTGGGGGGCTCACAGAGCAGGAGCCTCCCGGAGGGCCTACAGGCGTCTCCAGGTCACACGCTAACCTGGCAGCCACGCAGGAAGGAGTGTGTGAGAATCAGGCACCAGCGCGGAAATGCTTCAGCCCTCCTAGAACAGCTTCCAGACATCGCCCAAGATGCTCAGCAATTTTCAGTCTTCATCTAATGAAAACTCACAATAAGTTTGATTTCTATCAGCTAAGTTTTATGGTCCTTTCCCACCAGCAAACTCAATTCCAGTAAAAGAAAAAAAAATCATGAAATAGGAGTCAGGTATAAGATCTTACATAACACAGTATCTGTAAAGATATCAATTCTGAATATTCATTGGAAGGACTGATGCTGAAGCTGAAGCTCCAATCCTTTGGCCACCTGATGCGAAGAACTGACTCACTGGAAAAGACCCTGATGCTGGGAAAGATTGAGGGCTGGAGGAAAAGGGGATGACAGAGGATGAGATGGTTGGATGGCATCACCTACTCGATGGACTGGAGTTTGAACAAGCTCTGGGAGTTGGTGATGGACAGGGAAGCCTGGTGTGTTGCAGTCCATGGGGCTGCAAAGGACCCAACATGACTAAGTGACTGAACTGATAAAGTATTTTCTATGTATATATATATCTCCGGGAGATAGTGAAGGATAGGGAAACCTGATGTGCTGCAGTTTATAGAGTCACAAAGAGTTGAACACAATTTAGCAACTGAACAATAACAATATAGTATTTTAATAAAACACTTGCTTTTCCACACCTTGAAGTATGAATACTGTGTGACCCCAATATGTTAATGTAAAATCAGACCTTAAAGAAGGTTTTCTTGTTTATCTAATGAATTTTCAATGTTTCTGTTTACAACAAAGATTCATGGATTTAGTTAAAATGCACCAATTTGACAAAAATGGGAATTAAAAGAAAATAAGCTTACAGAAAACAAAAATAACCTAAATTAATAGAGAATCCTATGAAATGTAATTACTATTCTTCACATAAAATAGTATCAGAGGACCTTCACTGTTTTATTTCTTCTCAATGTATGACGTTTATATATTTGAAAATAAGCTAATTAGCTGGTCAGTTTACCTGAAAGCATGCCGTCGATTCTGAAAACAAAATGACTTCATTTTCTCTCTATGTCAAGCCTGAATTCCTAACCACACTGACACAAGTAATTAAATGAATTCTGCCGACTGCCTTTTGTGAAGCAGGCACAGGAAATACCCTCCTTCACAAACGGGATCTCATCTACCAAGCGACCCCTGTGGTAGTAACAGCCAATACGATGACAAAGGTTCACCAGAGCCTGTTTAAAAGAACCCGTATGTAAGTAAGTACGTGTCCATCACAAGAGCCAGGTTTCTCACTGCTGGAGACAGGCGATGGCGAAACTGAAATGTATTGTGTTGGACTCAAACTGCAGGTACCAGGGCAAACCCACAGTTTCTAATGTGCCCAGAGATGGCAGGGGCAGAAATAAATGCAAGTGCATTCTGGTGTGCATATGTGGCCAACGTACACACACAGACGGCCTGGCTCCATCCACTCACAGGGGCCAGAAGCATCAGCCCCTCAACAGCAGTGAGCACACCCATGCCCAGATCTTGGCTTCTAAATCTCACATTCCAGGAAAAGGAACATAGGCTCCCTGAAGAAGTGGGTAAATCCAGGACTGGGGCAGGAAAAATACAAGATAAGCTTGGATTACACTGTGGGGCCAAAAAGTACTAGAAGGTAGCATGTCAAAAAGAGGAGCCAATCTCAGTGGGTGTCCAAAAGCCATTTGACTAACAGAATAAATCATGGTAGTATCAGACTACAACCCATGATATAAAATAAATATCCATGAGTCCATACTAACATAGATAGTTCAGTGAATAAAGCAGTAAGTGGGAAAGAACAGAAAGTTCTTCACTCACAAGAATTCCAATTAGTAAAAGAAGAAAAAATGAAGGAGACACATGCCGTCTCAACACAGCAATAATTGTTGCAGATAAGATCCAACAATGAATGCTAAAACTAGCAGGTGAAAGCCTGGGAGCCAGGGTATGTGCATGGTCTCACAACACCTCCATCAAGATATTAATTACAGAGAAGGACACTGTAACTGTACAGTTGGAGAAGCACGACCAACTCCACCTTCAACCAGTGACCGCGCTTAGCATTGCCTGCAAACGACACGTGGACACTGTACGTGCCGTGATGCCTTGAGGGGGTCCTCACCTCTGTGCTTTTCTCACCAAAAATGCGAACTTCGACCTAATCAAGAGACCACATCACAAACCCAAAAGAGAGACATTCCACTATATAACTGACGGGTCTCCTTCCAAAGTGTCCAGGTCACAAAAAGAAAGAGAGAGGGACCCCACGAACTAGACATGGGGGAGCCAGGCTGACTGAATGCCATGTGGGGTCTTGGACTGGACAGCAGAGCAGAAAAAGGACACAAGTGGAAAAACTGCTGGAATTCCAACAAGGCTTACAGTATCACACAATACTAATGAATGCTGATTAATATGCTAATACCTTGTACATTAATTCCCTGGCTGTGGGAACTGCACAAGGTTATGTACAAGGGCCATGTAAGACAGTAACACTATGCACAAATAGATGGACGGGGTACAGAAACAAGGCTAAAGTTATTCAGAATAAAAAGTCAAAAAGCTCCCTGACTCCACTGACAACCTGTGTGCATGCAAGGTCTATCCTGACCCTTAACACCTGGCCATTCAGACACAGAGAGACAGGACCAGGCAGGGTGAGAGACATCTGCAGGCCTTTATCACCCCCACTGCCCTGGGTGGGGAAGCCCAGTGGACAGGCATTAGCGTTCCCAGCGTAAATCCCTCCTGCAACCTCAGGTTCAGAACCATGACGCTGCATGTTTGCCTTTGAAATGCGTTGGTACAGAGATCCAGGTCTGGGGAGGGGGATGTGAGTTGTTGCTGGGAAATAAAAAGGTTAAATAGATCATAAATTAGGATTAGCGTCAGCTCGCCAGCAGCTTTCTATCACATTATAAATCAGACTAGAGGTGGGGCACCTCCTATTTAAAATCAGGAGCCACTCAGAAGATCTTCTCCATAGCTTCTACCCCAATAGGTCTCTCCAGCCAAAGAAAAGGAAAACATGAGGCCATCAAGCCCAGCATGTTAGAGGGGAGTAATTAAAAGGGGAACAGGGACAGATTATACATGAGTATACGTAAAACAATACAAAACATTACTTGGGGAGGAAATTTCCCCCCGTATTTTTTCCCAGAAATACCCAGTCCATGGAGACAGCCAGAGTCAGCACAATCACCTCCAACAGTCGCACAAGCTAATGAGACAGGAGCCGGGAGACCTGGCCCAGACTTCACAACCCCGAGCGAGTTCTGGGTCAGGCTGCATAACTCGGACGGAAATAATGGCTGGAGAGGGCCACCAGTATTTTACCTAGACATTTTTATAAGGAAGCCAGAGGTTGAGAGCACAGCTAGGATAACTATACGCATTTCAATTTTACTAAAATGTTATGTCCCTTGAGCCAAGGTATTAATCTTGTTATTATACAAAAGCAGTCTCTTCTCACTGGCCATTCATTCAACGTGAATGAATTTTAAAATGTACTTGTTGTTGGATCATATGAAAAAGGCAAATAGAAAGTATGCATAACTAAGGAGGCTCAAACTAGATCGGGAGGTCTGGGGGGGGCGGTGCGGGGAGCTGGAGAAAGAGTGACAGTGAGAACCACACATCTGTGCCTCCCCTGCCTGCCAGCACAGGAGACACGAGAGACTTGGGTTCGATCCCTGGGATGGTGAGACCCCCTGGAGGAGGAAATGGCACCCCACTCCAGTATTCTTGCGTAGAGAATTCCACGGACAGAGGAGCCTGGTGGGCTACATACAGTCCATGGGGTCACAAAGAGTCAGATGCCACTCAAGTGACACAGCACAGATGTTTATAAAACATAAAGCAAGACCCCAAAGAAAGACATGATTAATTTTCTCTTCTTCAAAAGGATGAGGATAAAATTATAAGGGAGTCTCCAAACAACCAGACCGCCCTGGTCACCCCGCGCTCTCTGGGTCCAGCCACCCGCAGGGGCAGGTCCGCTCGCGCCCGCCCCTCGCCCCCGCCACGCCCGAGCACCAAGCACTGACAAAGAGTCACCTCTGTCAGCGCCAGACACGGGCAGACACCGAGCGGTCCCAGGGAGGCTCTGGGAATGTCCTCACAGCCTCTGTGACCAGACGCGGGGCTGTTTCTGCGGGAACTCACACCCGGATGAGGCCCTGAGGTCATTTTAACGACGTGCAGAAGCTCTGCCTAGAAAACGGGGAGGAGTCCTGGCGGCGAGAGATAAGCAGGGCAGACCAAATGCCATCCGCGTCTGGCAGAGGCAGCGCCCCGTTATCGTTTCTCCCCCGCACAACGTGATCGACTGTAAGGGGTTATTACATAAGACGGCTCCAGAATTTTGGAGCAGGCCCGACTGCAAGGTGAGAATTGTCGCTCTCTACAAGCAAACAGGAATTTAAAAGTTTGGGGGGTCATCCATCATCTGTAATGAGTCATGATCAGCCAATGCACTGCAGAGGATGTATCTTATCACTTGGCCTATAAAAGCTTCTGATCCATGGGGTAAAAAAAGCACGCTGAACTTTAATAAGCACTCAATTATAACAAATAAACCCAAACACCTAATTACCAAGTGACTATTTATAGTTGCTAAAATAACTTAACCCAGTTTCACAAAGCACATATTTTAAGATTCATAGAAAAATCCTGCCCAGTTCCAGCATTCGATACTACATTTATTTTGCTTGCACCCAGAGGATCAAGAGATCTGTAACTCTAAATTACATTATTTGTACCGTAAATTCAAAGAGAAATTAGTCTCATTTATAAACAGCAATTACTTATAACAGAAAACTGAATTGCAAATTTAAATTGTTAGTTTTGACAAAAATCCAAAACCTGGTTAAAGAAACACTGTGAAGCTGACAGAAGAGCTCACGTATGGTGTCAGCAATGGCTCAGTTTACTTAAAGGGTTTTTCAAGACAAGCGAACTTCCAAAAAAATCCTTTATTCTTCTCTAATTTGGCCTACTTTGTATTTTTAGTGTCCTGTTCAAATTCCTCTCCCCGTGGAGGGGATGTCCCTATTAAAACAGCACAAAGAAGGAAAAATCTGTAATCTGTACAACAAAAAAGAAGAGATTTTAATGCTCAAATTTTTAAATTTAGTGATAAATTAAAAAAATAATAAAAACAAGAAAACCAAATGTCAGAATCAGAGTGGATTCTGAAGACCACTATGTAACATTAAACAAACATTTAATCCGTCTAGGGTAGCCGTGTCCTACACAGCAGCTATGAGTCATGGGGGGCCACCGGTTTAAATTTAAATGAATTAGAATAAAAATTTAAAATTCAGTTCATAAGTCACACTTGTCACACTCCAAGTGCCCAGTAGCCATGTGACCAGTGGCTTCCACACTGGATGGCACAGGTATATTCTATTACAGCCAAATGTTCTGTTGGCGGTGCTGGCCAACCCAGTCACTGTCACATTAGAGAAACTGAGGCCCAGGAGGTAACAGGTCGACCTGCTGATAAACCAGGAGCCGACCACTGAGCACTGGCTGTTCCCTCAGTCACTACACCCAACATGAGCCCAAGCTCCACTAGGTCGGGGCCCTGTCTGCCGAGTTTAGAGTCAGACACACACCCAGCACATCCCCACCTAGGAGATGAGACCCTCACAAACAGCAGGTGGGTGATGCTTTGGATGAAGATATGAATAAATGACCGTAATACTTCTGGATCCAAAATTACAAGATGTAGTCCCCAAAATCAAGAAGCCCAGAGGCTGGTTAAGAATTTCTCTAAGATACAGGAAGACTTCCCTGCTGCTGCTAAATCACTGCAGTCATGTCCGACTCTGTGCAACCCCGTAGACGGCAGCCCACCAGGCTCCCCCGTCCCTGGGATTCTCCAGGCAAGAACACTGGAGTGGGTTGCCATTTCCTTCTCCAATGTATGAAAGTGAAAAGTGAAAGTGAAGTCACCCAGTCGTGTCCGACTCTTAGCGACCCCATGGACTGCAGCCCACCAGGCCCCTCCGTCCATGCGATTTTCCAGGCACGAGTACTGGAGTGGGGTGCCATCGCCTTCTCCGGAAGACTTCCTTACTTGGCTGTATTCTCAAAAATACCACATTAAACACCTTTGCACACAAAATTTTCTTTAGGACAGAGTCTCAGACATGAAACTACTCTAAATACCCAACAATAAAATCATGTTACACCTTTATAATGGGATACCATGTCATCTCTTCTTAGGACACCATGTCATCCCTTCTTAAAGAGATGGGAATATCAGACCATCTTACCTTCCTCCTGAGAAATCTGTATGTAGGTCAAGAAGTAACAGTTAGAACCAGACATGGAACAATGGATTGGTTTCAAATTGGGAAAGGAGTACATGAAGGCTGTATATTGTCACCCTGCTTATTTAACTTCCATGCAGAGTACATCATGCAAAATGCCGGACAGGGTGAAGCACAAGCTGGAATCAAGATTGCCGGGAGAAATATCAATAACCTCAGATACACAGATGACACCACCCTTATGGAAGAAAGCAAAGAGGAACTAAAGAGACTCTTGATGAAGGTGAAAGAGGAGAGTGAAAAAGCTGGCTTAAAACTCAACATTCAAAAAATGAAGATCATGGCATCTAGTCCCATCACTTCATGGAAAACAGATGGGGAAATAATAGAAACAGTGACAGACTTTATTTTTGGCGGCTCCAAAATCACTGCAGATGGTGACTGTAGCCATGAAATTAAAAGATGCTTGCTCCTTGGAAGAAAAGTGATGACCAACCTGGACAGCATATTAAAAAGCAGAGCCATTACTTTGCAAAGGTCCGTCTAGTCAAAGCTATGGTTTTCCCAATAGTCATGTATGGATGTGAGAGTTGGACCATAAAGAAAGCTGAGTGCCAAAGAATTGATGCTTTTGAACTGTGATGTTGTAGAAGATTCTTGAGAGTCCCTTGGACTGTAAGGAGATCCAACCAGTCCATCCTAAAGGAGATCAGTCCTGAGTGTTCATTGGAAGGACTGATGTTGAAGCTGAAACTCCAATACTTTGGCCACCTGATGTGAAGAACTGACTCACTGGAAAAGACCCTGATGCTGGGAAAGATTGAAGGCAGGAGGAGAAGGGGACAACAGAGGATATGGTTGGATGGCATCACCGACTCGATGGAAATGAATTTGAGCAAGCTCCAGGAGTTGGTGATGGACAGGGAAGCCTGGCGTGCTGCAGTCCATGGGGTCACAAAGAGTCGGACATGACGGAGAGACAGAATTGAACTGATGTCATCTCTAGAAATTATGTTGGCAAAGATTTCAGTTTCACAGATAAGCACTTATGAAAAAAGATCAGGTAAAATAGCTAAACACAAAACTGGGATTATCCCACATACAGAAGTTATCCCATGTGATGTGTGTGTGCACATATGTGCATACACATGTACATGTGCATACTATACAGTCAAAAGAAGAGAAAACAGAAAATTCAAGCAGAAGAATGTATTTCCACGATACTGGTATTAGCAGACAAGAACTTTAAAATAATCACGATTGTTGTGTTTAAACATAGGAAGACAGACAAAATGAATGAGACAGTGGAGAATTTTAAATACTAAATTGAAACACATTATTAAAATATGAAATGGACATTCTAGAACTGCAAACACAAAGCCTGAAATTCAGAACTCACTGGATAAGATTAATAGGAGATGGAAGAGTGTAGGAAACAGGATCTGTGATTGACAAGACAGGCCCCCAGAGAGAATGCAAACCATGGCAGGGAAAGAGAACAGGAGGGTGAACAGCAAACAAGAACCCCAGAGCCGTGAGGACGCAGGAAACAGGACCAACTCCTGTGATTGAAGCCCAGGAGGAAAGGAGGCAGATGAAGAAGGGACGTACATGAATCAATGAGTCGAGAATTTTCCAAAACAAATAACAGATACCAACCCAGCGATTCAAGAAGCTCAGCAAACTCCAAACAGAGTTCAGTATGAAGAAAACTCACAACTAACCACACGGTTAATTAGTTTCAACCCACAGAGAAATGGAAAACCAGAGAGAAAAATCTTAAAAGCAACCAGAGTAAAAAGTTCCCACTGCCTTCAAAAGGGCAAGAATAAGACTGACAGCTGATGTCTCCACAGAAGCCTCAGAAACCAGAAGAAATTGAAACGAAATGTTTAAACTGATACACAAAATACTGAGCAATGGAGCCCATGTTTTGCTCAGGGCAGAGGAGGGTGGGGGAGCCCAGGGAAGGGGAGGAAGCACGCAGAGAAATGCCACTTAGTGACGAGGGGACAGGGGTCCTGCTCATGATTCTCACCGCACAGCTTACGTGTGTATCTCATATACCCCTCAGTAGGTTTCAAACAACACACAATTTTAAATGGTAAGAAAGGAGAGGACCAACGAGGGAGCGAAAGAAAAAAGGAAAGAAAACATCTGCATCAGAAGAACAGGGAATACCAAATTAGTATAGCAAAGAACCCTGAAGTCAAAATTCCACACAATGGAAAAGTGACAAAACCTGGAAATGTGTACCTGGTGATTGGAACTAGCAATGAAGACTTTTTCCAGAAGCTGAATAGTACCCTAAGAGAGACTTTCAAACTTAATCATCTGAGACTGGAAAAAGAAATTAGTTTCCCATTGGAAACCAGCATACTATGTATGTCTGTACATGCAGGCTAAAATTTATATGTAACTGCAAACTTTGTGAGTAAACACACTTCCCCTTTCGTTCCACAAGAACTCCAGCCACGTGGCGTCACTGGGGCGCTGTGAGCCCTCGCACACACGGAAGGCACCTGTCCTGTGGGGGACACACTGGGCAACACCGCAGCGGTCATGGCCACGCGTTCCGTCCGCCCGTGTGACACCCACGCGGGCACAGGCACACCCCCGAAGCACCCCCACGTCCTCGCACACTTCTGTGAACACGGGCACTGCTTGTTAAGGTTTATCTTATATGGGAGCACAGCTGATGGACAGTGTCGGGTCCGTTCCAGGTGCACAGCACAGGGAAGCACACACAGACTCCTACCTTCCCAGGTGTGCGCACGGCCGTGAGAGGAGCACAGGGGAGACAGCCCGGCCTGCGGGACCAGTGCTGAGCAGGTCACACGGGCCCCCGGACAAGAGGCTCAGCTCTCACCTGCGGAGCTCTCTGGATGGCCAGACAGATGGTTACAGGGGGTAAGCGCTCTTAAACATCACTGATGAAGGTCCAGGCTGGCCGGAGATACACCTGCAGTGACTGGAGATTCAGCTGGGAGAAATGCACTCTTCCCCGGTCTGGTCTCCTCTTAGACAGCATGAAACAGCAATTTCAGAGCCCTCAGCAAACTACCTTTCTATCGACGCCACACATTTAAAACCACAATGGTGACAAGACAAAAGTCAGCTGAACTGAAAATGCCCTTAATTTTCTCTGACTTCCCAATTGTGTCCTTTCCATATGGAGCTGGCTGGAACCGTCCTCCTTTGGATATGGCGGTGGTTTAGTCACTAAATCACGTCCGACTCTTTGCAACCCCACAGATGATAGCCTGCCAGGCCCCTCTCTCCATGGGATTTTCCATGGAGAATACTGGAGTGGGTTGCCATTTCCTTCTCCAGGGGATCTTCCTGACCCAGGTCTCCTGCATTGGCAGGCGGATTCTTTACCACTGAGCCACCTGGGAAGCCCCTCCTTAGGAGTAAAACCCCAAATAAGACGCTTTAAATTTCTTAACAGAAATTCAACTTGTTTCTACCAACATCACCAGACACCTATGTGTCACTCACCCATGAGTCACTCCCAGCCTTGACCTGGATCTACCTAACATAAGCAGGAAACGCCCCGGGCCCTTTAAACACAGGAAGTAGGCAGACACACGAGGGACAGGAGTGTCGCAAGGCCAGCAGGAGAGGGTGACCCCTGAGCTGCTCCCACCTTTCATTCTGGGGACGCTGGGAGGATGAGGCGTCACCAGAGTCCAGGAGGTGGGACCACCGGGAGGAGCCAGAGCCACAGGTGGCCAGGGGCTGCTGGGGTGGGGTTGCTCTCGGCAGAGGCAAGTGGGCACAGATCAGACGGGGAACAGCCATATCTGCAGCCCTCACCTGGAGCCCTCCCCTCTGCCCCAGCGCCTCTCACGTCCACCAGAAGTCAGAGCCGAGCATGACCACATGGGACAGCTCCAAGGGCCACCCTGCGGCTGCCCTCTGCTTCCACAGAACGCCGGGTGGCATAGACCCACCCCGAGACACTCCCTGCAGTCAGGCCTCTCCCTGCACCCTGCACCTGAGTCAAGGAGGGCCTGCAGTGCGATCCACCCGGACCGTCCCTCTGAGTTCCCTGAGCAACAATGTGATACGCTTGGCTTCCACTGAGGACTCACAACAAAACAAACTCGAACAGAACCATTCCTGCATTTTTTTAAAGCCAACATTAAATCACTTACCATCTCTTATTCTAAAATTCCTAGACACACTCCACAGGAAAAGGTTTCTCTCTCCTGAATGGTGACATTCACTTACTAATTACACCCTTTTCCCTTTTCATCATGGCTGCCTGTAGGCTCCATTTCAGATTCATCTGGACCTGCGAAAGCTATCCTTGGGCTTCCCTGATAGCTCAGATGGCAAAGAATCTGCCTGCAATGCAGGAGACATGGGTTCAATCCCTGGGTTGGGAAGATCCCCTGGGGAAGGGAATGGCTACCCACTCCAGAATTCTTGCCTGGAGAATTCCATGGACAGAGGAGCCTGGCAGGCTACAGTCCATGGGGTTGCAAAGAGTCAGACATGACTGAGCAACTAGCACTTTCACTTCAAGCAATCCTTAGCCTAGGTTTCCTGCCATATTTAATTTTCTTTACTAGCACATGGTTCTCTGGCAACCACAGTGACCTAAATACAGCCAAGAATCAGAAAACAAACAGAAAAGTCTTCTGTCAGCCAAAATGCTGTCACAAAATCCATGCACTAAAGGTCCCAGACTCTGAAGCCAGCCTGCCTGGGTTAAAACAGCTACAATGAATATGTCTCATATGTTCAGGAAAATAGAGGAAAACATAAACATTATGAAAAACATAGAAGATGTAAGAGAGACCCAAATGGAATGCAGATGTAAAATAGACTATCTAAAATGAAAAATCACCTGATGTGACTAACAAAGTAGATACGGAAGAAGGGGGAAAAAGTGAGTGAAAATGAACATACAACATTTTTTAAACTATCCAGGAAGAGAGAGAAAGACCGACGAAAATGAACAGCGCGTCAGGAAGATGCAGGACGACATTAAGCGGTCTAACACACATGCAATTAGGAGTCCCAGGAAAAGGCAGAAAATTATTTGAAGAACTAATTACTATTTCTTCATATCTGATTAAAACCTAGACTCACTATTGCAAGAAACTCAATGAAACCAAAGCAGACGAAAACATAGAGAACTAAACCAAGGCAAATCATAAACAAATTGTGAAAAAGAAGTGACAAAGAAAAAAACCTGAGACGAGGTCAGAAGAGGTGGGGAAAAGACGTTACACAGAGGCACAAAATTCAGAGGGACAGCACACTGATCATCAGAAACTATGCGAGGCAGGACACAATGGAACATATTCAATCAGAATTCTGTGAGAGGCAAAATATCTTTCAAGAATGAAAGTGAAAATACAGCCTTATTCAAAAAACAACCTCACATACTAGCAGACCTTTATCTGAGAAACACTGGTGCAAGTTCCATAAGCGTAAAAAAGGACTGCCAGATGGAAATTCATATTTCCCAAGAGTGAAGAGCATGCAAATGGTAAGTATGCAAATAAATGTAAAGGTTTTTTTTCCAATTTTAATCTCTTTAAAAGACAACTGACTGCCTAAAACAAAAATAATAAAAGTATATTTTGGAGTTTATAACATATGTAGAAATAAAACATACTAAATAAATAATATCCCCCCAAAAATAGGATGAGAGAAATTGAAATATACTCACGGAAGTTTCTCACACTGTACATGATGACGAATAATATGATGTGAATGCACACTATGGTGAGCTCATTATGACCGTTACACACCCTAGAGCCAGTAAGAGCTGATGTAGATGCGTGGTAAATTGAAATCATTTTTAAAATATATTCAAACAGTCTCAACAAAGGCACAAAATGGAGGGAGGAGAGTGAGGAACAAAGAGAACAAGGAGAAAACAAATATCGAGGTGGTGCCCTTGAGCCCAGCCACGCTGGTGATCACACAACAGGTAAGTGGTCTGAATACTTCGACTTTAGAAAGACCTTGTGCTTAGCAAGCTGTCTACAAGAAACACGTGTTAAATGTAAAGATAAAACGTGAAACGATGGGCAAACATTCACCACAGAAACAGTAATGGAAAGAAAGCTAGAGAGGCTATCTGAACACCAAACATAATCTCAAAACAAGGAAACTGCTAAGACTAAAGGCCATTAAGAGTAAAAGGGTTAATTCACCAAAAGGACATAAAAGTTCTAAACATGCACGCACCTAATAAAACACTGAAACAGATAAAGCGAGAGGAGAACACAATAGGAAACAGACACATCTCCAGCAACAGTTGGTGATTTCAACACTCCTTTCCTATAATTTATAGAACAGGGAGACAGAAAAGCAGTAAGAATATATTAAACACAACCCTTGAGCAACAAAAAATGTTTAGTGTTGCTTAAATGAATTAGAAAATATTTAAAACTTTTTCAATGTTAACTTTCAACGGGGTATTGATGTATGACCCTGGAGTCTCTAGGAAGTTTTAGGAGTGCAAAGTTGCCGAGCCCAAGCAGTGATAGGAATACAGGCATGGAGGGAAGAGTCCTGTGATCTCGCCCTGCCCACCCCACCTGCTCTCTCCATCCAGAAAACCCAGGGCCTTTTGGAAGCCGATCGCCCTCCTGCAAACACGGGAAAGAACAGAGGTGCACGCCTGTTTCCCCACCCAAAGCCCAGAGCACAAGCAGAGGGACATGAGAGCACCGTGTGCTACCAAAGGAAAACACCTCCTTTCCCATCTGTTTAAACACTGGCTGCCACCTCCACCTCTACCGTCACCTGCACAAACTCTTCCACACAAACCTGATCACATCTCTCTAGGAGACTTCCTCCTAAACCACCATAGAGAACTCATCGCTATTTCGGCTTAAAGCTGGAAACGAGGAGGAGGGTGAACAAATAATGGTTTGGTGGAGCAAGTCAGCATAGGAATGTGAAAACAGTTAAAACTCATTAGATTTCTGGTCAAGACACAAGACTGCCGTCCCCCCAAAATCAAGCAATCTATTCTAATTGGGTTCCCATGGTAACTGTACAATTGGGTTTTTCAATATAACATCCCGCAGTCCCCATGTACACTTGTGAAATATACTTTGAGCAGCCTGAAGTGTTTTTACGTTACAGCGCTCCCACATCAATGACTGCACGTCCCCGCCCTGCCTGCTGGTGGCAGGGCACGCTGGGGGCACGGCACGCTGGGGGCACAGCACGCTGGGGGCACTTGCGGGATCAACACAAGTGCCGTAAGGAGCACAGGACACCACAGCAGTTATACAAAACTGGCCACACACTGGAGCTCCATCCAATCTGCTCTGGGGACAAACCGATACTACTATCGTCACAGAACCACGTTTACGGACTGCACGCCACACCACGAGGCCCCTCTTATTGATTTCAAGGTTAAACAGAATCAATCACTAATAATTACAAGAGGGGCCTCAAGGTTAATCATATTCTTAGACTCTCAGTACGGAATTAAATGACAAGCAGAGCTGCGCTGATAAATAAACATAACTGAGGATCCAAACCCACATTTCAGGCGTTAATAGAACGGTACTAAGCACAGCACACAACCCCACCCCGGACCCCAGCCTCTCCCCGCTGGAACACAGCAGTCTCTCCCAGCCACCGCTGGGCCCCGAGTGGGCCTGGGAGCAGAGTGCTGGTCATCCTCTGAAGACACAAAGGGTTGAAGCTCAGAAATGGTGAAAGTTCACAACTTCAGCATTCCTTGCAACCATCCTAAAAATACCCACATGTTTGAGACATTCTGCAGAACCACAACACATACTGTGGTTTCTGGCAAAGTGGCGACCTGGGCGGAACTAAATCGAAGTCTCCCACCTTTATTTACTACATCCCCTCACCGATGGCCACAGGTGTTAACGCGGGCCAGTCTGGTGCAAGTGTGGGCTGGCAGGCTTCCAGGGAGAAGTGCCCTGCTTAGTCCCCAGCTCTGCAGAGACCTCCAAAAATCCTCACGACACCTTAGCATGAAAAGCAGCAAACTGCATCGTTCTGAGGATCCTCGCTAGAGCCCAACAGAATGACCATGCGCTGCTCCTCGGTTCCAGCAGGAGCAGAGGACGAACTGACCCAGGATCGAGAAAAATAAAAAAGCAACAGAAACTCCCAACCAACAAGCTGAGGCTGTAGGCCGGCTCTACAACCCCTCTTCGTGCTTAAGAAACACAATCATTCAGTATTTATTCCAGTCCCACCTCCCAGCTGCCCTCAGGGCCTGGGGCCTTGACTGCTTTCCAGCGGGGTCCGCCCGGCACCAGGATTAACACCAGGCCTGTCCATGGTCCACTGGCCCTCTAGTGTCTTGACCAAATCTGCCAGATTTCCTTTCCAAAACCTCTGGGATCCTGATAATAAGACTTGGGTTTCTGTTCATCCTGTTTCCTTTTATTCTGATACACACATCTTAAGGGATGCCAAGAGCTAAACCTGCAAACAGTCCTATTTTTGAGCACTGATTACCCACTTATCTTTATCTCCAAATGTCAACGTCATATGTAAACCCCTCATGAGTTCTGTGCTTTTGAAGTAACATCATTTAGTCTGCACCTCTCCTTGTATTAGTCAGATCGACCTGCTATAACAGAATATCACATACTAAGTGGCTTAACAGACAGAAATTTATTTTCTCACAGTTCTGGAGACTGGCAAGTCCAAGATCAAGGTTCCAGCTGATTTGATTTCTGGTGAGGGCTCTCTTCCTGGCTTGCAGGCAGCTGCCTGCCGCCTGGTAAGACCAACCTCTCTCTTTTCTTATAAGGCCACCAATCCTACTTGGATTGGGGCCCCTTCTTCAAACCTCATTTATTCTAAATAATCCCCTAACGTCCCCATTTCCCAATACAGGCACAGTGGGGGGTCAGGGCTTCAACATGTGAATTTTAGGGGCACGTTCTGTCCACAGGAACCTGTGTCCTGCATCCTTCGCTGGGCCGTGCATCAGGCAGAAGCCCCACACCAGGCCACAGAGAGTTTCCAAAACAGAATGCCAGCATCAAGAGACAAGAACAATACAAGTCAATCAGAAACCCGAGTGTACGTGTGATGGGCCCAAGGGGAGGAGACATTACAGGGGCTGAAGAGGCTTCCAGAAGGGCGGGGCTGTGGGAAGGATTCAGGGAGAGCCTGGGAGCAGACAGGGTCTATGATCAGGCTGAATCAGAAGAGGATCTCTAGGCAAGAATCTCTGGGGCCTGCCACCCATTCACTCTGAGATCAAAGAGCTGACGTACAGGTTTCTAGAGAAGCTGCCAGAACAAATGTGGAGGGCCTTGGGGCTAAAAGTGGTGCCAACAGGAGCCAAGCAGGCTTGTGTCCCTCTGGGGCCTGGGTGGGAGAGAGGGGTCCCCTTGGAGCATCTCCGCACCCCTGCCTCCAACAGGAGGAGGAGGAAGCGGTCCTCGCTCCCTGGGTCTGCCTGGGTGCCTAGCTTACAGGGCCCCATGGGGCAGCCGTGCTCAGGGACAGAAGCAGGGAGATGGCATGGGGTACACCAGGCAGAAAGGACCCAGGCGGCTGAGGCTGGAGCCAGGCAGCTCCTCCATCGGTGGCGGAGAGACAGGAGACGGGAAAGGTCAACCACCTGAACCCAGAGTCCACGTGGACTTTGCTCTCCACCCCAAGAGACAGCCTCCAACCTGAGAGCTGACAGAGCCGGCCTGGCCCCGCACAGAGAACCTGCCTGTCTTCCAACAGGTGACCCTCCAGACGAGCTCAGCCCCAGGCAGCCCGGTGCCAGGGCCCCGCTGTGCTGAGTCATGCACAGGGCAGCAGTGGGCCCCCAGACAGCAAAATGGAGCAGACACCTGCAGAGCCAGGCCTCGGGTTTTCCCTAAGTAGTAGGATCTTCCACACAAACGCCAGGGCAGGACTGAGGCACATCAAATAGCTGCTTCCACGTCTGAAACCCCTGGAAACATAATTTCTGGCCAATGCAACAAAATATCTCACTAACCTTCTCCAGAATCCATCCCGCCTGGATTGTCCACAGCCATGTGTAAAAGCACCTCGGGCCCAAAGAAGGTCTCTGAGCAAAAAACCTGAACAGTCAGGAGAACACCACGGAGGAAATCAGAACTGTAACCTTAGGAGGCTTTTCTGGCCTGACAAACGGTCCAGAGGAATACTCCTGGGCAGCATCAAGTTCTCAGTCCACAAGGACAGAACAGAGACTCCAGGACACACTCTCATCACACTCACGGCAAAAATAAACAGGTTAGGAACATCTAAGAGGAAGTCTTTAAAGCCTGTACTTTTGTAGGGAAACTGAACTCCTGGTTGTGACTCAGGGCCCACGTGGGTTCAAGCCGGTGGTGGGGCGACAGCGAGCATGTCACCCTCAACCCAGGACTGAATGTGTCCAGGGCTGCCAACCACTCTGCCTGCCTGGGGTCCCCAGTGTCAGCCCGGAAAGTCCCGCATCCCATTAAACCGCTGGCCGCCCAGGACAGACAGAAGGCACAGCTCTCCGGAGCCTGTCCTTCTGGGGGTAGAAGGCGACCACAGCAGTAGTCAGAGGGCTGGATAATGGTGCATTTCAGGAATACTTAATTTTAGAACCTGCATTTGGTTCTAAGTAACTGTTCTTGCAACAAATTTCAACAGCCCCCTGCTGGGCGCAGCCCTCCTCTGGTGGACCCCCCACCCAGCGCTGCCCTCCTCCCCAGCAGCCCCTGCCCCCAGGGTGGCCCGGAGACGGATGGCCGGTGCGGGTCCAGCAATCAGCCCGCGGCCGCCTCGACTCACCATCCATCTGACTCGACAGCTTAATCTGATGATAACACAGTGGTGACAGAAACAGATTCTTCTGCACAATAAAGAATAGCACACACGGGCTTTTCTCGGGATAGCTGGCTAAATTCAGTAACTTTCGGAAATACATCATTTCTGTGCCTCGCCCTTTATTCGAGGAACCTCCACTGGTGTGTGGAAAGCCTCACGAGAAAGGGTCACTGCTCACTTCCAGGACACCGGCTCCTCCGAGTCCCTGTCCCCCCTGTACCATCCCTCCAGCGTGGCAGAGCCAGGCAACAAGTGCGGCACATGGCAATCTCGAGCGGAGTCTGGCTGTGGGCATGTCACTGGGCAGCACCTGTTCCCTCCCTCCCCCACCTCCCCCGACCACGCCCACCGGGACCACCCGGGCCTCCCTCCCTGGCCGCTGCCTCTCATCCTCCAGCGTGGGCTCCCCGGCCACTCGGCCAGTCCACAGTCCATGACCTGCATCTGAGGAGGCTGAGCACGCAACCTGATTGGTAATCTACATTCTGATGTGACTGCACACCCCAGTCTTGACAGTTTCATTGCACGGACTCTGCGACTACCTGCAGGAAAGCACAGGTAACCCCACAGAACGCGGGATGACGATGGGGAGGCCTGTTAATGAGGCTCACTCCTCCCCGCTGACATTTCTGCCTGAATGAACAGGTACAGTAAGGCAGTCTCCCCGCTTCAGAACCCAAATGCCAGGCCCGACAGACAGGGCTGACTCCCCTCCACGGGCAGCTTGCCCCCACTTCCCAGAGGACTGTCTTATGTGAATAAAACACATACACACCAAACGCTGGCTCCTCTCTTTAACAAAGGGGATCCTTAACTCGGGCCTCTCCCCCAACTGTCCCTCCATCACCCACACTCCCCACCAGAAATGCCCCCAGACAGACCCCAAAGCACTAGCCCAACAGACTGCACGTGACAGCACCTCCTGAAATACAGGCGTGTGTCTTTATACCACGCTTGACCCCGAAAAGGATTTCTGACAGCGCCCCTGCTTCACGGCTGCAAAGGCAGCTTGCAGGGTGAATGGGAAACGCCTGCGCTAGTTACAAATAAACCTGGGCTGATCACTCCTGCCCCAGGGCCCTGTGCTGGCCACACACTCACAGGCAAGACAAAGACCCCGAGTGTCCCCCTCAGCAGTGACCTCGAGGACTCCCTGGGACCGACTGGGTGAAGTTCCCAGCAGGCCTTCAAAAAATGTATGAGGGTAACACCACTGCACTGGCCAGAACCTTCTGGAATGCTACTCTATCAGGCTGAACCCGACATGAGGGTAAAGAGACCCAAAAGTAAGGCCCATTTCCCCATCCACACAAAACTCACTGCAGATCAAATTCTGAAAAAGCTCACCTACCAGACCTCATTACCCTTCACGCCAGAAAGTGAAAGTGAAGTCACTCAGTTGTGTCTGACTCTTTGCGAGCCCATGGACCATAGTCTACCAGGCTCCTCCGACCATGGGATTTTCCAGGCAAGAATACTGGAGTGGGTTGCCATTTCCTTCTCCGGGAGATCTTCCTGACCCAGGGATCAAACCCAGGTCTCCCGCATTGCAGGCAGACGCTTCACCGTCTGAGCCTCCAGGGAAGTTCACGCGGGAAGACAGTGTCATATGCTGGGGTTGCTCCTGGTTCCCGGCCATGGCCAGAGTGTCAGAGTCCATGTCTGGTCCTCCAGGAGGTTCTTTCAATTAACAGGTGGCTAAGGTCGAGCCTCCTAAAGTCAGTGACTCGGGGCCGTCAAAGCCAGGCGGTGCCCACTGGGAACACGCTCACTAAGGCCCCCTGCCTGCTCCAGGCCCACACAGCACAAGCCAGCTGTCGGCAAAGCAACCCTGGGCACTCAGGGCTCTGGCTCCTAAGCAGAAGCACCTTGAGGCCAGCCACCTCAACGGTTCCCAAATCATCCACCGTAAAAACTGCAAACAGGCAGCTGGGCAAACCACCTCTTTAGAGACGAAAGGAATTTTAGAAACTTGGCAAATCAGCACCAGGCTTCATGATCCTCCAGACCCAACGAGGGTCCACAGACATGTGTGGATTCAGAGACACAGCAGAGGGGGAGCCCAACCGAGACCCCATCCCCAGTCCCACCTCCACCAGAAACAGCTTTGTGGCTGAGTTAACAAATACCAGCTACGATTATCATTCAGTGTTCTCCATGGGCCAGGCCTGGGTTGACTCCCCCCAGATGGAATTCTCTCCCAGTAACCCACAACAGCCCTAAGAACAACAATGCCATTCTCCTGGGTTTTGGAGAAACCAAGGCTCAGAAGAGGTTAAGTGACCTCACTCAGGTCATAGACAGTAACTAGCTGAACCAGGTCCAAACTGAGTCAGTCTTGTCCCCCGTGGTTACAACCTTAACCCTGTGTACACCCCCCCAAGTGAGGGCTTGGGTAGTGTAAACATGTAAAACTAAGATGCTGATTGGTTGCAGTGGGGTATATGGATAAGAATACTGATTGGATGAGGGGAAAACAAGGATGCTGATTGGACTGAAGTAAAAGACCCTGATGCTGGGAAACATTGAAGGCGGGAGGAGAAGGGGACGGCAGAGGATGAGATGGTTGGATGGCATCACCAACTCAATGGACATGAGTTTGAGTAAACTCTGGGAGTTGGTGATGGACAGGGAATCCTGGCACGCTGCAGTCCACGAGGTCGCAGAGTCGGACACGACTGAGCAACTGAACTGAAAAGCAGGATGCTCACTAGACTGGAGGGGAACAAGGATTCTGTTTGGTTCGTCACCCTTTTTCCAGATAGTCTCATTGTTCTATGAGACTATGGTTCCAAATTCAAATTTCTATCCAGGTCGTGCTTCACGCTTCACTAACAGCCATCTATGACTTTCCGTGCTTACACTCGTCCAGGGGGACCAAGTCCGTGTGATCACGGCCATCCTGCAGAAGAGGAGGCAGCTGGGGGGTAAGCAGCTGCCCAAAGCCACCCACCCAGACATCACCGGAACCCTGCCCGAGGTTCTCCCACCCACAACTCCGGCACTTCATCAGTAAAAATTCAGTTCAGTTCCCCAAAAATGTATTCGGTTGTACATATGGAAGTTAACCCTGACCTGAGACCATAAAAATATTTGTACCCAGAGGGTAAAAAAGACAGGCCAGCCATTCAGAAGGAAAGATGGGCGTGAAATATAATATGGCTGTCCCTGCTTAGCATTTGTTTGTAAAACTAATGCCAAAGTTTTGGTAACATCTGCATCTTCTGTCATAACCACAAGACCGAACACTATAAAGCTAGGATAACATGTCGGGTTTGCAATTCGAAGAGATTCACATGTCTCTGAGGACTTACAAAACCATACACAGATCCATAAGCACAGGCGACTTAGAACAATGATGCCGGCTGCGGGTGGACCCATCTGGGAGGGGAGAGCGGAGCCTGTGTCGGCCAGAGAGCTCTTCTCCACCGAGATAAGGGGGGTGGTGGAGACCCTAAAGACTGCCCTGGAGATGCTCAAACATTAGGGTCCCCTGGCGAGCTTGCAGAAACACAGCCTCCTGGGTTCTGATCCAATAATCATCTCCTTTTTAACCAGCACCCTCGGTAATTCTGAGACCAGCAGGGCTCAGACCACCTCTGAGAAATGCTCTGCTACAGGTCATGAATGTCCCACTTCAAGGGGAGCAACGAAGCCCACGTTTCAGAGGCAGCTCTTCTGACTCCAACAAGAGGGCCGGATCTGAAGGGGACACCCTCAGCCCCTCACAGGCCTTTGGTTTGGGGGGTAACCTGTAGCTCAAAGTTTAAAAAACAAATGAGAGATAACTACTAGTTTTTTTTCTTTTTAATTAAAGTACAACATTTAAATGTCTTGTCCCATATTCTGCCCTGAGATTCAGTTCCCCCTCCCACCCAGCTAAAACCTCTGAACATCCAAGGCTGGAATTGCCCGATCCGTCAATAAGGTAAGAGTTTTCTAAACTACTATCCATATGACTCAATTTGTCAGTAAAAACTGCCACCAGCGCTGTGCTTGCAGAAAAATGTCCATAAATGCATTATTGCGACTGGCAGATCGATGTCTATAATAAAAACAAATAGATTTAACAAGTGCTGGCTTTTACGAGTCGTGCCATTGGTGGACTGCGCATTCAGTTTCACCCCTAGACTTCTGGGAATGGGCAGCAGAGCCTGGCTGATACTCTGCTGACTTCACAAGTGTTCCAGGTAGGAAATTATTCTAACAAGAAAATTTTCCAAGTAGGAGAGCAAGCATGCTAGGCGTTTATTGCTCTCTCACAATTCGTCTCATGGCCACACACATACACACATGACAACAAATTTAACAACACTAAGAAAATGTTTCTGCAGAATTTGTAACTGGTTTTATCACAGCTGTGTCACAGGCCACATGAGTTTACTCCAGGTTGGGGAGATGGGGTATACCAAGAGGACGTGAGGCCTGGCGACCCCTACTCCTCTGCTAAGCCTTCAATCTAACTGAAAACAACTTGTGGTATCAGAAACAAGTGTCCACATGGCCACTTAGCACACAGCCAAGGATGTCACAGGCTTCCTAGGTGGCCTGAGTAGAAAAGAACCCGCCTGCCGATGCAGGAGACATAAGAGACACAGGTTTGATCCCTGGGTTGGGAAGATCCCCTGGAGCAGGAAATGGCAACCCGCTCCAGTATTCTTGCCTGGAGAATCCCATGCTCAGAGGAGCCTGGTGGTCTGCAGTCCATGGGGTTGGAAAGAGTCAGACATGACTGAAGCGACTTAGCGCACACACACACACACAGGATGTCATTGTTGTGTCAGTGGCCCCTGGGGCAGCCTATGTGTTTAGATGTTCAGCTGGAGCAGGCATCATGAGGGTGGCAGCCACAGACCGGCTTAACTGCCAAGGATTCCGAGCACTCTGACATGACACTGTCTGTGACCCATTTATACATGAGCCACGTCTGCCAAAACCACTCTGGTTCCTTCAAAGGTTACAAAATGTCACAAAAATGCTTCATTCCTTTCCTTAAGTGATTCATTTTAACAGTGATATAAAGGAGTAAGACATTCACTGGATCCCATATATTCTTGACGTGGCTTTCACCAAACCTTACAACCCTCCTACATAGTAAGTTTAAGTGTTGCAGTTCATGGGGTTGCAAAGAATTGGATATGACTTTGTGACTGAACAACACTGTTATTTTAAGAAAATTTAAAAGAAAACTAGACTATTTCTTCCCACTGACCAGCAGATAAGCAGCAGTTACCCAAATGCCGCAGAACACACATCTTGCAGTATTTTGTCTCCAACGGTGGATGTCAAACGTTCATCTACCGAAGCCGAATACAGGGCTTCCCTGGTAGCTCAGTGGTAAAGAATCCACCTGCCAGTGCAGGAGATGCAGGTTCAATCCCTAGATTGGGAAGATTCCTGGAGAAGGAAATGGCAACCCACTCTATTATTCTTGCCTAGGAAATCCCATGGACAGAGGAGGCTGGCGGGCTACAGTCCATGGGGTCACAAAGAGTCAGACATGACTTAATGACTAAACAACAACATGCCCAAGTCAGGCCTCCAGAGCTAATGGAGTGGGAAAACTGATGTCAAACAAGTGAAAACTAGCCACCCCGCAGAGCTCAAACCTCCTTCCCTCACCCAGATAAACCACGAACACTTTCAGACCAAGAATGGGCACTGGCTTGGTTCATTTACCATGAGTACATATGAAAAGGTCACTTTATTCCAATGGTAATACTGGGTTGGCCAAAAAGCTCATTTGAACATTTTTTTGGCCAACCCAATATTGTATGTTTATATGTCTCTGATTTTTAAATCTTCAGGTTTCATTTAAGTGATAATCTGTGGTAAGACCCAAGCTCGTTCAGCTAACAGTTGTACCAGAAACTACGCAGGAAACAGGGGTCAGAGGGGACTGTGACAGGAGCCAAAGGAGCCCCAGACACAAGCCTCAAGCACCCAGAGGTCCCACAGGATGTCAGAAGCCTCGGGGAAAGTGGCCAGAAAAGAGGAACTTTACACTGAGGCCAGGAAGGCAGGCAGGGTCAGAGTGAAAACAAACCTGGCGATAACGTTAACAGATCACTGCTGGCAAAGTGAGTGAAAGTGACAGTCTCTCAGTTGTGCCCAACTCTCTGCGACCCCATGGACTACACAGTCCATGGAATTCTCCAGGCCAGAATACTGGAGTGGGTAGCCTTTCCCTTCTCCAGGGGATCTTCCTGACCCAGGAATCGAACCGGGGTCTCCCGCACTGCAGGCGGATTCTTTACCAACTGAGCTATCAGGGAGGCCCAGGGAGAGGATTTACTGGCAAAGAGAATTCAGAAATCACTGTTTTGCTTCCTGCTTTTCCTACAAAGGAGAATATAAGCTGAAAATGGCATTGCTGCCCCCCAAAAAGGGAGTTGAATACAACAGTCTTGGTTTGAATCACTGGCCTCTAAATGTTTGTCCTCTGCAAAATAAGGATAAAGACAATTTGGAAGTTTATTAAAAAATACTGAGAACTGCAAACTGTTTGGTGTTTCTGAGAAAGCAGGAGGAGAGGCCTGGAGGAGGAAGTCCATAGGAATGCTCTTCCTCAGGCCTGCCTCCCCCTCCTCCTCGCAGGAAGGATGGAGGGGCCCTGAATGAGACACCAGTAAGGGAAACCGTGGAAGTGCAGGCCTGAGCTGAAGATAAGGCCCAGGTGAGGATCCACTGGTACTCAAGCGAGACCAGAACAGACTGGAAAAGAAAGGTTTAAGAACCTTCACAGCTGAACAAGAGTAAGACGTTAACCACTGTGTCCACCCCTGGGGCTTTTATTTCTTTAAACCTGGATCTCCAACAGTGAGGTCTTTTTAAAGCAGCATCTAATAACACTAGTTAGGTCTAGTTTGTGTGATACAGATTTGTTTTAATGGAAAGAATGCTCACTGAGAAAAGTACCTTCGTATAGCTCTGCCCTTGAGGCCTGCTTCACCCTGCCCCCAGACTGTAGGAGACATGACTCTCCCACTCAAATCCGAACTCAAACCAAGAATCCAAGGAGAAGTGAAACGCCTCCCAGAGCCAGGCCAGCTCTCCTCGCAGGCTCTGGACCTCAGCAAGTGTGGACTTGGTGTCGCTGCCTCCTGGGACAAGCTTGAGTTAACAGGTTATCAACCACCAGCTGGGTGTGGGAGGCGGCAGCTCTGACATCCTTTTCCTAAAGACGTTCGCCCCCAGGGTGTGCTAAGCTTTGTGATGTCTTCTCTACCTCCCTGAGTGTTTTCTGCACTGGGGGACTCATAAGAGCAACACAGCCCCCGCCCAGCATCACGTCCTGAGCTGGGAGATGAAGAGGAGCACCTGGCTGAGATACTCTGAGGGAGGGAGCCGAGTTAAAGGCCAGTCTAACCCTTAGCTCTTTATGTTCAACAACTCCATGTTCTTCTGCAAATAGCAGCGGTGACCCTTCTCTGGGCAAATAAGTCTCCCTCTGCCTGATGACCATCCACCCAACCCAGCCAAAGCTGTGCTCACGAATACAAAACGTGCTTCCAGAACAAAATCAGCCAGGAGCTGAGACACGGAGAGAAAGACCACGCTTAGCTTCATCATGAGCGCAGGGAGTGAGGAATACAGTTGAGAAATGCCCTGCTGTGTTTATTGCCTACTTGGGAATTACCATGCCCAGTGTATGTGGCTCTCAAGCTTCCACCTGGTCACTCCACGTGTTAGTGTTTACAGACGCAAATAAGGGCACAGTGTATACAAAGACCAGCCCTCCTCTCACACCAAGGAACAGGACGTGAGAGCTCTGCACGGGCGGTTTGCTAAGGGCCTCCCGGAAGCTTCCTGGGAACAGAAGGCTGGGGAGCAGTGCAGAAGAGGAGGGCTTTGCAGGTGTTGACCAACTAGAGGTTTGGCAGGAGCAGCACAACTCCCAGGCCAGGCCACTGTCATCCTACTTGGTGGAAGAGCCCCAGGCTGGGAGAAGGCTGGGTACCCCTGGGCACACCTGGTCGCTCCTGGGGCCAGCAAGGGGCGGCTCGAGGTCCGAGCGGGCCCCACCACCATGGCAAGGGGGGACGGGGGGAGGGCCCGGAGGACCACTGGGGGTGTACTGCCCCACGGGCTGCAGACGCCTGCTCTCCCCGGGAAGAGCCCCGAACTTTGGCGGGAGGTGACCCAGACAACTCACCGCGCTGCCTAAGCCGCCAACCGCAAGGAGCTCAGAGCACAGGACCACGCAGCGCCGAGGGAGCGCGGGAAGCCCGGGGGACGGACGCGGGGCGGGGGCGGGGCTGAGGCCTGGGGGCGGGGCCTGGCAGAGTGCTAGGGGCCCGCGCGAGCCGGGATTCGGCGGAAGCGCGGCGGGGACGCGGAGGGGCGGGACCAGGCCGAGGCTGGGGGCGGGGCCCAGGGCGGGGGCGGGGCCTGGGCGCGAGGGCCGCCGGACGGGACGCGCACGGCGAGGGGGCGGGGCCTCGGCGGCGGGGGCGGGGGCCGAGAGTGACGGGGCGGGGCCGAGGGTGGGCCCCCTCCTCCCTGCCGGCGCGCGCCTGGCCAGGTAGGAGCATGCGCGGTGCGGCGGCGGCGTCAGGGCCCACACCGAGCTCTGCGCAGGCTCGCTGGCCGGGTGGCGCCGCCTGGCCAGGTTCCTGCCGGCTGGCTGCTAGGCCGGCTCCATCCTCTCTTCCAGGGCCTCTCGATCACTTTGCTGGTCCTTCCTACCCGGCAAGTGCTGGGCCGCAGCGCCTTCCCGCCTGTGCCCCCTGGGCGCTGTCCCAGCTCCTGCGGGGTAGGAAGGACCAGCAAAGTGAAGCACGTTTGCTATTTGTTCTGGTTTTTTTCTGTTAGCTCACTGTGAAACTTTAGGGCGTTTTTTCAGCTTCTCTAATCCTCGAAGTCATCATCTTTGGGGCTTCTCTGGTGGCTCAGTCGGTAAAGACTCCACCTGATATGCAGGAGATCTGGGCTCAATCCCTGGGTCGGGAAGATCCCCTGGAGAAGGAAATGGCAACCCACTCCAATATACTTGCCTGGAAAATCCCATGCACAGAAGAAGAGGAGCCTGGTGGGCTACAGTCCATGGGGTCGCAAGAGTTGGACACGACTTAGAGGATCTTTGTAATAATCCTCTGTATGTAGGCATGCACATAGGGCTAATAAACATCAGGGACAAAAATACACCAGGCTTCCTATAATCTGAACCTACCAGGACCCAATCAGAACCAGGATCCCAACAGAACTGAAGAGGGAAAATAACACAAAAGTTGAATCAAGATGCTTATCAACATCCTAACAAGTGAACTGTGATGTAGTTGTACAGTTCATACATGCATCCTGCTTTTCATCTGAATAGTATTTTAATATGAATTCCTAAGCCATTATCGGCAACTCTGATTCCCACCCCAAGAAAGAGAGACCATCTTGGTGCCTGTTTAAGTGGATTATGTGGCATCGGGGAAGACAGGTGAGAAGGAGCAAAGGGAGGGCAGCATCCAGGGGCCAGGCAGGCACCTGGCTATGCTCAGCAGAAGCCCCTCCTGGGGAGGCTGAGAGATGCCCCAGCCGCCTCCACGGTGGGGGAGAAGGGGGGAGCGGGACTCCAGGGGCATAAGCCAAGGGCTGGTCCTGCCAGAGACTAAGACTCTATCTAGAATGTGACTCTTCCCTGAGCAGAACTGCAATCTGCATTCCCTGTACTTACTGGTAAGTTGTTTCCTTCTCGGTGATAATTTTCAGTAGCTCCCCTCCGCCTCACGCCCTCATGCACAAGCACAAGGATGGCTCCCAATCGGGGAGCTAGCCTACTGTGTGAGGTTCACGGGGTCGGGAGACGCGGGATGCTGTCTCGCTATGCAGGCCACCCGATCTTGCTGTAGGATGACAGCGTTGCACAGCTGGGTGAGGTTCCCTTGGGCTTTGCCATCCTCAGATCAATAAATCATACCCATTCTCCGGACACGGGTTCCCATGAATGACTTTTTATAAAAGAGGTGGAAACCCCGGAAGCCTTCGCTCACCTTCACTCTGATTTCTTCACAGACCTCCCGGGATGTCCTTTACCATAAGCCAGCTTTCTTGTGGGCAGTGGAAACAGTGTTCATTTGCATCATTTCTTTAAACATACAAATGGATACCGGGTTAAACAAATGAACACGACATGTGATTGCTTCCAGTGATTTGCAACCCAGGAAATTTGTTTAATAAGCCTCTCTTTCCAAGCTGCTTTGTGACATTAGAGACCATTTACAACAAAGCTGTCTTCAGTAGTCAAACTTAATCCTTACTACCCTGCCTTTGGGAAAAGAAGGGATTTTGTAACAATCACTTAAAACCTTGTGTGGTTTGAAAGCCCTGAACTCCGGACAAACGTGTGAAAAGTCTTGGAACAAAAGAAAGGTTGCAGAGCTCGCAGCTCGCCGCTTTGTTTTACAGATGGTTTCCTTTAGGACTGCATTGCTAGTGGAGAGCTTCGCCTATTAACACAATTGATTTTCTCAGCCCCAGTGTTCTATAAAGGTTGGAGCCAAAAGCTAGCCAGAGTCAGCATCCTGGACCTGGGTGATGTGGTCAACCAGCCTGAGAGGACAGGAGCACGGGGTGTCCTGGAGGCGGGAAAAGGAGACCCTCAGGACCTGGGCGTGGGCTCTGGTTGTCCCTGATTACACTCTGCTCTGCACTAGTGCTCAGCATAGCTGGAGCCAGAGTGGTGTGGCTGCAGCACAGGAAGTCTTCTAAGAGGGGGAGGGGCCTTGGGCTCCATCCTTCTGCAGCAGGGAGGGGAGCAGATGGAGGAAGGCAGGTGCAACCTTACCTGGAAGGTTCCACACACTCAGCTCTTGCGTTCCTACAAAGAGGTGACAAGTCCTTCTGCCCAGGGGCCCCTGGGTGCTTCTGTTGACATCTGGAACTGCTTCAGGCTCACTTTGGGTTCCGGAGGGCACTTCCGGAGGCAGCAGGAGGCCTCCGTTCAAGACACCTCCTGAGACCTGTGTCAGCTGGCCTGCTTACTACAGGGCTGGAGAGACTGCATCCAATGGGATGACCCCCATGCGTGCACAGCTGAGTGGTGCAGACAGATGAGGAAGTGGGGTTTGCAATCTGGAATAGTGGCTGGGGCGGCGGGGCGGCGGGGCAGCAGGGCGGCGTGGCCCCTCAAGGCCCCTCCCCGCACCAAAGATCCCCTGCGTGCCCGGCCCTGAGCAGTGGGGCCCCACACTGAGCAGACCTGGTGAACAGCCAGGGTCCCTGCTGGGGTTGAAGGCTTGATGAAAGGAAAGGCCTGGAAGACAGCGAATGGCAACATTTTCATTGCCCCCACGTGCATTGCCCCCCCCCCGCCCCGACACACACAGGTAAAGTACCACTGTTTTTTGCAGACTTTGGGGATCCAGGTGTCCAGTAATTGTTGGACAGAGAACATCTGAATCTTACATACCCCTCCTTCCAAAATGTAGTGACTTTGGGTAATTGAATATATATGTAAATGAATGAATACAAGTCAGCTCTTCCTCACTTGTATTCAGGAAGAATACATTTTCCTAAGTTGCTTAAAGAACCACTTCTGCCAATGTGAACACTGGGGGGAGTTTTCCCACCCTGAGTCGGCCATCTGGGTGTGGGTCACTCAGGACCCGGATTTTGTTAGATGCTGGCCCTTTTGAAAGCAGCTCCTTCACTCATTACAAAGTGTTTTTGATCCATTTTCGGGTAGGGCTCTGTTGGTAACACATTGTTGGCAGTTTGGGCAGAATCTTTTAAGTGGTGTGAAGTGCTGGGGAGTGTGCACCTGGGCCGCCGGGGGGAGGTGGGTCTCCCCCCACCTCTGCCCTTCTGGGATGAGCCGGAGGTGCCTGGGTTTTTGTGACTTGGAAATTAAAGCCAGAGACACGGGGATTCTGATGCTGAGATGGTGACTTGTCCTCGTTCTCGTCTTCCTGGGAAACTGCAAAGGAGAATGCAGACAGGAAAACCAGCCATACCGAATGTTCTGTCTCAGCCTTCAAAATAATCATCTGAAGAAGGAAAAGCGGTGTCTTCCCTCTGAGAGGAACGTCTTCAGTCTGTCTCCAGGGCACTGAGTTATGATTTAAAGTTCTGTGCTTCGTCGCTCAGTTGTGTCCAACTCTTTGCGACCCCATGGACTGTAGCCCACCAGGCACCTCTGTCCATAGGGATTCTCCAGGCAAGAATACCGGAGTTGATTGCCATGCCTCGTCCAGGGGATCTTTCCAACCCAGGGATCAAACCCAGGTCTCTGGCATTGCAGGCAGATTCTTTACCATCAGAGCCACCAGAGAAGCCATTGATATAAAGTAACACTAGGCAAAAATGGAAAGAGTAATAACCACATGAGAGGCAAAATTGGTGGTGAGGATGGTGCAGGGAGCTCTCTGCCCAGTTGTCCCTTTATCTGTTAGCGTGAGATGACCCAGCTGAATCTGAGGAGTCAGGAATGAGTCAGGAATCTGGGGAGTCAGGAATGACGAGAGTGAAGTCCTGGGAGTGGGCTCTCCATCTGTCTCACCAGCAGCCCCTGGAGATGAAGCCCTCCTTGGTTCAGGAGGCCACTGGACAAGAAGAGACAGAGTTCTCATTCCTGGCGGGAAAGGGAAGAGAGTTGTGAAGCTGGAAAGGGTCACTCCCCAGGGAGGGGCCTTTACCAGTTGTCAGAGCTCTTTCTGATGCAACTAGGAAGCCATTTAATAAGCCATGGAAATAAAGGGCTTTTAAGAGGAGATCAGCCAGTCCAGCTCAGAGAAGTGGAGAAAGGAGGGCTTCAGGGCAGCAGAGAGGCCAGCTCTCCTCTCCTCTTCAGCTCCAGACTTGACCCTCATCTCTACCATGACCTCAGCGCTACGTCCTTTCAGCTCTGCTTCCTCAGAGATGAAACAAATTCCCTCTCCCAGCTTCCCTGGGGGGAAAAAGAAAATCACAGGGAAGGGCTCTTATTGGCCCAACACAGGTAACTATGACACACTCTGGACCAATCACAGCAGCTGGAGGAATGAGGTACCATCCCAGGGGACACATGATCCTGTGTGGTCAGGAGAACAGTGTGATGAGGGCCGGACTGCCAAGAGATAGGGAGCCACTGTGCTTGTACCCTGCCTGCTCATGGGGATGGGCCACCTACTGTGTGCCTGGCCCTGGCACATCAGCTCACATGCCGTCTCTTCAGTTGTCACAACTCTTCATCACTGTCTGTGGGTGGGTGGCAGGAGGGGAGGTGCTGGGCTTCCTATAGCCCCTTCTCCTCCTTGGGAGTAGAGGTGTTCTCTGCCACCAAGTAAGTGCCCAGATGTGCTTGACTCTGCAGTGGCATCTTCTACAAAGTCTGTGGACAAGGGGACCTTTTTCATGGGGCTCACGAATGGAGATCCCTTAGTGCCAGCCCAGGGTACTATCCTAGAGTTGAACCCCCACCCCCCAAAGCATGGCCAAATGGTGCCTAAATTCATCTAAGATGAGGTGCCTTCATCTTAGGGATTATCTTCATTAGCACTTTATTGGATTCATTAAATTAGTCAAGCCCTAGAAAGATAAGACTCAGAATTAATACAATAATAATAGCTGAATATTATCAATGGCTTATTAGGTAGCAGTCCCTGGGCGGGGTCTTTGATGTCATCTTTTTGAATCCTCACAATAATCATATAGGGGAGATAGTATAGATTGTTATCATTATCACAGTTTTGTAAATGAGGAAACAGAATAGTTGAGTAATTTGCCAAGGCCACACAGCAGTGAGCGTTAGTATTGTTTGCATCCTGGTTTACTGTGACTTTGACTTGCAGAAGCAGTACCAGAATGGGAGCTGTGCTCACTGAGTTTCATGGGGGGACATTCCTGGCTCTCTCCTTCCAGCTCCACTGTCTCCACTGTATGTGGCAAATCTCCCATCAGACAGCCTGTTGGATCACTCAGATTCTTGCCTGGGTAGATGTTCAGTTATTCGCTGCTGGGGCACCAAGAAGGGACCGTGTGACTTGGCTATCTTTGCTAGGAAGGAATCCTATCAAGATAAAGAAAAATGGCCCAGACCACACCGTTGACCCCTGGATCCAGCCAGATCTGAAGGTAGCCACCCTTGGACTCTTTTTGTGTGACAGTGAGTTCTTTTGTTTGAATAGGCAAGTTTGAGTTGTGTTTCTGTCATTTGTAACCACAAGTCTTGGCTGTTATAAGCTCAAGCGTCCTATAGATGCTGCACTGCCTGTTCTTACGTGTGTTATCCTTTTAAGAACTAACAAGTTTGTGAGACAAACATCATTACATTTATTGTGTAGTGAAGAAAGTGAGGCTTTCAGAGGCCAAGTTACTTGTCCAGAGCCACTCAGATATGAAATGGCAGAGGTACAGCTTGCACAGAGTTATTGATCCTCCAAGGATTAAAATTCTTAAGAATTTTCCCATTATTAGGAATGTAAGATGGTGGAAAGGAAGAAAAAGTAAAGAGAAGAGAGAGGGGAGGGAGGAAGTGAGACAGAGAGAGAGAAACAGAGAAAGGGCTCTGTTAGCATTTTTGGACTGAGGAATTTAAAATCTTTTGGTGGCAAGTTATGATGGTGTATTTCTAAGGCTTAGGAATTTTATCCTGCTATTTGTTCTTCAAATAAAAGAATCAGAGTCACTGACTTAGTTTAAACCAACTCCAAAGACTGCAGAGTTGACTCCTGATTAAAAACTTGTCTTTCTTGGTCGGAGAGAGGAAGAGCCGATATAACTTCCCTGAATGTGTTGCATCTTGCAAATTTGATTTTCATTTGTAGCACTTGAGAATGTCAATGATTGGAAACATGAAACTTGATTATTAACAAGCTAGAAATAGTAACTGAATATTCACTCTGCCATCTACCGTGCCTATATGATAAAAAATAAATTGGAAGTAGTGTAAACGTGACATTAAAGGTGATTCTGGAATCATTAGTCTCGCAGTTTTTTGTTGCTCCATACTAGGGAGTCTGGGCCTTCTCAAGAGGCGCTAGTGGTAAAGAACCTGCCTATCCATGCAGGAGCCTTAAGAGACAGAGGTTTGATCCCTGGGTAGGGAAGATCCCCTGGAGGAGGAAATGGCAACCCACTCCAGTATTCTTACTTGGAGAATCCCATGGACAGAGGAGCCTGGTGGGCTACAGTCCATAGCGTTGCAAAGAGTCAGACAAGACTGAAGAGACTTGGCACAACACAGCCACTAGGGAGTCCATGGGCTAATTCTCAAGTATACTGGGCTCCTAGATTAATGGACTCTCTAGATGATAGGCGATCAACCCTCAATATTCACTGGAAGAACCGATGCTGAAACTGCGATACTTTGGCCACCTGATGCAACACAACTTAGTGACTGAGCAACAACAATGTATGTGTCTGGGCCAGAGATCCAAATGTCAATCAGACCAGTCAGGTCTGGTTGCAGGAATAATCACATTGCAATCTGATGTCTACAAAGAGAAGCTTGCGCCATGTGCCAGGGCCCAGGGAGCAGGGGCAGGGAGGCTGCTGGTGACACCTCACAGAGACCCGGCACTCCAGAGGAAGGACACTTTTGGTGAGATGCAGAGTAGACTTCTGGGTACCAGGCCTGGAGTCAGGAGAGAGAGGAAAACTGGCCCTTGAAGTAATTACAAGAAAAGTTGACGACTGATATGAAAGCACTTTGAACAGCTGTCACTGTGTCATCCCACTCGGACGGAGGAAGTCAGGAACTGAAGCCCCTGGTGCGGTTCGGGGAGTATTGTGGTGGGCAATCCCACTCACACCACACGTTCCATTGCAGGCCTTCAGTGAGTCAGACATTTTACAGACAGTAAGACTGAGGCTTTGTGCAGGTGAGGAACCTGGAGAGGGCAGCAGAGCCAGGAAACGCAGGAAGCTGCGGTGAACACCAGGGTCTCCTCTCTGGGGCCATCTTGGGGAACGAGGCAGCTACTTTCTTCTCATGCCACCAAAGCAAACTAAGGAATTCAATTATTTAAAGGTTATTTTTGGTTCCTTGTCAAACACAAGTGGAAATCTCTGTTGCAGAGTTTGGCTCAAAGGAAGCTATAGTTCATCAGTTCCAATCACTGGACATGAATCCAGGGACCACCTGAAAAGGCTGGGTGTAGCCATAGACCCTGGTTGGAGAGGGGGAGAACATATCTAGAAAACCTGGCATTTGGTTGCTAATCAAAAATTTTTTTAAAATCTTATTATTAACATATCTTTTGAATTAGACATTCAAATAATTGTACTTACTACTCGAGGAACGTTTTGCTTAAGAATGAAATAAAACGTGGATGCAGGAACATTTTATGAAAGCATAGCCATTAAATTGCCTCAGATTATGTGCCAATTATTTTCATTTCTACGTTATTAAAAATTTAGGGATAAAATAAAAATGAATTTAAACTAAATCCCCAAAAGTTGTTTCCAAAATGAGACTTGTAAGTTTTCTGTTGGTAAATCTGTATTTTGCAGCATCTATTGGATCATCCTAATTTCTGGGACATCGCTGAGAGGCACCCCAGGTTTGGAAATGACGGGTGTTTTAACACTTCTGTGGATTGAGGGCCAGCTCATCTTTCTTCATTTTCCCCGCTCTCTTGTCTCTGTGCGGATTTTTCATCGGACCCAGAGGAACGGGAGCACAGAGCCTGTCTCTGCCACCCTCCGGGCATTTCCACCTCCTTCCTGGTGCCTGCTTTTTCTTCTGTGCACCATGATGTCATCTATCAAAACCCTAAACAGTTTCTCACTTGGCCTTCTAATGCTGAGCATTAGAGGTTTTTCACAGGAACACCAGTATCAGAGAACAATTCATGACATCCACTTACTGGTGCCATTTTTGAAATATTTTCTCTCACTGAGCATCTTCGAGGCAGAACGGCGAAAGTGCACACATGGACCTTTTCATGATAAACTTCAGAACCTAGATCGGCCTTTTGATAAATGCTTACTGGTAGTCATCTTTAAGGAGCTAATTTTTCAAGCTGAGAGAGAGACAAAAATAGAGAGATTTCTAAGTTTCCTCCTCAGGCAACTAATGAGAAAAATAGATAATTTAATAAATATACTTCGGCACGTATTAAACCATATCTGGGCTTCCCTGGTGACTCAGATGGTAAAGAATCTGCCTGCAATGCAGGAGACCCAAGTTCAACCCCTGGGTTGGGAAGACCCCCTGGAGAAGGGAATGGCTACCCACTCCAGTATTCTTGCCTGGAGAATTCCATGGTTCTGGTATAAAATCAACCTCCCTTTGATTAGTAGCAGAGGTATTTTCATTTGTGGTATTGGATTATTTTTGATTTCTACTTATTATACTAAATTGAATACCATATTATGAAATCTATTTCAACTTTTATGGACATCCCTGCCTCCTCCAGGGGCTTCTTTAGGCATTTGGTTTATTGGGGAAGAGTCATTTATTCCCTGCAACGATGCCCACGGTGCTGGCACATTACAGCAAAGAAAATAAGCCACAAAATTCAAGTTCTTATTGCGGAATAGTATCAACTTACATGATTCTCTTAAAATAATGAAAAATGTTAGAATATGACATCCCGGGGAAGGCTAGAAGATTCTTGCATATCTAATCAAAATGTTATCATCCCAGAAACGTATTTGTAATATGACCTTTGTCGGCTGCCTCTTAGTGAAGAAATCCTTTCAAAACGGCAAAAGTTTTCAACGAAGCATCACAGGCTGGAAGAAATCCTCCAGAAGAAATTGCATTTTCAACAAGAGAGCTTCAAACAGCCAAGGCTGCACTCGGGAGATCCACAGTACCCTCTCGCCGTTGTCTTAAACTGTCAAAGTTTGACTCGTTTTGGATTTTTGAACAATTCAGAAAAGATACTTTCATAAACAGCTTCGTCAATGACAGCATATCTAATTCCTTGGCTTCTGAACACTGAGCTGAGTACAGCACGGGGCCGATGGAGAATTTCTCCTGAAGCCATAAAGCAATCTAGGAGGTAAGTTGCCAAGCTGTTGACACAGGGAATGGAAATGGAAATTCTCCAGGAGTCTCCCAGATGCTCCTCCTCCACTCTGCTGGCCTGATACTCGCTGATTGGTGCTGTATATCTTGATGTTAGTATCCCATTTCAGAAATGTTCTGACATTATCTATTTGGAAGTTTGAAAAATAGTATAAAACCCCCAATGCATTTGAGCCCACATTTCAGCACAGCAATCATAATACCCATCTCCCCTGATGCAAGATGCAGGCTTGAACCCAATTCCAATTGCTGCATTTCTAAGTCGATGGGAAACTGAAAATCTTTCTGTGGCTAACAAGGTTAGAGGAGCCTGGCCCCTTCCTTCCTGAATGTGACCGTATCCCTGTCCTCAGCCCTTCCAGGTGTACAGCAAGCAGGGGGCTTGGGTTGTAGAATATGTATGAAGGGACAAATAATCAGGAAAGATGCTTCAGGAGAAAAGTTTGAGATAGCAGACCTGAGAGAAAATGAACCAATGAGGATTTGAAAAACACAGTATAGTAGAGGTTTATCCACTAAAAATGGTTGCATGTCTCTGAAAGAGAGAAGGAATAAAATGGCTGGAATTTGTTTACTTCTTGAAAGACTCAGGCTCAGTTCATAAATGGCAAAGCTCATTGAATCCTAAGTGACCTTTCACGTTACTATCATCTGTTGTTGTTCAGTTGCACAGTTGTGTCAGAGTTCTGACTCCTTGTGACCCCATGAGCTGCAGCACACCAGGCTTCCCGTCCTTCACTATCTCCCGGAGTTTGCTCAGACTCAAGTCCATTGAGTTGGTGATGCCATCCAACCATCTCATCCTCTGCCGTCCCCTTCTCCTCCTGCCCTCAATGTTTCCTGACTTCAGGGTCTTTTCCAATGAGTTGGCTCTTCACATCAGTGGCTGAAGTATTGGAGCTTCAGCATCGGTCCTTCCAATGAATATTCAGGACTGATTTCCTTTAGGATTGACTTGTTTGATCTCCTTGCAGCCCAAGGTCTCTCAAGAGTCTCCTCCAGCACCATGATTTGAAAGCATCAATTCTTTGGTGCTCAGGCACATGCTGCTGCTGCAAGTCACTTCAGTCGTGTCCGACTCTGTGTGACCCCATAGACAGCAGCCCACCAGGCTCCCCTGTCCCTGGGATTTTCCAGGCAAGAACACTGGAGTGGGTTGCCATTTCCTTCCCCAATGCGTGAAATTGAAAAGTGAAAGTGAAGTTGCTCAATCGTGTCTGACTCTTAGTGATCCCATGGACTGCAGCCCACCAGGCTCCTCCATTCATGGGATTTTCCAGGCTAGAGTACTGGAGTGGGTTGCCATTGCCTTCTCCAGCTCAGGCACATAACAAGTAGCAATAAATAGTAAGAATTAATTGTTTATATAAAAGAACAAATAGATGGATATGGTCGTTTTCATATTTAGACAACATTGAAAACATAATTTCTAATAGAAACCCCCTTCTCTCCTGTCCTGGTACTGTTGTGGTTTCTTTCTAAATAAATGTATTAAGAAGCACCAGGTCCGTCCTTTCTCCAACCCTGCCACCAAGGCCTTCATCTGAATCTGGACCATCTCCTCCCTGGCTGACTACAGGAGGCTCTACCTGGTCTCTGCTACCAACTTCCCTTTCATAGCCCAGGTCATGTGCCCAAGGTCAATCTGATGAAATCTCGGTGTAACCAAGGATCTAGGCCCTGTCCAAACTTGCCTTTGATTTCCTCTGCAAGTTTACCTCCCAAGCATCCTCAGAGGACTCAGAGCTCCAGCCAAACCCCAAAGCAAGACAACCCACTGCTGTGATGGTGTCTGTCCCTCTCCATTCCAACCTGAGTGGGAATAGGGCTGTGTCTTCTGAAAGTACAAGGCTGTGACTTGCTCATCATGTGTCCTTGACACCTGGAATAGTGTCTGATGCTTGAGGAGCTTCATAAGCATCTGAGGGACAAACAAACAAGTGAGCAAATGAACTCATGAACCAATAATTCTACTGAAGAGCAGGAAATTTGAATCCATGGGTTGAGATGGTCTCAGAAGGCTTCCTGGGGCTTCCCAGGTGGCACTAGTGGTAAAGAACCCGCCTACCAATGCAGGAATTGTAAGAGACGAGGGTTCGATGCCTGGGTTGGGAAGATTCCCTGGAGGAGGTCATGGCAACCCACTCCAGTATTCTTGCCTGGAGAATCCCATGGACAGAGGAGCCTGGCGGGCTACAGTCCATAGAGTTGCAAAGAGACAGACGTGATTGAAGCAGCTTAGCACTCACGCATGCAGAGGGTTTCCTGATGGAGTCAGGACTCAGAATGGAGCCAAGAGGAAACTGAGCTGGGATCAGGGAGGCCTGGAGAGGGGAAAATCTATCCAGAATGGAAGTGGGAATGTGGGGGAGGGGTATGTGCAGGGATCAGGTGGTCAAGCAAGCACTGGGTGTGATGCAGGGATTCGTGGGGGCGGTGGGGTAGGGGAGCCCTCTGGGGGCCTTGAGAGGGAGGAGGAGACGGGAGGTAAGTCTCCGGTTTCTGTCTGGGCCCCTTTATATCTCACTTAGGACAGGATTGGTTCTTCAAATCCCAGGGGACATGGACAGTAGCCAGCTCGTTCCCATAAGCAAGGGAAACCTTCAGGGCAAGACCTCCAAGAATGCATGCATGCTAAATCACTTCAGTCGTGTCTGACCCTGTGCGACCCCATAGATGGCAGCCCACCAGGCTCCTCTGTCCCTGGGATTCTCCAGGCAAGAATACAGGAGTGGGTTGCCATTTCCTTCTCCCCAAGAATAGCTAGTGTTTAAAAATTTTTTTTTCATATCAAATCTGTAGGGGAAATATGGTTTAACAATACCTGTAGAAAAACAGTGATGATCGGCCCTAATTTATTTTTATATTAAAAAAGTTTCATTATGAAATCAGGACTCTGAAAATGTCCTGGAAATGGCAGCTCCATCAGGCAGTGGGAGGCTTGTTCATTGGAGTTGGTGTCTGCTGTCACCGAGATGCCTGTCAGGCCAACGCAGATGAAAAGCTGCCGTTTAGGAGAGAATGTCCTAGGAAGACAGTGTCATAGAAACATGCTCTCCACCACTGGGTCCTGTGTTTTGACTTCATCTCATTCTTCTTAAGGCTTCCCAGGTGGCTCAGTGGTAAAGAATCTGCCTGCCAATGAAGGAGACTGGGGTTCCATCTCTGGGTCCAGAAGATCCCCTGGAGAAGGAAATGGCAACCCACTCCAGGATTCTTGCCTGGAGAAGCCCATGGACAGAGGAGCCTGGTGGGCTACAGTCCATGGGGTCGCAAAGAGTCAGACATGACATAGTGACTAAATAGCAACATCAAATTCTTCTCAAACTGGGCAAACGTATTCATATGAAGACTGTAGCTCATTCTGAATCCAGAATCAGAAACCACTGCTTTCAGAAAGAATCCATGGGCAATCTTTCCCAACCATAAAATCATTTCCATTCTCCAACCCATGAGTTTTCAAATAGTCTTTGTGGATGTACAAAAACACAAAGCAAATCTATTTTTAGAAAAAGATGTCAGGATGAAACTGAGGAAAATCAGAACGGGAGACGAGAGCACAGCCAGTCAGTGCCCCGCTGGCTCCAGAGCAGCCCCATTTTTACATTAAACTACACTCCTCCCCATAAACTCGGAATCATTCTCACCTTCCCAGGAGTCTGTAAGCCAGACAATTGTGAAGGGGAGCAATTTATAATATGACTGCAAAATTTCACAGTTGAAAGTCAAACGGCAATGATTTTGCTCTGCCAGCCTGACGCCACCTTGACCACGACGATAAAAGTCCCTGGGCAATGAACGCGTAAAGCTCGGACCATGATGGTGGTGCAAGCAACTCTTCAGTTTAAAACATGTCAGAACACAGCCTTTGAGGACATGCCTCTTTTTCTCAATCAAAATTTTAACATTATGATAACTGGGAAATTAATGTTAACAACCGCACAAAACCCCCGCTTGTTACAATTATGCTGTGTCTGTATATATGTATGTGTGTATGTGTATATATATATATATGTATATATATATATATATACATATATATATATATATAATTTGGGCCATGAGACTTCAGAGTTGAGAAACCCCGATATATGCAGTCAGCATGCTGGAGACCCCAAGAGCGAATGGTGCGTAGTTGCTGCCTGAAGCTGAGTCTGATGCAGAAGAACAGTGCCCACCCCGGAGGACAGTCAGCAGAAGGACAACTTCTCATTTCCCAGCGTTTTTCTTTTTTTAATTAATTTTTATTGGAGTATAACTGCTGTATAATGTTGTCTTAGTTTCTACTGTACAACACTGAATCAGCCATCAGTTCAGTTCAGCGACTCAGTCCTGTCGGACTCTTCGCGACCCCATGGACTGCAGCATACCAGGCTTCCCTGTCCATCACCAACTCCTGGAGCTTGCTCAAACTGATGTCCATCGAGTCATTGATGCCATCCAACCATCTCATCCTCTGTCGTCCCCTTCTCCTCCTGCCCTCAATCTTTCCCAGCATCAAGGTCTTTTCCAATGAGTCAGTTCTTTGCATTAGGTAGCCAAAGTATTAGAGTTTCAGCTTCAGTATCAGTCCTTCCAATAAACATTCAGTACTGATTTCCTTTAGGATTCACTGGTTTGATCTCCTTACTGTCCAAGGGACTCTCAAGAGTCTTCTCCAACACCACAGTTCAAAAGCATCAATTCTTCAGTGCTCAGCTTTCTTTATAGTTCAACTTCCACATTCATACATGACTACTGGAAAAACCATAGCTTTGACTAGACAGACCTTTGTCAGCAAAGTAATGTCTCTGCTTTTTAATATGCTGTCAAGTTTGATCATAGCTTTTCTTCTGAGGAGCAAGCGTCTTTTAATTTCAGGGCTGTAGTCACCATCTGCAGTGATTTTGGAGCCTAAAAAAATTAAGTCTCTCACTGTTTCCATTGTTTCCCCATCTATTTGCCATGAAGTGATTGGACCAGATACCATGATCTTAGCTTTTTGAATGCTGTATTAAGCCAACTTTTTCACTCTCCTCTTTCACTTTCATCAAGAGGCTCTTTAGTTCTTCTTTGCTTTCTGCCATAAGGGTGGTGTCATCTGGTATCTGGGGTTATTGAGATTTCTCCTGGAAATCTTGATTCCTGTTTGTGCTTCATCCAGCCCAGCATTTCTCATGATGTACTCTGCATATAAGGTAAATAAGCAGGGTGACAATATACAACCTTGATGTACTCCTTTTCTTTTTTGGAACTAGTCTGTTGTTCCATGTCCAGTTCTGACTGTTGCTTGCTGACCTGCATACAGATTTCTCAGAAGGCAGGTCAGGTGGTCTGGTATTCCCATCTCTTTAAGAATTTTCCACAGTTTATTGTGATCCACACCATCAAAGGCTTTGGCATAGTCAATAAAGCAGAAGTAGATGTTATTCCGGAACTCTCTTGCTTTTTTGATGATCCAACGGATGTTGACAATTTGATCTCTGGTTCCTCTGCCTTTTCTAAAACCAGCTTGAACATCTGGAAGTTCATGGTTCACGTACTGTTGAAGCCTTGTTTGAAGAATTTTGAGCATTACTTTGCTAGAGTGTGAGATAAGTGCAATTGTGCAGTAGTTTGAACATTCTTTGGCATTGCCTTTCTTTAGGATTGGTATGAAAACTGACCTTTTCCAGTCCTGTGGCCACTGCTGAGTTTTCCAAATTTGCTGGCATATTGAGTGCAGCACTTTTACAACATCATCTTTTAGGACTTGAAATAGCTCAGTTGGAATTCCATCACCTCCACTAGATTTGTTTGTAGTGATGTTTCCTAAGGCCCACTTGACTTTGCATTCCAGAATATCTGGCTCTAGGTGAGTGATCACATCATCGTGGTTATCTGGGTCATGAAGATCTTTTTTTGTGTAGTTCTTCTGGGTATTCTTGCAACCTCTTCTTAATATCTTCTGCTTCAGTTAGATCCATACCATTTCTGTCCTTTATTGTGCCCATCTTTGCGTGGAATGTGCCCTTGGTATCTCTAATTTTCTTGAAGAGATCGCTGCTGCTGCTATTGCTGCTAAGTCGCTTCAGTCGTGTCTGACTCTGTGCGACCCCATAGACGGCAGCCCGCCAGGCTCCACCGTCCCTGGGATTCTCCAGGCAAGAACACTGGAGTGGGTGAAGAGATCGCTAGTCTTTCCCATTCTGTTGTTTTCCTCTATTTCTTTGCAATGATCCCTGAGGAAGGCTTTCTTATCTCTCCTTGCTATTCTTTGGAACTCTGCATTCAGATGGGAATATCTTTCCTTTTCTCCTTTTGCTTTTGCTTCTCTTCTTTTCTCAGCTATTTGTAAGGCCTCTTCAGACAACCATTTTGCCTTTTTGCATTTCTTTTTCTTGGGGATGGTCTTGATCCCTGCCTCCTGTACAATGTCACGAACCTCCGTCCATAGTTCTTCAGGCTCGTCTATCAGATCTAATCCCTTGAATCTGTTTGTCACTTCCATTGTATAATTGTAAGGGATTTGATTTAGGTCATACCTGAATGGTCTAGTGCTTTTCCCTACTTTCTTCAGTTTAAGTCTGAATTTGGCAATAAGGAGTTCATGATCTGAGCCACAGTCAGCTCCTGGTCTTGTTTTTGCTGACTGTTTAGAGCTTCTCCATCTTTGGCTGCAAAGAATATAATCAATCTGATTTCGTTGTCGATCATCTGGTGATGTCCATGTGTAGAGTCTTCTCTTGTGTTGTTGGAAGGAGGTGTTTGCTATGACTAGTGTGTTCTCTTGGGAAAACTCTGTTATCCTTTGCCTGGCTTCATTTTCTACTCCAAGGCCAAATTTGCCTGTTACTCCAGGTGTTTCTTAACTTCCTACTTTTACATTCCAGTCCCTTATAATGAAAAGAACATCTTTTTTGGGTGTTAGTTCTAGAAGGTCTTGTAGATCTTCATAGAACTGTTCAACTTTAGCTTCTTCAGCATTACTGTTTGGGGGACAGACTTGGGTTACTGTGATATTGAATGGTTTGAGTTGGAAATGAACAGAGATCATTCTGTCTTTTTTGAGATTGCATTCAAGTACTGCATTTCGGACTCTTTAGTTGACTATGAGGCTACTCCATTTCTTCTAAGGAATTCTTGCCCACAGTAGTAGATATAATGGTCATCTGAGTTAAATTTGCCCATTCCAGTCCATTTTAGTTCACTGATTTCTAAAATGTTGATGATCACTCTTGCCATCTCCTGTTTGACCATTTCCAATATACCTTGATTCATGAACCTAACATTCCAGGTTCTTATGCAATATTCTTTACAGCATCGGACTTTACTCCCATCTCCAGTCACATCCACAACTGGGTGTTGTTTTCGTTTTGGCTCCATCCCATCATTCTTTCTGGAGTTATTTCTCCACTCTTCTCCAGTAGCATGTTGGGCACCTACCGGCCTGGGGAGTTCATCTTTCAGTGTCCTATCTTTTTGCCTTTTCGTACTGTTTGTGGGGTTCTCAAGGCAGGAATACTGAAGTGATTTGCCATTCTCTTCTCCAGTGGGCCACTTTTTGTCAGAACTCTCGTCCATCTTGGGTGGCCCTACATGACTCATAGTTTCATTGAGTCAGACAAGGCTGTGGTCCATGTGATCAGATTGGTTAGTTTTCTGTGACTGTGGTTTTCAGTCTGTCTGCCCTCTGATGGAGAAGGATAAGAGGCTTATGGAAGCTTCCTGAGGGGAGAGACTGACTGAGGGGGAAACGGAGTCTTGTTCTGATGGGCGGGGCCATGCTCAGTAAATCTTTAATCCAATTTTCTGTTGATGGGCGGGGCTGTGTTCCCTCCCTGTTGTTTGACCTGAGACCAAACTATGGTGGAGGTAATGAAGATAATGGGGACCTCCTTCAAAAGGTCCCCTGCATGCACTGCTGCACTCATTGTCCCCGACTCTGCAGCAGGTCACCTCTGACCCCTGCCTCCACTGGAGACTCCTGGACACTCACAGGCAGGTCTGGGTCAGTCTCTTTTGCAGTCACTGCTCCTTTCTCCTGGGTCCTGGTGCACACGAGGTTTTATGTGTGCCCTCCAAGAGTCTGGTTCCCCAGTCCTGGGTAAGTTCTGTAACCAAATCTCACTGACCTCCAAAGTCAAATACCCTGGGGATTCTCAGTCCCTTTGCCAGATCCCCATGTTGGGAACTGGAGAAGGAAATGGCAACCCCCTCCAGTACTTTTGCTTGGAAAATCCCATGGACAGAGGAACCTTGTAGGTTACAGTCCATGGGGTCGTGAAGAGTCAGACTTGACTGAGTGACTTCACTTTCACTTTTCACTTTCATGCATTGGAGAAGGAAATGGCAACCCACTCCAGTGTTCTTGCCTGGAGAATCCCAGGGACAGGGGAGCCTGGTGGGCTGCCATCTGTGAGGTTGCACAGAGTCGGACACGACTGAAGCAACTTAGCAACAGCAGCAGCAGCAGCTGCATGTTGGGAAATCTGTTGTGGGTCCTAGAGCTTTCTTAACAGTGTGAGAATTTATTTGGTATAATTGTTCTGCGGTTTGTGGGTTGTCTGCTTCGCAGGTCTATGGTGGGGTTAATGGCAACCTCCTCCAAGAGGGCTTATGCCACACCCAGGACTGCTGTGCCCAGAGCCCCTGCCCCCGTGGCAGGCCACTGCTGACCTGTACCTCCGCAGGAGACACTCAGACACTCAAAGACAGGTCTGGCTCAGTCTCTATGGGGACTCCTGGTGCACACAAGGTTTTGTTTGAGTCCTCCAGGAGTCTCTGGCAGGTATGGGGTTTCCTTCTAAATGTGATTTTGCCCCTCCTACTGTCCTTCTGGGGCTTAGCCTTTGCCCTTGGACATGGGGTATCTTTTATGGATGGAAAAAATGGAATCATTTTCATTCAAAATGGTGGGGTAGAAGGACGTGCGCTCATCTTCTCCTGAGTGAATCAGCCATATGTACACACATATCCCCTCCCTTTTGGATTTCCTTCCCATTCAGATCACCACAGAGCATTAAGTAGAGTTCCCTGTGCTATACAGTAGGTTCTCATAATTATCTATTTTATACATAGTATTAATATTTATATGTCAGTCCCCATCTCCCAATTCCTCCCATTGTCCCCTTTCTTCCACTGTATCCATATCTTTCTTCTCTACACCTGTGTCTCTATTTCTGCTTTGCAAATAAGATCATCTATACTATTTTTCTAGATTCCACATATATGTGTTAATAGATGAAATTTATTTTTCTCTTTCTGACTTACCTTACTCTGTATAATAGTCTCTAGGCTCATCCATGTCTCTAAAAAATGACCTAATTTCATTCCTTTTACTGGCTGAGTAGTATTCCATTGTATATATGTACCACATCCTCTTTAGCCATTCCTCTGTTAATGGACACATTCTCTTCAGCCCTTTGAAAGGTTGGATGAGTCCCACCCAGACTAGGGAGGGCCATCTGCTGATACAAATGCTGATCTCCTCCAGAAACACCTTCCCAGACACACCCAGAATAACATTTAACCAAAGATCTGGACACCCTATGGCCCAGTCAGGTGGATATATTAACCTTCATATGCTGGTATCAGACAAATGTGTTGGCTATTTTAATTCACTCCTGCATCATCAGTAACTCAGACCACACAACTTGAGACCCTGTGTGGAAACCCAGTTCTTGGACTATTTCTTAAAGAGTTCCCCATAGATATACAGATGCCACAAGAATACTCACTGACACTCCTCAAAGAGTAAAGGAGGGCAAGTGTTTTCCTTGCATACACACGTGCTTTGTTACTCAGTCATGTCTGACTCTTGGTGACCCTGTGCAGCCTGCCAGGCTCCTCTGTCCATGGGGATTCTCCAAGTAAGAATACTGGAGTCAGTTGCCATACCCTACTGCAGGAGATCTTCCCAACCCAGGGATCGAACCCAGGTCTCCTGCACTGTGGAGATTCTTTACTATCTGAACCACCAGGGAAGCCCTGCATCCACGAGGTCTTAAATTAGGAGCGACTGTTCAGTATTCAATGTGTGGCGTATGAACCTCTTAGGGAGTATTGGCTGAGCTCCTTATTATTTCTGAGAGAGAGCCAGCTTCTCCTGACCAGAACTCTTGTCCTCTTCTCCCATGTCCTTCTGTTCTTCCTGCCTCACTTTCTTCTACAGACTGAGGACCCACTTTGGGCAGGTGATGATGAGAGCAGACTTGAGAGGAGCAAGGAGTGGAAAGACCCTCCCTTGTTCATTGTCTGGGTCCTTCATCCCTTCCTTCATCATTCATTTTGAAAAGTCACCTGTCACCTGGCTGGTAAGGAGCTGATGGCGGATCTGAAGCTTGGAGGTGGCACAAGAGAGTGAGGGTTAGGATTACTTGGACACAAGAGTTGAACTAAGAAGGGAGTGGGGTGAAGGAAGACAGGCAAAGTGTGTGAAGTCCACTGGCCAGGGAGGAGGAAGCTAGGGGTGCAAGAAATAGCAACCTAGGAGCCCAAGTGGAGGAGCAACCTAAGCACAGACAGTCACCAACAGTAAGTGAGACAAGCTTAGAACAGCCGGGAGGAAACAGCTTGTGTTCTTTGAGTACAGGCAGCCCATGGCACCGTGTGCTGCTCTGAGCTGGACAGACCACCATCCCTCTGCAGACCTGTGGGGCACCACCAGTTCCTCCCCTGTCTCTTGGTCCCTCATCTAGCCTCCAATTCTTTTTTAAAAAGTTTCTTTTTTTATTTTAAAAATTTTGGTAAAATATGCATAGCATAAAATTTACCGTATTACCCGTGTTTAAGTGTCCTGTTCAGTGGCATCTTCATCAAGAGGCTTTTTAGTTCCTTTTTGCTTTCTGCCATAAAAGTGGTGTCACCTGTGTATCTGAGGTTGTTGATATTTCTCCCAGCAATCTGGATTCCAGTTTGTGCTTCATCCAGCCTGACGTTTCTCATGATGTGCTCCACACAGAAGTTAAATAAGCAGGGTGACAATATACAGTCTTCAAGTCCTTCCCTAATTTGGAACCAGTTTGTTTTTCCATGTCCGGTTCTGACTGTTGCTTCTTGACTGTTGCCGATACTTGTTATTTCTGTTTTATTTTCAGTGGTGACTCCTGTCTTGTTTACCATACTGTGGATGTCTTGTGCCCCAGGATTCAGTCCCGCACTCTCTCCTGTGTCTGTCCTCTGTCCCTGCCTGGTCCATCCAGAGCACCACGTGCTAATAGCTCTGTGCTTCAGCCCAGCTCTCTCTCAGTCTGTCTCTCCCCAAAGCCAGACTCCTTCATGTAGCTGCTTACATACCCTCTTCTGGGTGACTAAAAGACATCTCAAACCCCACATTTTCAAACCTCAATTCCTGCTTGACACGCTTCTACCTCCTCCCTGCCTACTTCATCCACAGCTTCCCCATCTCAGGTGATGACAAGCCCATTCTTCAAGTGGTGCTGCCTACAGACCTGAGCCAGAGGAACAATTCGGAGGGCTCTTTACTTAGAGGGCCTCCATACTGAGCGTGCATATGTGCGTGCACAAGTGCACGCACACACATCACTTTCTTAAGAACACGTGTGATCCAGGGCTTCGATCTGGTTGAGCAGGAGCACCACGTCCGCAAACATACACTCCAGTCTGACACCGTTTAGACCCCACACTCCCCACATTACCTCTGCAAGTCACTGTCGGAGTGCCAGAGAGGCATGTGGTGAAGCTCCAGACGATGCTGGAGACAGACACTGCTGGGGAGCGTAGGCAGGATTTGAGTATAAGAGAGCTTCAGAAGAGCGAAGACAGATGTGTTAACTTGTTAAATTCTCCTTCAAGCAGGAGTGCAATGGATTCTACCCTAATGAAGTTTCACTCCCCAGGACTGCTCAGGGTCCATTTCCTTACTTGTGTTCATATTTGATTTGTGATTCCAGACTTACTTATAGAAGTGCCTGGCACTCATCACAGCGCTTCCTGGTTGCTAAGGTTGCTAAGGAGGATTGTAACGTTAGAGAATCCACAGTCTCATATTTGCATACATATAAGTCTAGATATAACCTACAATGTGAAATACCATTTCTTTATGTTGGCACCTGGATGAACAATGCCCAGGAGGACCACAAATAGTTTTATTTTTATCAAAATACTTTGCATGTTTTAATTAAACTTTCAAAAATATAAATTAAAAATTTAGTTATATATTAATTCAATAATTTAAATGTGTTTTGCACCTTAATTTTAACAGCTAATTTTGAATTTTTAGAAGCAAAATAATTTTTAAATCATGACAAATAATTTAAATTTATTTCTTTTTACATTCAATTTGCATTTTTGACAAAAATACATTCACATTTCTTTCTCTTCAGTACAATTTAGTTCTTTCTTTATTAATGGTATTAGAAGACAAATTATGTGGAAATCTTGATCATACAACTTAACTAATGATTATATTGAAATGAGGCAAGAAAAGTGAGTCTGATGGAGAAAGTCCATGCTAATTTATGAATTATAGATGTTTTTATTTTCTTCACTTATTCTAGTATTGCTGGTCCATGAAAGTAACCCCAGACTGCAGTAAGCATTAAATTCAGTGACATGTTGGCAACGTCCAGCCACTTAAAAGCCACAGCTTTACAGGTAATTTTCTATTTCATCATCAGAAAAGCAAGAGGATAGAAAATATCAAGTAGTTTGTGGGCTCAGTTAGCTTCGTAATGTTTAGATTGTACTCTGGGTCCAGGCCCCATGTGCCTGTGGGAGGTCACCGCAGGTATCTGCTCCCAGTCCTCCCTTCTGGGGTGGCAGGTCCACCTGTCGGCTGGAGGCTCAAGTACACCCAGAGTCAGCCCAAGACGCCAGCAGTGTCTGCTGCTGGTGACGGGGAGCGTCCTGGACCCCACGCTTCCCTGCAGCCATTTCCCAGCACGGCAGCCAGAGTGGACACTTGAGCCAGCCAGTTGCTCCTGGGCTCAGAACCCAGGAGAGAAGTGAAAGGCAAGGGAGAAAGGGAAAGATACACCCAACTGAATGCAGAGTTCCAGAGAATAAGACCTTCTTAAATGGACAATGCAAAGAAACAGAGGGAAAAAATAGAGTGGGAAAGACTAGAGATCTCTCCAAGAAAACTGGAGATATCAAGGGCACATTTCATGCAGGGACTGGCACAATAAAGGACAGAAATGGCAAAGAATTAGCAGAACCAGAAAAGGTTAACTAGTTTAAAGTATACATGGAAGACCTCTACAAAAGAGGTCTTACTGACCCAAATAACCAAAATGGTGTGGTCACTCACCTAGAGCCAAACATTCTGGAATGTGAAATCAAGGAGGCCTTAGGAAGCATCACTGTGAACAGTGGAGTTGATGGAATTCCAGCTGAGCTAGTTAAAGTCCTAAGAGATGCTCTTAAGTGCTGCACTTAGTATGTCAGCAAATTTAGAAAATTCAGTAGTGGCCACAGGACTGGAAAAGACAGTTTTCATTCCAATCCCAAAGAAGGACAATGCCAAAGAATGTTCAAACTACTGTATGACTGCACTCATTTCACATGCTAGCAAGATTATGCTCAAAATCCTTCAGGCTAGGCTTCACCAGTGTGTGAACTCAGAACTTCCAGATGTACAAGCTGGGTTTAGAAAAGGCAGAGGAACCAGAGATCAAATTGCCAATATTTGCTGGATCATAGAAAAGACAAGGGAATTCCAGAAAAAACATCTGCTTCTGTTTCATTGACTATGATAAAGCCTTTGACTGTGTGGATCACAACAAACTGTGGAAAATTCTTAATGAAGTGGTAATGCCAGACCACCTTATCTGTCTCCTGAGAAACCTGTATGTGAGTCAAGAGGCAACAGTCAGAACCAGACAGGGAACAGTGGACCAGTTCAAAATTGCGAAAGGAGTACTAGAAGGCTACACCACTTCAGTTCAGTCACTCAAAGTCGTGTCCAACTCTTTGTGACCCCATGGACTGCAGCACACCAGGCTTCTCTGTCCATCAACTCCCAGAGTCTGCTCAAACACATGTCCACCGAGTTGGTGATGCCATCCAACCATCTCATCCTCTGTCGTCCCCTTCTCCTTCTGTGTTCAATCTTTCCCAGCATCAGGGTGTTCTCCAACGAGTCAGTTCTTCACATCAGGTGGCCAAAGTATTGGAGCTTCAGCTTCAGCATCAGTCCTTCCAATGAACACCCAGGACTGATTTCCTTTAGGATTCACTGGTTGGACCTCCTTACAGTCCAAGGGACTCTCAAGAGTCTTTACCAACACCACAGTTCAAACGCATCAATTCTTTGGTGTTCAGCTTTCTTTATGGCCCAATTCTCACATCTATACATGACTACCGGAAAAACCATAGCTTTGGCTAGACAGGCCTTTTTTGGTGAAGTAATGTCTCTGCTTTTTAATATGCTGCCTAGGTTGGTCATGGCTTTTCTTCCAAGCATCAAGTGTCTTTTAATTTCATTGCTTCAGTCACCATCTGCAGTGATTTTGGAGCCCCCCAAAATAAAGTCTGTCTATGTTTTCATTTTTTCCCCATCTATTTGCCATGAAGCAATGGAACCAGATGCCATGATCTTCGTTTTTTGAATGTTGAGTTTTAAGCCAACTTTTTCACTCTCCTCTTTCACTTTCATTAAGAGGCTCTTTTGTTCATCTTCACTTTCTGCCATAAGGGTGGTGTCATCTGCGTATCTGAAGTTATTGATATTTCTCCTGGCAATCTTGATTCCAGCTTGTGCTTTATCCAGCCTGGCATTTCACATGATATACTCTGCAAATAAGTTAAATAAGCAGGGTGACAATATACAGCCTTGATGTACTCTTTTCCCGATTTGGAACCAGTCTGTTGTTCCATGTCCACTGTCACTCTGTTTATTTGACTTATGTGCAGAGTACATCTTGAGAAATGCCAGGCTGGATGAATTACAAGCTAGAATCAAGATTGCCAGGAGAAATAACAACCTAAGATACAGACGATACCACTCTAATGGCAGAAAGTGAAGAGGAACTAAAGAGCCTCTTAATGAACTTGAAAGAGGAGAGTGAAAAATCTGGCTTAAAACTCAACATTTGAAAAACAGAGATTATGACATGTGGTCCCATCACTTCATGGCAAATAAAAGGGGAAAAGTGGAAGCAGTAGATTTTATTTTCTTTGCCTCTAAAATCACTGTGCGTGGTGACTGTACCCATGGAATTAAAAGACTCTTGCTCCTTAGAAAGATTGCCATGACAAATCTGGACAATGTGTTAAAAAGCAGAGCCATCACTTTGCTGACAAAAGTCTATGTAGTCAAAGCTGTGGTTTTTCCAGTAGTCATGTACAGATGTGAGAGTTGGACCATAAAGAAGGCTTAACACCAAAGAACTGATGTTTTTGAATTGTGGTGTTGGAGAAGACTCTTGAGAGTCCCTTAGAGATTAAACCATTGAGGAGACAAACCAGTCAATCCTAAAGGAAATCAATCCTGAAAATTCACTGGAAGGACTGATGCTGAAGTGCCCATACTTTGGCCACTTGATTCAAAAAGCAAAGTCATGGGAAAAGACCCTGATTCTGGGAAAGATTTAAAGTAGGAGGAGAAGGGGGCAACAGAAGATGAGATGGTTGAATAGCATCAGAGACTCAATGAACATATGTTTGAGCAAACCCCAGGAGACAGTGCAGGACAGAGGACCGTGGCATGCTGCAGTCCACGAGGTCGCAAAGAGTTGTACACAACTTAGTGACTAAACAACAACTAGTCCAATGGACTCCAACAATCTTAGGAGCAGAAGAACCCTATGTTCAGACAGGGTTTGAAGCCCAGCTTATAAACAGACAGGCTTTCCAGGTGGTACTAGTGATAAAGAACCCGCCTGCCAATGCAGGAGGCACAAGAGACAGAGGTTCAATCTCTGGGTCAGGAAGATCCCCTGGAGGAGGGCATGGCAACCCACTCCAGTATTCTTGCCTGGAGAATCCCATGGACAGAGGAGCCTGGTGGGCTACAGACCATAGGGTGCAAACAGCTGGACACGACTGAAGCGACTTAGCATGCACGCACACACTCATGCATGCATATAAACAGACACTGTCATCACTGGATTGGTTACTGGAAAGAGTGGTCCCAGGGCTTGTGGGGCTCTGTGGAGTGTTGTTGGCAAAGCCCTAGGCTGGTCCAGCCCCATGTGGGGCAAATACTGACTGGAAGACCCAGAGAACATGAAAATCTTGACTTCAGTTTTGTAGGTTTCCAGGAAGGGGCTGAGGTGGGCCCCTGGTCTGACCATCAGGCTGCTGCTCCTCTGTCCTGCCTTCTGGAGGTGCTTCCACGCCAGACCTCAGAAGGGAGATTTAGCCTACTCAATAGCAGAGTGCCCCTGGTCTTGAGAAATGGAATAGGAAGGGGAAGAAGACTCTTAGAACTTGCTTGCCAGATCACTTGGGATAGAAAGAGACTAGAGTTTAGGAGAAGACTCACTCCAGGACCTTCCCAGCCAGGGCAGAGCCAAGGTGCTCAGGCCTGGGGCCACAACAGCCACTCCATCTTAAACCTGCTGCAGCTTCCTAGCATTTCTAGATTTAGCAAATAAAATTTGTGGATTCCCGGCTAAATTTGCATTTGAGATAAACAAAGTTTTTGTATAAATACAGTCCCAATATTATCTGTATCGTTTATCTGAAATGCAAATATACCGGGACGTCTGCGTTCCTTCTGGCAATTCTATCTCCAGGCCCCTGCAAGGGGGCAGGGCCCGTCTCCACTACCCATCTTCAAGATCATCTCCCTCCCCAGGTCCGAGAGGCAAAGCAGCCAGAGGTCCGGCTACTCCCGCTTTTTCAGCTCCAGGTAAGCATACGCTCTCATGCCTCCTTGGAGCAAGCCTCTAACCTCCACTCCTGGGCTCTTCCAGCCCAAGGCTGAGTGGGGCTTGAATTCAAACAGCCTCTGAAACATGGAGAGCAGCATTTCACTTCTTCCTGGGCGGGAAAGCCCTACCTCAGGGTGGGCTGGCTGTTCTTCCAGGGAGGGAGAAGGGAAACTTGTAATCTTTTCTTTCTTTATTTTTTTTGACCGAGAAATTGCTATCAATGGAAAAGACAAAATACCAGTTATTTTGCCAGGAATGCGTTTTAGAAAACTGGAATATCATGGGACACACTTAACATGAAATCTACCCGGAAGGTAGATCCATGGCTTGCGGACTGTGAAGGTATCAAGGCATCCCTGTGTGATTCCACCAGGCCTAGGATTCCTCTGACCACAGGGCGGGCGGGAGCAGGAGCCCTGCACAGCTGCCCTGTGGCAGAACTGCCCCCCTCTCCTCCTGCGGAAAGGCTTTCGTCTAGAGTCCAGTGAGAAGAACGGATGATTTCTATTTCTTTCTTTCTCAGGAAAAAAAAAAAAAGCATCTTACTAATGAGAACGAAGCTCCTGTTGCCCCACAAAAAGGGCTTTGTCTCATCCCCCCGGGGGGTGTCTGCCTTGCGCCGTGAGAGGAGTCACTGACCATGCTTTCTCTCCAGGTGTGGTCTACTTAGCCAAACGAGCAAATCACATCTATAATTAGAATTATATGCAAAATGAAAAGACTCTTTAAGGAACATCTCTGGGTCCTCATCGTCTCAAGTATCTGTTGCCATGGAAGCCGGAGAGCAGCTCCAAAAATCTGGAGTGGCGAGCGGCACTCGCCCACTCGCCACGAGGGGTCCTTTAAATGAAGTTGCCTTTTTCCTTTGGTTTCTGAATAAACACAAAACTGGGTTTTTAGTGAAAAATCCTGATTTCAAGGTTATTGATGCTATACTAAATTAATACAGTCTGTGCAACAGCGAGCACCACCCAGCAAAGCCAGGGAGCCTCCTGTCTTCTGAAAGCTTGACATTTGTTTTTCATCATGAACTTAAAGGTCAAGAGCTACAGATGGATCAGGGTACCTGCCTGAGTTTACATTTACATGCATTTTATTTTATTCCCACGTGCGCTCTTTATGAGACACATCACTGGAATAAAACTGTAGCGTTTCCATATCCTCTGGGCTGGCTAAACTAGGAGAGTTGTCAAGCTGCTCTCTCTACCTAATTTGAATTAAAATAAGAAATATATGCTGATTTGATATTTTAAAAGCAAAAGCTTTACGTTTAACATTGGTTATAACTGGCCAGCATAGAGAGCACACAGATTTCTTAGTTACTTATTACCATAATTTGGGGGCAGACTGCTGATAGAATCTACTTTTTTTTAAAATTAAAGTATAGTTGATTTACAATGTAGTGTTAATTTCTGCTGTACAGCAAAGGGATTCAGTGATTTATACTCTTTTCCACTATGGCTTGTCGTAGGATATGGAACACAGTTCCTTCTGCTATACAGTAGGACCTTGTTGTTAATCCATTCTATAAATAATAGTTTGCATCTGTTAACCTGAAACTCCCAATTCATGCTTCTCTAGAATCTACCCTAGTGTGTACTTTTAAGTAAAAGCCAGAAACATCTCACTCTCCAAATAAAAACACGATTAGCCAATGATCTGTTTCTAATTGCTGGGAACACACGCTCACTCTTTTTCTTCAGAGATGATTTTTGTGTGTGCTTTGCTTGTGTATGTGTGTTTCTGTTCACAGTAAGCCTGCTGCTTGTACTCTGGTTCCCTTTTTTTGTGTGTGATACCAAATACCATGTTATATTTTTACCAAAATACCTGTGGAGCTGACAGAGCATGATGCATTCGTTTTCCTTGATTTTGTGGAGAGGGAAAAGGCGAGCATGAATAATTCAGAAATAATGCTGAGACTGCTAAGATTTAGTATTGGAGAGGTCATCACAGTTGGGAGAAATGAGCTAGGAGACTATTACTATTCCACGATCTTTGAATCTCAAGGTGACATCATTATTATTTCTCTATATCTATAATGTGGTACTGCAGCCAGCTTATTGCTGTGTTTCTCATGTAGGGGAGAAAGATCAATTGCATACAGACCTCAAAATGTGAGCCATAAGCATAGCGCCCAATAAAACTGTCATTAACCGTCCCCACGATTTCAGCCGCCTGCTTCCAGGTCAAGCTGCTTTAAAAATGATAACTGACATTGAAAGGTTGAATAAAGAGCATGCATCCTAAAGGGAGCTGTTTCTTAGCCAAATAACTGAAAGTCTTTAATAACACTTGCTAATTTGGATCTGAATTAAAAAAAAACCACCCTAATGGTGAGCTTAGCACTGAGGCTACTTAGAAGAATGAACACGCCCTGGCGTCCCCCTTTGAAAAATGGACCTGCTCTGGGGCTGCCTCCACCACAAGCCCTCCTGAGTAAGCATGAAGCAGCCCCATGCAATCATGTTTAATTTATTCCTATTTTCAACCAGAAGCAGAAAGATATCACCAAAAAATAAAATGCAGGCTAGAGCAGTGTTTACAGCACCTCCCTCACCATTTGTTACCACTACATAATCAGCGATAAATCTTGCTTTCTCTGGAACGGGATTAAGAAACACCACTACATTCAAAAATATTAAAATGGAATAGAGCTATCACTATTGCAAAAATCCCTTTTTTTTTCCTGCCCCCAAAGGGTCCCTGCATGTTTAAAACATCTTTTTGACTTCACAGAATTTTACAAGCCTTCCCACCAGCTTACTTTTTAATTAAAATGTTCTTGTTACTGTCAGACCTCTGAAACATCACATTTGGTTTAAAGGTTTAACAGTTCGGAGCATTTGTGGTTTTTGTAACTGCGAATGCAAAACTACGAGAGATTTCCTTCTCTGAGTGGCGCCCGCACAGTTTGAATCGTGGTCGTCACTGCCGATTTCACTTGTCACCCCGTGTCCTCTGACCACTGCACCTGTTCACGCAGGTACCTCTGAGTCCTCGGGCTGCGGGCGTCGCTAACAAAGACACCCTCGACCCCCGTACCAGAAGCCATGCTGGTTTTTCAAAGGGGATATTGAAAACGATGAGCGACTTCTGCATCTGTTATTTATAAAATTCTGTCTTGTTATTGCTGTGGATAATATGGATGATATTATCCACAATAAGCCTCTGTGTTATTTCCTTGAATTTTCCTTTAATGTTATAATTTGGGTTTTACTGTGTGATAACAATCTCTAAGCTAAAATGAACTATATCTGTGACAGTCAGGTCACTCTTTCTTTCTCCTCCTTCTCTTTATGGCAGCCCCTCCCCACCAAGGGGAACAGGGAGCCCAACCAGGTACCAGCCCCCTGAAGATGCTGGAAGGCAGGATGGGGATCCAGGGTCCTTGTGGGGGGGCAGCTGTGCTCCTGACTTCCTCGCCCCTAGACCTGCCCTTTACCTGCCTCCTTCCATGAGGAAAAGTCAGGGCTCCGTTATGGAGCCACTTTTAGCCAGTTCCTGTGTCTTGGGTCCAAATGCATCCGGACTCAAACAGTGGGTGAAAACTCATGTTAGATGATGGAAGGGTCCACGACTCTGAGGGGTGGGTCATGTCCCCAGGGACCAGGACTCGGGGAGGACAGTGATGAGTGAGCCAGACTCCACGTGCTCAGGAAACGTGCTAGCCTGGATGGGTTGAATGCACCGTGGTTGGTAGTGTTTAGAGAGAGAAACACAGAAAGCGTTCTTTTCAAAACATCAGAAGAAAATGAATGGCACGGTGCACCTTGGAGTCCAGGACAAATGCATAACACACACACAAGATACATATTCACAGCAGACAATATTTGTTTGTTTGTTTTTAGCTATGAGGACTATATTTTAACTCCCTGTGTCTGGCACCAAATTCTCAGGCCTTCCTCCTCTGAGTGGAAGTCCCTGAGGGCAGATGTGGCCAGGGCAGGGGGCTCACCATTCTGCTCCTGGCAGGGGGCTTGCCTGATGGCCGTCTGCTGAGCTGTGAGGAGACTTGGTCCCTGTGTTAGCGGCCATAACGATGCACTTACTAAAGGTGTGCTACCAACTGCAGGAGTCTGAAACGAAGGTGTCGGCAGCGTTGGGTGCTTTTGGAGATTCAGAGGGAGAGACTGTTCAGGTGTCTCTCCCAGATCCTGGTGGCTTCTGGCAACGGCTGGCATCCCAGACTTGTAGACACACCCCTCCGCTCTCTGCATCCCTCATCATGGTCTTTGGCCATCATGCGGTATGTCTGTGCGTCTGTCTCTCCAATGTCCCTCTCTGTATAGGAGACCAGCCATTGCACCAGTGTGTGTGTGCTCAGTTGCGTCCAACTCCTTGCGACCTCGTGGACTGCAGCCCGCCAGGCTCCTCTCTCCATGGGATTCTCCAGGCAAGAATACTGGAGTGGGTTGCCATCCATGACCTTCTCCAGGGGATCTCCCCGAACCAGGGATCAAACCTGAGACTCCTGTGTCTTCTGCATTGCAGGCAGATTCTTTACTGCTGAGCCACTGGGGAAGCCCCGCCAGTGCACTAGGGCCCACCCCGATCCAGTGTGATCTCATCTGAACTTGATCACATCTGCAGAGATCCTGGTTGCCAAGTAAGGTCACATGTATGGGTGCTGGGGTTTAGGACTTGGAGACACAATTTGACCTGCTATTGTCATTACTTGTCAGGTGAATGCACTGCTCCTAGGGCAGTGGCACCCAAGGGCCTGGCATGGTTTCCAACCCCTGCAGCTGGTGCCCCAGTATCCAACATCCTAGAGAGGATTTCTCCAGCGCTGCCAACAGGCTGCTAGCTCCTCCAGCCCTTCTCCCTAGACTAGCCAGGACTCTGGGTCCCTAGCTTTCTGAACCTGGAGTCTAGGGTGGTGTGGAGGCTTCAGAGCCTGTGCAGAGGCACCAGGCCAGGAGCCTGATGCGGAAGGAGCCCAGGAGCCCTGGTCCCACCCTGGGGGCCGCCTTTGAAGTTGGCGGAGAAGCCTCTCACTGCAGGGACAGAGCAGAGGAGGGAGGCCCGAGTGAACTCTGCTCTCCCCACTGATGCCCTGTTCAAAGAGAATAGTTTGGGCAATGCCTAGCGAATAATGAATGACGGCAGTCAGGCCAGCCCAACGGGGCGCCTGCCCGCACAGTCGTCCCTCCCTGTTCTCTGCACCTGCCCGAGCCCTGCTGGCCTGGGGATGTGCCAGAGAGGAGGCGGCCCCTCGCCTTTTGTTTTGTTTTTGAAATTTAATATCCATCACGCTGTCCCGAAGATGCTCAGTCCTGACACAGGTGGAACACAGATGGGCCATATCAGTTGGCGTCTTATTACTCACCTGGGCCGGGAGCGGTGGAGGTGAATGTGGACCAGCAGTGAGTTTTCATGGGTGGAGGTGCTGTGACACTCTGGAGCTTTCTCCTCCCAGCTTTCAGCGGCTGTATCCCCCTCGGTCCATAATCGCAGCTAATGGGCTGGCCACAGAGGCATCAGGGGCATAAAATGGTCTAACACTACATTGACTATAAATAGCAAAGCCATAAGTGACATTACTTTGCAGATAAGAAACAATCACATCATTAAGCAAAGGTGTTTAGTGTATCAGTCACCCTAACTTTGATTTATTGCAAGGCATTTGTCTGTCACCAGCACAATGGAAGCTGTAATGCAACTCAAGGGTTTAAAGAGAAAATTAAGATGAATATTGCTGCTAGCACTTTGGTTTGCACAGATGCAAAATGGGTGGGCTTCCCTCGCTGCCTGCAGGGCTGGCCTCAGCCCAGCTTCCCAGGCCCAGAGGCTAAAGACTGCCTGCGCAGGGCAGAGAAGTTCACCCCGGTGGGCTGAAGCTGGGGCTGCCCAGGGCAGGAGCACCTCACAACCTGGGTTTCTGCAAAGGGAATAACATTCCAAAAGGCTGAGGCTCCCCCTTTCACTCAACCCCTGTAATATGGAATGGGAGCAACGATTCGTTATTTTGATAAACAGTATATTCTGAAGCACCATCTTGTTAAATACAACCGCTTCTGAATTCCATTCAGTTTTAATCCAGAAAGTGGTTTTGGAAAGCCTACTGTAAGCCAGGCACTGAGCCAGGCCCGGGAAGTTTAAGGATGATAAGTCAGTTTCTCTTCTCCAAGGGCTCAGGACCCAACTGATAAACTCCCAGGAGCTGCTGGCAGGGCAAGTGTGAGCTGGATGAAGGAACGGATGATGGGGAGATAGGATGGTGAAGGTTTGTGGGAGCTCATGGGGACTTGAAGGAGGGAGAACATTCCCTCTGGTTGGAAAGATCAGTAAAGAGGAAAGGAAGGGGGATTTGAAAGGGCCTTTGAGGGCTGGCGGAATGCTAGGCCTAGGAGACGGGCAGGTGGTTCTCTAAGAAGATGCCACTGCTTGTCCGTAGGCTTGTGTGTCTGGGTGGAGCTGACGGGACACCGAGTTCCCGTCTGGCTGGTTCGCCATCAGACCCAGGGAGAGCGGTTGGAGGCGAAAGGCTAGAAGGACGGTCAGATGAGATGAGGACGTATCTTGGGGGTGTGGGTAAGGAGGTTGCTCTTATTTGGACAGGCGATGGGGCCACTGAAGGTTCTAACCCGGACCAGGTGCACAGTCTGACTTGGAGCGCAGCAGAGACGAGGCGCAGAAAACTGCAGGCCACGGAGCGTGTGCCGCGAGAGGCAAGGTGGGGCTGGAGGGGTGGACGGCCGGGGACCGACGTGGATGGTGGGCGGCGTGGAGGGGAGGTCGGGGCACAGAGTGAGGTGAGGTGAGCACCCGGTTCACGCCCAGGTGTGGACTCTGAGATGCTGGTGAGGAAACCTCAAGCGACAGGTAGATCTGGTCAGAGGCTTCATGAGGGGCCCTGGTGGAGAAAGAGCTGTCTGAAGGACATGGTTTAAAAAACTCAGTGAGACAAAGAGTTCATCTCCCTTCAGACTTGTGCTGACTATGTCTTCTTGGAAATGGATGAAACACTATCCACTTATGAAAATATTAATCTAATGATTATTCACCACCGGTTCATCATGAAGCTGAAGCTCCAGGACTTTGGCCACCCGATGTGAAGAGCCAACTCACTGGAAAAGACCCTGATTCTGGGAAAGATTGAGGGCAGGAGGAGAAGGGGACGACAGAGGATAAGATGGTCGGATGGCATCACCGACTTCATGGACATGAATCTGAGCAAACTCTGGGAGATGGTGATGGACAGGGAAGCCTGCATGCTGTAGTCCATGGGGTCGCAGAGGGTAGGACACGACTTAGCAGCTGAACACCAACAACCCATCTTATAACCACTTGCTAAAAAATTCTTTGAAACTTGGAATCATCGAACAAACTCTATGGTCTGTTTTCTGCAAGAAGTTATTTCAAAATGACTCAGCATTTCGCTGTAATCCTCAGACCAGATCAGTCCCCCCCCCCGGATTGGTCCAAGTGTGACCACATGGCCAGTGTGCAAGGGTGACATGGTGCCACCCCTAACTCAATCAGCATGAGCCCGCTCTGCCTGCTGAGTGTCCAGGGGTGAAGAGGGCAAGTTCCTGCCTCCCACGATCCATCCACCTCCTTCCTGTCTGGCACAACACTAGGGGGGTTGCAGGACAGAGCAGGGCTGGGGCCTGGGAGGACAGGCTGCTCAGCTCTGGTCCAGGGCTCGTCCCTGCTTCAGGCCCCACAGCTGCAGAAAGGGCTGCCCAGCTGTCATCTGTCGCGCAGATCCTCTTGCTTACGGGGCCATTCTGATAGAGTGGTTGCGCACCCTAGCTGGGTAGCCACTTAGCTCTTCCTAATCAAGTTCTCGTTGGTTTTGGTAGTATACATCTCAAAAACATGAAGTGAAAGTGGACGTGTCAGTCAGTCATGTCCGACACTTTGCGACCCCATGGACTGTAGCCCACCAGGCTCCTCTGTCCATGGAATCCTTCAGGCAAGAATACTGGAGTGGGTAGCCAATCTCTTCTCCGGGGGATCTTCCCAACCCAGGGATTAAACCTGGGTCTCCTGCATTGCAGGCAGATTCTTCACTGCCTGAGCCACCAGGGAAGCCCATATCTCAAGAATATATGTATTCTTTAATAAATTGAATGTTAATTTTTACTCCAAGTCAAATACGCAGGTTTAAAGATAGCTATATTTGGGAAGATAATCTCAAAGTGCATGGACTTCCGACACGTGGTAACCGGGCCCTGCTTTCTCTGGATTATTCTAGTCCTTCTTCGCTATAGACAGTTTCAGGGCCTCAGGGTGAGTGTGGTGGCGTAGAAGCAGGAACCTGCATTTGCAGGTGGCCCTGCTGGGATCCTGAGTCTGGCCCTCTGCAGCTGGGGCTTGTCTGGTCCTTTCCTCCCTCCTCAATCGGCCACCCACAGCGTCTGCACAGAAGCGTCCACTAAAATTAAAAGGTCACCTTCTTAACAGGGGTGATTCCTTCCTGGCCAAGATGTGAGAAGGACCTTAGAGACGCACAGTTCCCCCTCCTATCAAATCAGCACTCTTCTCATCTTAACAAGCCCCAAATCACACCTTTCAGTCAACTCCCGAAAAAAAAAAAAAGCTTTAAAACTTTAGTGATGAAGAGGACCATCTCTTCGGGGAAAAATAAATAAAAATGGAATGATAAATTAAGTGGCCCAGTGCTTATGGTACTAAATTCAAGTGTCAGAAGAAAGTTGGTTCTTCTCCCCTTGGTCACACTGGTTCCAGAAGTGGGACACACGCTCGTCACTCAAGTTTTCCAAGGTGGTCCTCACCAGGGTTTGGCAGGGAATGTTCATGATGCAGCATGGCACACCTGCCAGGTGAGGAAGCCAGAAGAAAAAACACATATGAATGGGATCTAGAAAGATGGTCCTGATGAACCTATTGGCAGCAGTGGAGATGCAGACACAGATAACAGACTTGTAGACACAGTGGGAGAGAGAAGGTGGGGTGATTTGAGAGAGCAGCATTGAAGCATATACGTTACCATATGTGAAGCAGATAGCCAGTGGGATTTGCTGTATGTCACAGGGAGTCCAAAGTCAGTGCTCTGTGACTACCCAGAGGGGTGGGATGGGGAGGCAGGTGGGAGGGAGGCTCAAGGGGGAGGGGAAGTATGTATACCTATGGCGGATTCATGCGATGTATGGCAGAGACCAACATGATCTTGTAAAGTAATTATCTTTAAATTAAAAATAAAATAAAATTTAAAAAAGGAAAACAGCATCAACAAACCGAAAAGGAACTTGGAAGAGGGACAAAAATGATGCACTTCCTTCACATTACAAAGTGAAGGGCAGTCCTGAGTCTCAGCACAAAGACCTCTTCTTGGAGGCTTTTCTGGGGAAACTTTAATGTGAATGGAATGTCAATTCTCCAACTTCTGTATATAAGCAGGTGACAGGAAATGTCCACTGGTGGTGTTTCATATCACCGGTGATTCAAATTAATGTTTGCCTTCCTTCACTCGCTTCTCTCCTAATTCTGCAGGCTTGCCTTCATATCCAGTGGAACTTACATTTATTTGTAATCTCACTGCTTACACTCCACTGAACAATAAAAGAACAATAAACTTAATAAAAAGCCCAAGTGATTGGAAATTGCTCTGGGAATGGCGGTCCAGTATGAAAGCTATAAATTTCCTTGTGTGCTCATGACAATGTCAGCTAATTTTTATGAAAAGCCCATCATGGAACACGGCACCAAAACACCGGATCACTAGTGTGTCAGCCTTCAGACTTCCCCTGATAGCAAAATAGAAAATGCATCATAAGATGATGTTTCGAGCCACAGATTCATCTTGAAATGCTCACTCTATCCAGGAACATTTCTTTTCTGACCCTGTCTTGCACCTGAACTTTGAATTAATCATTCCTTTTCTATACTGTTACACAATACCCACTGGTACCATTGCGGGGAGGAGACCTAGGGAAACAACCACTAGAAATATCATCTCATATGATGAACTTGATTGGCCCACATTAGGGAATTTAAGGTAGATGCAATTAGTCCACAGAACAACAGCGGTGATCATGGAGCCTAAAAACTCAATCTGAAACCATTATCTTCAACAATACACTTTTAAATAAACCATTGGAGGCCCATTTCTCATTGAGCGTAACCCACAGAGAGTACACAGTTACGCTGTCACCCTGTGGGATTACAAAGGAGGAGAAATTGGGCTTCCCCTCAGTGCTCAAAAATATCCTTTCTACCTAATCATCAATAATGGCTTCTAACCTACGCTGCAGATCCCAAAATATTCCGCACACTCTAGAAATTCAAGCTGGTTTAACAGAAAAATTCTTTGGCCGGATGATTGAAAGGAAAAAGAGCAATCATCTTGAAGAAAAATGCTCTGGGTACATGAGCAAGACATCAGCAATGGTAATTTATCCCCTGGCCACACGGCTGTGAGCTGAGGAGTGGAGCCCCTCTGTCCTGATTTTGTATGATTACAATCACCAATAGGTAACACGGTGTTATTCATGGTCACCCAGGGAGGAAGGGGAGGGCGGGATGAGGGGGAGGTGATTAGAACCTCGCCAGAGATCTCAGTTCCATGGTCCCCCACCCAACTGGCCGCCCCATCTCAGGGCCCTGCTCTCTGCCCTGAGCCTGGCACCAGGTGGGGTCCGTGAATGTCTCTGGAGGAGGCGGCGGGCTCCCCTCGCTGGGCCTTTGCTGGGCAGTGGTCTAAGCTGAAAGTCCTGGGGCCCCTGGCAGGAGGGGCTGGGGTGTGGATCCAGAGCCAGGGACCCCAGGGCCAGCTCCTCTTCTGTTTGCCAGCTCCTGCATGTTCCACAGACACACGCTGGGCACCTGTGCCCGAGGGGAAATGGCGCTGGCTCTCTCTGGATTGGCTTGACTCCACCTTCGGGACAAGGGCCCCTTCTGGAGCCATTCCCCAGCAGCAGCACCCCTGCCCTTGCCTCACTCCGCCAGGTAGCAGGTGGAGGTCCCGGGCACGGGGCCAGGCCCCCTGTGTGCGGCACAGAGGGGCTCAGCCTTCAGACTTCCTGGGGGTCTGAATTAACCCAAGCCCCCTCCCTCGGCTCCACAGCCCTCAGTCTCATCAGATCACAGTTACCTGAGTCCTCACCTGCCTCCCCCCGGGACTGGGGCCCCCTGGGTCGAGGGCCCATACTGGAGCCTCCCTACTCATCTGCTCTGAGTCCAGTGCCTGCGCAAGGCTGTCCCAGTACATATCTGTTCCCACTGTGTATTAACATACAACTTACCATCATGGGCTTTTTTTCTTTTGCAATCAGCCCTTAAAAAATAGGAGTCTTCATTTCATAAGCAAAATGCCACGCAGCTTGCATTTGGAATAAGTAACATTGTGCACCCTCAGCTAAAGAAAAAAAAGTTCTGGGTATTTATTTCTCCAGAAATGCACAAATATCACACAAATAAAATTAAAACCACTTTAATAAACGATGAAAGTTCATACTAAGTGAATCAAATCTCAGTGCTTAGGCATACAGCCATTTTTTTTTTTTTCCATTTAGAGGGTGTTTAATACTTAAGACGTGGTGCTTCCTTGTGGTTAATTCCCAGGATACGCAGCAGACTCAGGTCTTATGAAAGGCCATTAATGGCAAGTGAGGCTGCAAGAGCAACTCTCCCTGTAATGTCATCAACTGCAGCGTTTTCTAATTCCTGTTGGAAGTTATGATCTATACCTGCTAAATTTAACCTGGTTGGGGGAGGAAGTGAAGCTTCCATTGCCTCTTCCAAAGCCTTTGACTTAACAAGTTCTGCATTGTTTTGTCAGCCCAAGATCACATTTTCGCTGTAAACTAGACACGTGCATATTACTTTGTTTTGTCTTTCAGGGTGTACAATTAGGCAAGTCTTAATTTTAACCCAGTAAAATCCATTTTGATCTTCTGTGTACAGAACTAGACCTATAGCTTTAGTCATTAAAAAAAAGAGCATATATAAAGAGGGGTAACTAGATTTATAATCCATCCCTGTATAATTAAGAGATGGTTTTTTTTATTTCAATGAAATGACAATGCCATAATGGATTTTGAAAACAAGATAAATATGAAGAGGAAGCAACGTTTATGAAGTACACAGGGAGAGAAGCAGTGAGATTTATTTTTCAAGTGATAAAACATCAGCCAATCACAATATTCACTTTTATGGTTATAATTTGCCAAATGATCTCAAATCTTGTTAATTAAAAAAGGGGGAGGGTGACAGGGCTAAAAACAGAAGAGATGTCTTTTGTGCTTTGAAATGGAAAGATGCCTGCTGATTTTCTTAAGCCAACCCACCTAGAGAAAGCCATTGCTCAGAAATATTTAACCAATGAGTCTTTCACATTTATTGATTGTTCTCATATGTACCTCTCGTTATTAAAACTTGATTTATAATAGACTATCAAAATATTTGAGACTTTTTAAAAAAAGTTTCATGCTCTCAGTATTTGATTTCTAGAGACTGAAAAAATGAACGAGTGTAAAGTAATACGATTTTTTTCCCATGACCAGTGTGGTTTAGGGAGCCACACTGTCTCTTACCCAATGCTTGGCTTGAGTTTTTAAAATTAAGGGTTTTTATCTTGCCCACAATAAGTATAAGGGTGAGGATGAGATTGGAGACATCTATTTTGGCTCCAAGCCAGCCCAAGTTGGCCAAGAGACAAGTTTCCTATAATTTGAAGATCTGCAGTAAAAAATGAACCTATTGTTTTTGCCAGCCTTTATTTAGCTGTTTGCAAAAAAAAAAAAAGTTTCTATATTGCTTTAAAGATAACTGTTCTTATAACCTTCATTTCCACAGGACAGAAGAGTTAGTCATGGTGAGTGAATGTAAAAGGTTTCTGTATGGGATTTTTGCTTTGGTAGTTCTAACATCCCACAGTTGCACTAATAAAACTAGGGTTGCTTGTCTCCTAGAGTCTAATGTCTACCTTTAAAATAAATGTACTTACTGTGATAAAGCTAAGGAAGAAGCGTGTAAGTGACGTCTCTTACATGTTTCCATGGTAGGAGCTGTCCCCTCTCTTGTTTTGAATATGGTTGAAGAGAACTAATCTCTGAATTGAGGAAAAATCAAGGCAAAACAAGCAAAATGTACAACACAGTATGAAGGCATTGATAGATCAATGCTCTGATATTTTCATCTTTGGATTTACAGTATAAATGTAGAACTTGGCACCACACGTCTAACTTGGGTGTAGTGGCAAAGACTGCTAGCTGTCCTTCAATAGTGTCACCTTTGCTGGTGATGACTTTTTCAGGGGACTCTTGAGCGCCTAGAACAAAGACTGCATCTTCCTGTGACCCTGCAACTGGTTGAGGCCACATGATTCAGTTTCAGGCAATGAGGGGAGGGCACATTTCTGGCTGTGGATGTAAGGAGGGCCTTCCATGTGGACTACAAAGTGTTTAGGTTAAGTAGGCATCTTGATCAGTGGGAGAGGGGAAACCTCAGGACCAGTGGTGCTCATCGCCACTTAAAAGCAGTTATTATGTCAGGCAGCGTTCAAGGGATTTCACACCTGTTATCCTGTTATCTTACAGTGACCTGATAGAGTAGACACAAGCGCTATTTCCACATAGGCGACAAGAGCTCAGTCCTGTCTGACTATCTGCAACCCCATGGACTGTAGCCCGCCAGGCTCCTCTGTCCTTGGGACCCTTCAGGCAAGAATACTGAAGTGGCTTGCCACGCCCTCCTCCAGGGGGTCTTCCAGACCCAGTGATTGAATCGGGTCTCTTGCATCTGCTGCACAGGCAGGCGGATTCTTTACCAGTGGTGCCACCTATGAGACATCAGCAAACTGAGGGACAGAGAAATGACACAACCAGTAAATGACGGATTTGGGATTTTACCGCGGGCACCCTGGTTTCAGAGTGTGCACACTTCACTGCTACTCAATATTACCCCTAAAGATGGCAGAGCCACCAGAGAGACAGAGCCTGGGTCCCCAGCCCTCGAAGCCCCCACCTTAACCCTGTACCACCCAGCTGGGGCTGTTCTTTTTTTTCTCTGAAAAGCAGCCAAACCCATATCCTAGTAAGTGAGAGGACAATGGACCAGCCAGCAAAGCTGGCCTAAATGTCCATTTGAAGTGACAAGGCAAGAAACCCACAACTGAAAACAAATCGAGCCATAACGGAAATCCGAACCTCAACTCCAGGAGCTCTGATATCCAGGGAAACATACTTACAATGTCTCAATCCAACCCTCAAAATCCAGGGTCTCGTTAAAAGGAAATCTGCGCTTCCCTTGAGAAAAAGTTGCTTGTCAAATAGTTGATTTTCTAGAATTCATCTTTCCCCTTTAACTTAATAGAAGAGCAGGCCCTCTCGTGATGAAAATTATATGAAGGTTGTTTGGGTGGGAAGGGGGGTAGATTAAGGTAGTATTCAGTTTTTATATTATTTTGACTTTGTAAATGTTCAGAGCCGTTTACTTTGATTATGTTAATTTTGTTGTAAACCTTTTTGCTTTTTCTGAAGTTAGTGGTTACCTCATTTAAAAAAAAAACAAACTTCTGTAGTCTTATTTGATAGATTTCTTTGTTTCATATGCCAGATCTTTGTGTGGAGTATAAAGCTTCCATGAATGCAGTAACACGCCAGGTAATGGATCAGTTTCACTTTTTTAAACTGCAGGCAGCCATTCTCGAGTCCTTTCTTCTCTTCCTTCAGTTTCCCAGTAACATTCTGTGAAAAGCTCTGTGTGAGTAAGTACTCCTTGCATAACTGAAACTGTTGAGTCTGCCCTCACCCAGAACTAATCACCTGGCTTGCATAGAATTCCAGGTTGTAAGCAATCTTATCTCAAACTTTTGAAGGCAGTTCTCCCTTGTTACCCAGCTTCTAACGTTGCTGTTAGGAACCCTAATAATAATAAAAATCCTTCTTTTCCTCTTCCTTCTTCCTCTCCTCCTCCTCTATCTTCTTCTTATCCTCCTTCTTCCTTTTGTATGTGGCCTATTTCCTCCTCATCTTTGCAAGAGCATTTTAGAATCTTCCCTTTATTCCTGGTCTCTTAAAAATCTCGTGGTGTTACACCTGAGTGTAGGATTATTTGCATTCATGGGACGGTGCGCTTGGTGGACTTCAATCTAGTGACCAACGGCCTTTAGGTCTAAGGACATTTTTCTGAAAAAACAATGCTTTCAATCATTTCCCTTCTTTTGCTTTGCTTTCTCTTTGTGGCACTCCTATTGTTTAAGTATTAGATTTCCTTAATTCATCTTCCTAAACTTTTTATCTTTTCTTTACTATTTTCTCTCTTTTTAACATTTTGTCCTACTTTTTTGGATGTTTCCTCAATTTCATCTCCTAAATCTTCTATTGCATTAAATTTTTTTAAAAACTGTATTTTCAGTTTCAGAGACTTTTAAAAATTGTTTTCTGAATCCTCCTTTAAAAAAATATTAATCCTATATTCCTGCTTCAGGAACGCCAAGCTTCTCACCTCTGAGAACATGAATCACATATTTATTTGCATTTCACTCTGCTCGCTTTACTCCCTGTTTTCCTGCGTTGTCTCAGCGTTGACTTACTCTGACTCAGATTAGCCGCTTTCTTCTAATCTGTGAGGACTCTTGGCTGTCCGTCGTGAGGCACTGCAGAGGTTTCTGGGAGTGCTGTCAGCGAGTGGGTCTTCTGAACTGGTGGTTTTGCCATCTGGTATTCAGTGAAGACTGGCCATGCCATAGGGGTGGGGCAAAGAGTTCAGCATCAGAAGGCCTCTTCGTGGGCCAGTTTTTTAGGTTAAAAATCCCCGCAGCTCCTACCTGGAGGCTGTCAAGTGTAGGACCCCGTGGGAGAAGCAGATGGGGCATCAGAGTGCTCAGCACACAGACTCTCACTTCCCTGCTTTCAATATGGCGCCATGCCCTCACCTTCACATGGCCTGGTATCCCCAAGTCCAGACAGCTTTGGGGTCAGCCCATCCGGAAGGCAGCCTCTGCCTCTCTGCTGCCGCGGTGGAAGAGGGGCAGTCTCCAGGCCATCTGGACTGGGGGAAGGGGACCTGGGGTCTCAGGGCTCTTCAGGAAGTCTTCCAAGCACTTCTGTTTTTCAAGTCATTATATGTACTGATGCCTTCAAGTACCAGGTGCCTTCAAATCTGGGCCTTTCTGGAGTCCTGCAGCATAAATTGACTTAGTTCTTATTAACTAAGTAGGTTTCAGCTATTTGTACTGTTCTCAATGTTTATACTCATCTGTCTGCTTTCTATCACCCAAAACTTGATATCTTTTCTTGTTGGCTGTCATCCCCTGTCCTGTTTTCTTTGTCCTTATGAGTTCATGACTTTTTATAATTCCATTACTGTCATTTTAGTGGTATTTCAGGAAGAGATGGAGATAAACAAGTGTGTTCAGTCTGCCATAGTTCACTGGAAGTACAGATTTTACTCTTCATTTTTATTGAAAAATGATTATTTTCAGGGGTGAAAAATGACGACAAACAAAAAATTATTTTAGAAATAAGATAACTATTTTTGTAAGGCAGAGAGAAGAGGTTAGGAAATTCAACTCTGATTTTGCCTTTTTCCCTTTTTACTGTAGTTAATGGAAATGAGATTCTAATGACCAAGAGGTAGTCGTGTTCAGAACAGCTAACCGTGGAGAGAGACTTCTGTTTATTCGTCAGCGTCTCCTGCGAGAAAGTGGTGCTTCCCCGTCCTCCTTTGGCTCTATCTTCTGTTATTGTGTCCAGATGGCCCTCGATCATCAATATTGAATCTCAGAAGAATAGATTCATTTGCTCGCAACTGACTAGGCTGTTTGATTTCACATTTTCTTTTTAGGACTGGTAATGTGGTTTTGGCCAAATGCTCTCATGGGTCTAGATAATTCTCTATTTTGGAGTCTTGGAGAACTTGCAGAATGTGCGGTCATTTTCCTACAACATTTCGAAAGTTCCTTTTCTCCAGGGATCAGGTAGAGACAAACAGACAGGGTCTCCCCAAGTTCTCAGGTTTGAGCACAGAAAGAGTTTCTGGGCAGATCAGCCCTGCTGCCCCATAGACGTGGGTGACCCTGCACGGCCTGTCCACCAAACAATACCGGAAAACGCACCTCACTGAAGCACCGTGAAACTTTCCCTGGGTGATTCCATTTTCTCAGACGTGCACCAAGGGTTCACTTTGTTCCAACATCTTTTTTGTTTTTTTAATGCTGAGAATGAGCTTCCGTATCCTACAAAGCTACCACCACAGTGATGTGAAGGAGGGTCCCTCCTTGTAAGACCTAATCATCTGGTTGCTTCAGAAATTGAATTCTCTGCTACAGTAAACTGGGAGAAAGTGAATCTTTTGGAAAGTGGGTCAAGCCCCATTCGGACTCGTTCTCACTGGGAGAAGCAGTGTTTCTCTATAAATAGCATGGCTGATTCACGGGGCTGACCAGGAAATCATTCCTCCTCCACGTCACTGGTTGTCCCTGTGACATTTGGGTCCCGCAGTCGGCAGAGGACCGGGTCTCTATCGGAGAGGAGGCTTGATGCACCGAAGTGCAGAGATAGCGGCAAAGCAGAGAAAAGTAGGGAAACCAGACAGTCTTCACGTCCGTCTTATTCCAAACTGTTATCAATAGCGTCCCTATCCCTGCAGATAGTGGACTTCCCACAAACATTTACACACAGCACGGCTGCCGTAGGCTGCAACTGACTTCCTTGGATCCTGGGCGTGTCTGGCTAGTGGCTCGCGTGACCTGCCCAGCTGTCCCCTGGGCGTCTCCAAACTCCTTGGCTTCTTCTATCGTTCGGGATTTGCAGTAAAAATGCTGGCCGTCCTGTCGCACATACTCTGGGGGGTTTAGCTCCTCCTCGCCCCGAAGGACTTGGGGCTGAAGGTGCTCCAGCCCCCGCCGCTCTGACCCCTGCTTCTCCCGCGTCCTCGGGCGCAGCCCTGCTCCCTCTGTTTCTCGCCCCCTCTGGCTGGCCCCCGGTCCTTCACTCCCTCAGTGCTCCCCTGGTCCTGGACGCTGTGCGGGGCCCCTTTACTGGCGGTTTGGAGGAAATGGAAAGCAGTTATAAGTCATCACAGTATGAGGTGACAGGGCGCAGGTGAGTCTGGGCTCACGGCTCTCATTGCCCTGAAAATCCATCTGACATCCCCCCGGGGACGTCACCCTGTCTGGGTCCCCTACGCGGGCACCCGCTGCCACAGCGCTTTGCATTTCCCCAGCATCAGCAGCCCTCGCAGGAGACCCCTCTCCCTGCTCCCCCAGGCCACTTGCCTCCCAAGTTCTTGCAGGGGGTCCCTCCCCAGCCGCTGTCGCCTGCGGGGGGCAGGACAGATGAGTGATTGCCATTTCACTCTTTCTTGACCGCATCTCTCTCTCAACCGAAAGGCCCAATAAGTTCTTTTTCTACCCCCCAAATGACCATCTATCCCCAACATGAGTTCTGCCAAAACCAAGAAGTCAGGAGCTGGGCAGGCGGCATTTGCTTCTAAACAGGAGCTATATTTTCTTCTCACCACATCCATTTAACATACAGAGTGGAATGTTTCCAGAATCGTCAGTGATAGCACCACTAGTGCACGCAGACCCCTCAGGGTGGCCTCCCCTCCTGCAGAACACGATTCAGCCTGTTCTGCACACACCAACCCGAAGCCCGTTCAGCCCCTGCCTGGGCCTGACCGTTTAGTGCATCTGAACTGGAGTGGCCCCTGTGGGCCCTCCCAGAGGCCGCATGAAGATGAAGCTTTAACTAAAGCAGCTGTGCTCTTTCCTTTTTAAGAAAAGTGTGAAGTTCCTTCTACGGATGTGGCCACCCGGCTGTCGGGGTTAGGACGTGACCTTGAGAGCACATGCTAGGGGCTGGGGTGCCGCCGGGCAGAGAGATCACCAACCGTGTCTGGATGCTGAGACCGAATTCTCCACCGGCTTTGGGAAGGCGAAGTTTCTGGGAGCCAGGGGGCTGGCGGGGGGACCTAAACATTCAGTCTGTGCAGAACCAGCCTTCCTTTCCACAGGGCTTCCCCACAGCTGGCCAGTCCCACCCTGTATCTCCAGGGACGTCCTCTCCAGCCCAGGCCCTCCCTGCAGCGGCCCCGTCACATGGGCACCGTGGTCAGAAGCCCCCGTGTGGACAGGCTGGGCTGCCCACCGAAGGCTGCATGCAGTAAACGGCAGAGTGGGGATTTGAAGAAAGGCTGGATATCCACTCTCCTGGTTTCAGAGCCCTCCTCCACTCAGGAGAACGCCTTGTTTGCAAGCCCTAACGACAAACTCACGATGGACCATGTGGGCTCATAATATCCCACTGTGTGTCTATTTGTATTCAAACCCGGCTGTGTTTATAGTTGAGTTTTATATACGCTCAACTTCCGAAGGACAGATATTAAAAGAAAGAACGTTGTTCCTGGGAAAGCAATAATAGGGCAGAAAATTCCTCCCACCCCCCGATATAAAGTAGGAGTCCTTATTATTCCCTTAAAACACTCTGGCTTCTCCCCCTGCTGGCACTTATCTCAATTAATAAATAGTAATTATTTGCTTGTTTATTTTTTTCTGTGTTCTCCACCAGACTGCAGGTTCCACAAGGGCAGGGAGCAAGTCTACCTATCGCCCAGCATATCTGCAGCTTCTAGGTGGTGGGAGGACCCAAAGGACACAGTGGGATGTGGTTGATGAATAAGTGGGTGGCTTAATTTAAAAGACACAGAGAGGATAATTCATGTGTTCCTCTTCATCTTTTAATAAGTTGGCCAGGAATAAAGATGCATCTTCATCGTCCTAAAACCTTGTGTTAACAGTGCTTAGGCTCAGAGTGGGGCTTCCCTGGTGGCTCAGATGATAAAGAATCTGCCTGCAATGCCGGAGACCTGGTTTTGCTGCTCCCTTCTGTTGAAACTGATCAATTCTTAGCAGGATTAGCCAAGTCAAGGCTGCTTTGGGTCTTGGTTCTTTGAAATCATTTGAAGTAAAAAGTACCCACAGTTACCAAATTTAGGAACTTAGAAAAATTAATATCTAATTATTACTAAGGAGATTTTACCAAGTGTTTGTTTTTACTGATGAAGCTTCCCTTAGGGTTAGTTGCAGGGTGTACTTTTTATTTCAATGAAGTTTGAGATGAAAACAAATCTATACTCACTATCAATTAAGTGTGAAATTGTTCTTGCCACCAACAGATCCTAAGTAGAGTTTAGTTGTATAAACTTGAAGCAGAAGGAAGGTGCTCTTTGCTGAGCAATAAGAACAGAGTCACACACAGAGAAATAACATTTTAGCATCCAGAGACTTTGAAGCACTGATGTGTTTATGTCAGCAGTTCTGAGGTCAAGCCTCATATTACATGGATGGGGACATGTGACACAAGCCTTGGACAGATCCTTCTTCCCAGAAACAAATGTGTCACTTAGAGTCATTCATAGTAAGTGATAGAAACGGGAAGCCAAGGAGATTAGTTGATTCATGACATTGAGGATCCTCGCTCTGGCACAGCTGGATCCAGAAGCCAAAGCATATTCTAGGTCTTTGTTCTCTCTGTGTGTATCTCTCCCCCAGCTCCCCACACATACTGCTGTCTGGGCTTGAGCGCATCCCGCATAAAGCTCCTTCCACGGGGTTTGCCCAAGAACCAGCTCCAGACACCCTTGGATGGCCCTTAGAGTTTTTGTGCCAGAGGAGGTGATGGAGGGAAAAAGAGATGGTTTCAGCATCTATATCTCAGGTCTTGGGAAGCCTTTTACTGACCTCTTTGTGGGCTGTGTCTTTGCCTGAACCACTAACTGGGATCCCCAGCCAGGGCTGACTTGGTCCTGTGCCCTTTCCTGTGGCAGAGGGAGATGGTCCTTACAGATGGGGCTGGTGGAAAAATGAAAGGAAAGCTGCTCAGGGCAGAGGCATGGATGCGGAGCAAGCAAAATGAAGGCCCCCATGCCATCAAACTCAGGAGCATAGAAAGGAACAAGGAAAGAGCATACAGCCTGTTATCCAGAAAGTGCTTACACTGTTTTCAAATGTAAAGTAGGTGAAAGAAAGGTGTACCTTAACATGCCCAAACTTTAAAATACCCACTACCATTTTATTGCATTTTCCAAATATTATCCAAATAACTTGGATGTAAATTTATTCTGTTCTTTAAATGGAACTATTGAACACATCTCAACGGTTTGGTTTATTTTCTTACCATATGCTCTAGGAAATATTTAGTAAATGTTATGTTCCAATTCACAGTCTTGTTTTCGTTACTCAAGTGAAGTGAAGTCGCTCAGTCATGTCCAAGTTTTTGTGACCCCATGGACCGTAGCATACCAAGCTCCTCTGTCCATGAGATTTTCCAGGCAAGGGTACTGGAGTGGGTTGCCATTTCCTTCTCCAGAGGATCTTCCCGACCCAGGGATCGAACTTGGGTCTCTCACATTGCAGGCAGATGCTTTACCGTCTGAGCCACCAGGGAAGCCTCATATCATCCATATTTGTTATTAATTCCTAGGTTTATGACTCTAGTCCTTTCTTAAGTTTGCTTTCCAGAGCTTTTCATTCATGTATTCAACCAATCAGTATTGGGTAGTAAGTGTTATCAGGTATTATTATAGGTTCTGTGAAGGAATTCAAAAGAACGTACAGAGAGACAAACTTATAATTTAACCAGAGGATGGACAATTGAACCTCTGAAAGGGTGGTGATGAATGTAAAACAGTCAGTATGGTGTTATTAACATGAGGGAACCCGCCAGAAACTTCATGCACCAAAGACAGAGCAGAAAATTCCAGCTCAGAGAAAAACAACTTCAGTGAACCTCAGAGACTGACAGAGAAATGCTTCTCACCTAGTCCTCCAAGGGGCTGCTCCAAGACCCTTTTCATAAGGGCCCCACCAAACCCCAGTGATATTACTTCTGCTCCCCACTGGCCCAGGTGGGTGCCCCAGGGGTGTAAGCGCTCCTGTTCTCCTCGGCTGTGCTTGTGTGGCCACCAAGGAGATCTTCCTGGGCAGCCCTGGGCAGGAGGAGAGCTGTGTGGCGCTGTCACCAGGCTGTGCAAGGTGGTTGGAGCCCGTGCCCAGCAGGGGCGGTGGTGGCGGAGAACACGGGACTGAGAGCACCTGCAGAGGTGCACAGAGAGAAGGCGGGCGCCGACAGTCCCGCGTGGCTCAAGGGCCACCTGCGGGAGACTGGGCGGGGCCAGAAACCCGTCCTTGGACCGGCCAGTGGCCTTGCATCTGCACTGTGCAGCCAGACTCTGCTGACAAGAAAAGAAATGGCTGTGAAGTCAGAGGGTCTTCCAGTTTGGATGCAGTGCATCCCAACAGACATCTTCAAGCTGGCTAATTTTATACTGGCCGCATTCTCTGTGATATGTACACATAGGAAGTTAATGCGAGTGAAAGGCACTTAGTCGTGTCTGACTCTTTGCGACCCCATGGACTATACAATCCATGGAATTCTCCAGGCCAGAATCCTGGAGTGGGTACCTGTTACCTTTCTCCAGGGGATCTTCCCAACCCAGGGATTGAACCCAGGTCTCCCGCATTGCAAGCGGATTCTTTACCAGCTGAGCCACCAGGGAAGCCCAAGAATACTGGAGTGGGTAGCCTATCCCTTCTCCAAGGGATCTTCCTGACCCAGGAGTCAAACCAGGAAGTTAATGTGGTTAAGTAAAAACATTAGAAAATAACCAGCGTGGAAGGGATTTCACTTTACCCGAAGACCTCCAAGTTCTCGGCAAAGAGGAGACTTTCTGCTTTCCATAAACTCTGTAAAGCCATAGAATTTGTGGGCAGGCCTTTGTCCTTAGGAAACTGTACAATCTTCAAAAGCATAAAAAGTGGAAGTGTTAGTTGCTTAGTTGTGTCCAACTCTTTGTGATCCCACGAACTATAGCCCACCAGTCTCCTCTGTCCATGGGATCCTCCAGACAAGAATACTGGACTGGGTTGCCATTCCCTTCTCCAGGGGATCTTCCTGACCCAAGGACTGAACCCAGGCCTCTCGAATTGCAGGCAGTTTCTTTAACATATGAGCCACAGGGAAGTCCTCAAAAGCATAAGGCGCCCGCCAAAGAACCAGCACAACACAGCTACAGAGACGTGAGCCGAGCACCTGATCTGAGGAATTAGGGAGAGCTTTCACATCAGGTCTCAGCTTCCTCCAGAGTGGGAAGCAGAGCTCAGGTCGGGGGAGATGACCGAGGCATTCACTTTGGGGCTCAAAATTTAATGGGCTCCTGAGAACCCAGTAACCAAAACCAACACAATATTTAAAAAGTCAAAATGAATGCAAAAAAAAATCCACAGCGAATCAAATATCAGCAGTTAATGTGGAGATAGCATCATTATCACTGATGTGTCCTCTTGATTCAGTCAGTCTCTACTATGGTTTGATGCAGCACTATTATTCTTTAACTTGCATTCATCTTTATTTTTTAGATTATTAAAATATTATTTATGAATTACAGAGTTTGGGGCAGCAGCACAAAATTTGTGCCCAAGGCGGATGTCTCACTTTCCATCCTACTGAGAACATTACTGGGAACTTTCTAGACCAGAATGGATGCTCTGAAGCTCAGCCCGTAATGTCATAGGGTTATCTCAGATGAACCTTGAGTACATATCTTATTTGTTGTTTTCATTTCTAACACATGCAGCATAAGACTAGAAGTCCTTGCTTTTCAAAATGTGGGTCTCCTCACTAGTCAGCATGTCACAATCCCACTTCTGAGGTAAGCGGGAGGCACAGAGTCCCAGGTCACCTAGTTGCCCAGGGCTTGGCAAGCTGGCCCACTGTCCCATCACCTGCTGGGCCACATGCTCTCCATAAGATGGTGGCCTCTGAGTGTCCCTAGAGATTCTTGGGTACCCCTAGCAATACTCAGGTATCCCCATGCATACTTGGGCACCCCTACAAATACTTGGGGACCTCTACAAACACTCGAGTACCCTTATGAATACTTCAGTATTTCTGCAAATAAAAGGGTACCCCTATAAGTAATTTGGTACCCCTGTAATACTTGGGTGCCCCTATGAATACTTGGGTACCCCTGCAAATACTTGGATGTCCTTATGAAAACTTGGGTACCCCTGTGAATACTTGGATACCTTTAAGAATACTTCGGTACCCCTAGAAATACTTGAGTATCCCTGTGAACACTTGGGAGCCCCATGAATAGTCCAGTATCCCCCCGAATACTTGGGTGCCCCTCCCAACTGGAAGACAGACTTCCTCGAACTCTCAGCCGCAGAGGAGGCCCACGGTCAGGGCAGGACGTGGTTAAGCTGTCTCTTACCTGGAGCCAGTGCTGAGGGAGTGACGTGGGGGGGCGGCCAGATGAAGCCTGAGCACAGGCGTGATTGAAAAATGAGGCTCCCCGCGTGAGAAACGGGTGCGCAGCAAAGGGCAGCTGGGCCCTAGCCCAGCACGTCTCCCCGTGAGGAATGGGGCCATCTTTCACCCGCCTGCCTGCGAGGAGGCTGCGAGCACTCTGGCCTGGCTCCCCGGCTCACCTCGGCAATGAATTTGCTGCTTCTTAATGTAAAACCTGCCTTTTCTGGTCATTGTGCCATTTTATTTATGGTCTGTCTTTGGGGGGCTCTTGATCAATAGATTGAGTCCCACAATATATTTCTTCCCTTCAGTTGTTCTTGGTTATATTTTTAAATTACACGGGGCTGCTAATGATGGTGCAGCTTGCCCTTGAGTGAATGGGGTCTTTGGATGCTAGGTGGCCAGGGTTTAGAGGCATCGTGGCTGCAGATTAACACAGCCTCACAGAGGATTCCATTTCTGGGCTTGGCTACCACCTGGGAGATGGAGGAGGCGAGCCGGCTGGAAGGAGTGGGCAGCAAGGAGCCGTATGCTGTCCTCACGCCGGTCCCCCAGCTCCGTCCTTATCGGAACAGTCAGAGCTACTGAGGGCAAGATACTGAGGTCCTTCTGTCCATTTACTTACTCAGAAGAACCCCCAGCTCAACATCCCTCCAGAGGGCCGTGCCCAGGTGACATTACCTTGCCGGTGTCAGACCAGAGCCGTGCGTGTAGTGGGAGCGTTACCGTAACATCTGCTGTTGGGTCCCCAAGGGGCCACAGTGAGGGGTCATGACTCCTGCCTAATTTGGGCCCACCCAACAGTATGGAGTGCAGCAACAGTATAGACGCAGATTTGTGCGATCCAATTAAATTATTGTTTGCATTTTTATGCAAATGAAAATAAGTTCTCTTGGCACGTGAATTGTGCCTTTAATAAAAGCTGCAGCTTTTGGCTGTGAGAAGAATGTGTTAACTCAGGGTGGTCCTGGAGGTGTGGGTTGCCAAGCGCCTCCTATCTGAGCCCTGCGATTCCCACTGACTCAGTAATTCACGGGCCAGGTACTCTCGCCCCTCCCCTTCATTTCCCTCTCAGTATTCCACAGAGCAGCCTCGTCTCCACCTATCAATTACAGCCGTACTAATTTATTTGCCTGTGTCTCTCTCCGCATGCTTGGTGGGGGCACGCTCACTTAAAATATATATATTTTCCCCCTTGCTGGAGGCTTTCATGAAACAAGCGAATATTCGGCACTTGGGATTCAAGCCGCCGCATCTCACAAAGTTTGGATGTATTAATGAACAAAAATAAGAGTGCAGAGAAACAGGAAAATTAGCAGGCAGTTGAGAACAAGCCAACAGGAAACTGTCTGATTATGTGCATGCGGGCAAAATTAGTAAAAGAATTTGAAATTGTCTTGTGTGCAGAGATTCTATTGTTTTCAAAGAATAATTCCATCTATTTTAACATTTTCAAGTGCAATTCCATGGGTAAGGGTTCTTCCTTTGATTGTGAGTGATGTTAATTGAAGGGTGTGGCTCCGCGTCTGTTTTGCCTGTTAGACTTACATCTTTTGTTTGAAAACTCGGAGTGCCGGCTTTCCTGCCCAGCCTCTGTCCCTGTTTCTGTTTTGGTGATGTGATGACAGACTTGCAGTGTTTCCTTGTGTGTATGGTAACAGATGTTTATGTGAATAACAGACTTTTTTATGAAGGCATACACTTTATAGCCAAATACTAATTAAAAATAATTGCATGTAAGCATTTTTGTTTATTCCCTGTCGTGCATCTTTAATCATTTGAAATCACCTGCAGTTGGAAATTGAGGCAAAGATTTGATACTGCAATTAAAAGAGGCCATCTGACTATATATTAGGTAGGAATAGCAACGTATTTGAGGAAAAAAAAATATTAGAGCACAATGCCAGGTTATTCTGAAGTCTCTTGTATACTGGGTCAAAACACTAATACATTACTTTGTTAAACTAATAGGATTTTAAGGCAGCGTTCAGCCACCAAAACAACTGCTTCATGAATAATATCCTATACCTGACACAGTGTGTGCGCTAACAAGCTCATTACAAGTGGGTTTTAATTAGAGGCGTAACAGATGGTTCCCGGTAAATATGGGCAGTGGTGACTCCCTGGTTTTTTTTTTTTTTTTCCTTTTAGAGACAAAAATTGCAGGTAATTTTGAGACTCTGAATCTTAGTTCGGGTTTAATAGTATGTGTTCAGTTAAAACAAAGTGTAGAGTGCCAGGAATGCGACTCAGAGCGGGCACGCTGCATCAAGAAGGCAAGGTTAAAAATGCCTTTCCTGTTCAGAAGCGAGTTTCCCCAGGCCGTGGCAGGGATGGGCCATGTGTAGCCCCTGGTGACTCACCAGGGCTTGCCTGTCCGGGCTTTGTTTGTTAAGCATTGCCTGTCACTGCGTTAAGAAGAATTAATAAGACCCTTCAGAGTGTTCTTGAACTCCAGTACGGAGCACTCTCAGCACTATGACATTTAACAAAAACATTTAAGCAGGAAAGAAAAGGAATGGTTCTAAAAGCAGCCCATGCCTCTCTGCAGAAGCCTTTTAATACTATTTGGGGACAGGAGAGGGGAGAGGGAACAGATAAACCTGGCAGTAAGTTCCGCTCTGAGAGTTTTCATTTTCGATGAGCCAGACTTGACATTTGTGTTACCGGCTTAGGGTGAGGAATTTGGTGAATCTTGCACATGAAGAAGGGTTATGTTTTGAGATGAAGTTTACTCTTTTTTTAAAAAAACATTTCCCTTTGGTGCAGAGGAAATTCTTATAGAAAATGAACAAGCAGACTCCAACACAAAAAATAAGTTTAGAAATGAATAAGAATTTAGAAAAAAATATTTCATCAATTTCAATCTTAGATGTGCTTTTTAAAAATAAAAAATAGGGATGGGGCGTTGAGAGTCAACTGCAAACCCCCAATAAACACGAGTGGTTTTGTAACCTTTCACCCCCATCTGAAAATACGATTTTCAGAATGATGGTGTTGACTGCCCTAGAATATCAGATCCTCCTATGAGACTGACAAAGGGCCGTTTAAGGAAAAGAAGATTCCAGCTTGCAGGGAAGCTCCTCCAAAATTTCAGAATTAGAAGCGTAGATTATTGGGCGTGCTTTTATATTTCAAGGGCATTCCCCCACTGGCTTCCGTCCAGCCTCTGTCTGCCTTGTTTGCAAGCGGCATTTCTTCTCGAGCACACAGCGGAGGCGCGTCTCAGGGTGTGCCATTGCCTGAAAATAAGGCCACTCCAGGTATAAAATATTCCACCCAAATCCCCTGGGGCCAACCGCTGACATGCCGCAGCTCCTCTGACGTGGAGCCGCCAGGCCGACAGCCGTGTGGAGGTGCTCGCACGTCTGCAACACCTAGCTCCACTGCCAGAAATAGCATTAGTTCAAGTGTGAGGGTTTTAATTTCATTAAGAATTTTTTTGACAGCATGGCACCCCAGGGTCTCGTTCCAGTTGTTTCCTATCACTTAAGGAGGGGAGGGGACGGGGAGGCGGGGATAGGTCCCCAGGCTGGACTTGCACATTTCACTTTCAAAAGCAAGAAGCCCCGCTTGGCATTCATCAACTGCGCACTTGGTGACAACCCCACGGACACTGCGGGAAGGTTCCGGAAGGTGCCAGTGCCCGAGTGCCCCCTTGGAATGTGGGCACTGAGGGGGGTGCTGCTGACTGAAGCCTGATTGATGTGTCACTGGAGTGGCTTGGTGACTAAGATGTACCGAAAGACAGGGGGGTGTCATTCCGTGTGACTCCAGCATGCAAGTAAGAATGGCTTCCATTCAATAGACGGAACGAAGAGGAGCCTATTGGTAAGCGGGTGTGTAGCTTTGGGTTGGGCAGAGCCAGCCCTGCCCGGAGAATCACCATCCTCGGTCTTGGGGCGGCCAGCCCCTCTCCTTTCCAGATCGTCACCCCGCCGCCACCTGCCCAGCATTGTCAACAAAAGCTGCACCCCCAGAGTCAGACGGTCCTTACCGCCCACCGCCCCTCCAGACACTGGCAGAAGAGAGAAAGTTACCTCTTACTCCCGAGACCCCAGAACCACAACGCCCCTGGACCTCCAGTCGTCAAAGCCCCCGGGACCTGGGCCTGTCACCCTTCAGGCTTAACTAGCTCGTGAGGACTCTAGTGAAGATTAATAGATGGCACGGCCTTCACTGTCACGAGTACAGAGATGAAACCCAGCCACACACCAGAACGGCCTGGTGACGAAGGAGCATTGGGGTGGAATTCGGGGCCCCAGGACCGTGCGGTGTCACCACTGACGGGTTAACCTTGGAAAGTCATTTATTTCTGTCCAGCACAGCTCTGCCTGCTGCCCTGTGTCGCAAGGGGAGCTCCTCATGGGTTTTCCCAGCGGCTTACAGGAGGCAGCCGTGCTGAAAACACGTGAACTGGAGAACAGGAGACAGTGGGGCCTTGGCATGTCTGTGGCCCAGCCAGCCCATGCCCCATGGTGCTGGGCACGGGCTCTGTCCTGGCCCGCGGGCTCGGCTACATCAAACTACCGGAGACTGGATGGCTTACCCTGAGGCACTTGCGTCTCCCGTTCTGCAGGCTGGGGGTCCAAGCTCCCGTGCGGCAGACCCCATGTCTGGTGCCTACCTCTGCCTGGCTAGCAGACGGCTGTCTTCTGGCTGTGTCCTTCCTGGGTAGACAGAATTCTCGCCTCTGTCTCTGTTACAAGACCACTAGACCCACTGGGGGCAGGGGCCCCACCCTCATAACCCAATCACTCCCAAGGGTCCCGCCTCCTATTACCATCAGGCTGGGGGTCAGGGCATTTGACTTTGGCGGGTGGGAAGCACAGATATTCAGTCCTTAATGGGCTCTGTAACGTGGCTTTGGAAGTTTGGGGTTTTCCAAGTCGGTTTGAAGACTGTCTTTACACGTGGTGTACCTAGTGCCCTCACTTCCAGGGGGGGCACCTTCCTTCCAACTTGAAGACCACTCTCCCAAACACCACCCTATCGGTCCGGCGTGTGGACCTCGTGTCTAGCAGAGCTGCGGCGAAGCTAGACCAACAAGGGAGAAACTAAGTCCGGAGAAGTGGCTTCTAAGCAGATTCTTGAGTACAGCCTTGTGCAAAAGATACTGTGTTTTTATTTCAACCTGGTTGTCAAAAGATTTCCCTTTGTTTCCAGATCATATAGAGCCTAGAGCTCCATCTAAGTGACCTGCTTACCAACCAGCTGAAAAGAAAGAGCTGCCAGATCTCCAGGTTTAAAAAGGTCATGAGGTTGTGTCCGAGGAGGAGCTTGGAAAGGGAAGACTGCGCAAGGGTCGTCCTGTGGAGAGGTCGGCTTAGGGCTCCTGGACAGTGGTCCTGGCTGAGGGCGAGGGGGGGACAGAGCCAGGCTCCTGCGTGAAACAGGCAGCGTTGGACAGCTGTGAGCTGTGCTCCCAGCAGCATCACCGGGCCTCGGTCGTGCAGGTGTCCGAATGCGCCCTGGCCCTCAGATCTGGTTCAGCTGTGCACCACCAATGCCTCTAACATCTCCAGTCCAGGTACACACAGGGAGGGGGTCTGTTTCAGGTTTGCCTGATTCATATTCATACGCATTCATTCACACCAGGAAGGCCCGCCTCCCTGTGAACGCCGTGATGGGGTGAGGAGTCCCTGGGGTTGCCCGCGCCCTCTCCCGTTTCTCCAGCGGAGCAAAACCCTCGTTCATCTCCACATATCCAACCCAATCCTAGAGAGTGGCTGCCTCACTTCAATTAAGTTTGAATTAATTCTTGCTGGTTTCCTTTACAAAAACATCCAGGTTTTAATTGTTTCACCTAATTACTGGACTGCGACCCAGATTTAAGACCTGATACAGGTGCTAGGAAACCATGAGTTTCCTTTGATTATATTCATTTATTGTCTCCAGAGCTTTTTGGAGCAGAATATTTCTCCTTCTGTTACTTCTTACTTACGTGTCTGACCTTCCCGACTTTCTGACAGAATGAAATTTCCCTAAATAAACATCACATCTCTAGATGTCTATGTCTTCACACTTAGTATCAAGTTTAGCTGGAACCATCCTCAAGGCAAGCCTACAATGGTTTTTGATCAAATGAGGAAAAACCCCACGACTTGCCTCTTTCCCCAAAGTGTGCAGAGGGGCTTAAAGAAGAGAGACCTGCAAATTCTATGGATGCTAATTATAGTATTCATTTCTAGCTACATATCTGCATGCAAATATCAGCCTGTATAAATTTGGCATTGAAAGCACCTCAAAGCTCCAGTCTGGCAGATGGGTATCGGATCACAATGGAACTTAACAGCACCTGGGGGCTTTGGGGCCAAACAGAGGCGCTGAGCAACAGGAGACCATCCGTCTTCCCCCTCTGAGATGACAGTGGGGGCTTTATACATTGTTCTGGCCAGAAATATTTAAGAGGTGGTTTGGAGAAACACTTTGGGCTGATCGCCAATCTCCCTTAATGTTCTGCAGACAGTCTGTACATCTTGGAAAGTAGGACATCTTTAAATCACTCTCTTTTGCTTCACTTTAAGTTGAGGAGAATTCGCATAAGCTGCGAGTTCAGCACCGCCCACTGCGCTGCTTCATGGGGACTCTGGTGGGAGGCGGGGGCAGGTGCTGAGGAGGGCTGCATAAACCCTAGGATCAATTTCCCATCCTTTTTTTTCACGATGAGTATCACAAAGGTTTCTCGGCCTTATCCTTTCTTACTTTGCAAAAGAAAAACATTCATCCAGGGAAAAAAAAAGGTGAAATGAGTGCTTTTCAAAGATGGAGAGGTTTTCGAGAGACCATGGACAGTGTGGCTGCCCCGGCTGGGACCTGATCTGTAAGTAGTCATAGCAGCGTTTATTCCCAGAGAAAGGGAACGTTGGGAGGCCACACAGGCAAGTCTTTGCTTCCTAGTCTGTTTTGAAGTGCGTGGACGCAATTAAAATCAAATGTCAGGATATCTGAAAGAAAAATAGGAGCGAAGAAGAATTTCAAAGAGAACATTCCTCCCCACCCCTGCGAAGAGGCATTCAGAGTAGGAGGGAGTAGACAGGGTCTCATACGAGAGCATATTATAAGGAGAGGCCCGTCTTGTGCAGCTGTAATTTATACACTCACATTTTTGGAAAGATTTCAACATCTCCCCCTACGTAGATGGGCTTAAAGAGCTCTCTGAACCATGAATGCAGTCTGGCTGGGCTCTGGAATTGTTATCCTTTAAGGTAGAAAAATGAACTTAGGAAAAGGATACCCATCAGATTTGTAGATGTCCAAGGAAATATATTCCACAGCGGCTCCTGATTCTCTATTGTTTCCTTGAAAACTTCCTTGCCTTGAACTTGGTAAGGCAAACATCTCTGGTTTTCCCAGGGTCTCAGGTAAACGAATAAAACGGGGCAAACTATCAAGTATACGTGTTCTGGTTTTTCATAGTTTCCCAGATATTTAGAGTAAAGGGCGAAAGCCCCCTCTGGCCATGGAGCCCTGCATGATCCTAACTGCATGATCCCTGATGGATCCCCAAGGATCCGTCTCTGCATCCTCCACCAGTGAGGCCGGACCTCTCAGGACCCTCAGTGGGCCTCTTCCTCCATCCCCATCACTCCCCCCTCCCACTCCCCCCGCCACCTCCCCCCAGCCAAGGTCAACTCATCTTCCGGTTTCTGGTAAAGTGAGTGGAGGACGTGAGGTCCCAAGCATACTCTGTCCCAATGCATGGCACCTCCCTTTTGCTGTGCTTGTCACATTTATAATTGCTTGGCCATCTGTCTGCCCTCCTAGACCCAACACTCCACCAGGAAGCTGGCTCTGATCCTTGGTGCCTGGGACAGTCCCTGGCACAGGCAGATATTCGAAGGGTGGTTGTAGAAACAAGGGACAGGACACCCCAACCCCCACTCCCCGCCCGGCAGTGAACTGAGACCAAGGAGAGATGCTTTGGATTTGTTGTATTTGCAACACTTTGTTTAAATTTGCAGACTTTAAAGCAGTTACAAATTTCAATTGCATAAAATATTTTAAAAATTTTTATTTTTTCCCTTTGAGAAGTTCTGCTAATCCAGGAAGGAGTTTTTAAAGAAGCTTAAATGTGTTCCTTACCTCCCTTGCCTCTGTCCACCCACTGCTGGCCCTACTGACCCAGTAACAGCAACTCAAGTGTTTGTGCTCCAGGGTAGGAGGGGCTCCCTTAGACGCCCACCCCGTGTTGTGATACCCGCTGTTGGGGTTGGCACTACTATTTGCCCCATTTTACGGATGAGGAAGCCGAGGCCCCGAGAGATGAAGTGAGCTGTGTTCAAGGTTGCCCAGCCAGAGAGTGTGAGGGTTGAGTCCAAGGCTGCACTGCTTGCCGGGCTTCTTAGAAAAACGGGCAGCGACTTCTGAATCCTGGAAAGAACTGTGCTAGAGACCAGCAGCGGAGCGGAGCACAGCGTCACTGACCCTGCCTTCACAGTCACTTCATAATGATCTCGGTTTCCCGGCTCGTGGTCCGCTGGAAGTGCCACGCCGGAAGGAATCCGAGAGGACTTTTAGGAGATGACACCATGACGACAGAAGTGACAGCTGACGGCCCGACACGGCGGATGGAGACAGGCCTCAAAGGAGCCTTGGAACCGTGTGCTAGAAAGTCCCAGAATAGAGGAGTCCTGCATTGTTAGGCAACTTTCAGGGTTTTCTAGAGCTTCTCTTGTAGAGGCTAAAAAAAAGATGATTTAAAATAATGATTTTCCTTTAAAGGCATAAGCTACAGTCACATGGCAAATTAATTTCCCTGTACCTGCAAAGGAAATAGCATGGTGGGTGCCTGCCAGGTGTGCCAGACGGGAGCCCACCTTAGGGTGCTTTGTGCAGGGCACACGCTGTGCAGGAGTGTCACGGGCCTGTCCCCAGGTGTGGGCTGATGACTTTTCATATTTGTCCAGCCCCTGACTTTCATTATTTAATTCTCTATGCCTTTTCCTTGCTTAGTGTGATACAAAGTCTATCTACCACCTTTACCTTTGTCTTGCCAGCAGATTTATTTTTATCCCTTTTACTTAAAAAAATAAACAAAATTATAAATTTAATCTTGCCCAGGTTATCAAGAACACGGAACATGGAGCACGATACAGAATATACAGACCTGCCAAAAGGATAAATCTATGAAAGACGTTTTCAAGCAACTAATTTTCTTTGAAACTTTGGGGAAAGTTTTGTTTTTTTTTTAAAGATATGTTTTAATTAAAATGGGTTTTAGATATTGACAAATATCTAAATCATTCAGTTTTCACTCACTGCACTCATTTTACAAATTGGAAAGTTTCAATTCATTAGAATGTGATTTAAATTTGATAGTATATTGTCCCAATTTTTCCTTCTTAAGAATTAATATTGGGAGCTAAATTACCTTGAATATAAGTTGTTGACTTTAGTAATAAAGAAATTCACATCATCCTTTAACTCATATTTAGAAGGGCAAATAATACTTTCAAAGATGCTTAAACTCACCCTTTCATTCTAAAGGCAAAGGAAGAAGGTGCTGGGAGTCACTGGGACTTGAACACGGACACCAGCCTTGTTAGGACCTGGATTCTGACTGCCCTGAAGGTGAGGGCTTCCCTTTAGGGGCTCCCCAGGTGGTGCTAGTGGTAAAGAACCTGCCTCTCAATGCAGGAGACATAATGAGACATGGGTTTGATCCCTGGGTCGGGAAGATACCCTGGAGAAGGCCATGGCAGTTGACTCCAGTATTCTTGCCTGGAGAATCCCATGGACAGAGGAGCCTGGTGGGCTGCAGTCCATGGGGTCACAAAGAATCAGACATGACTGAAGCGACATAGCATAGCAACTTATTCTTTGCTCTCACAGTCTTGGGAAGAGAGTCAACAAATTGTCTCTTTGCTACACATTTCAATTTGCAAAGTGATTTGAAATCTGAGTTATAAGAAAATCGAAGCACCATGTAGCTTTCATCTTTTGATGAGCTGCCAATGTGTGTCTCTTCTGTATATACTCCCTCCTTCTCCTTCCCAGAAGGCCCCAGTTTCCACTGGGGTACCCATGGCAGAGGGAGACTAACTCCAACCCTGGCTTCAGGAGTGGAAGACACCTCATCCAAGCAGTCAATACATCCATCCTGGGGCCACAGTTAATGCTTTAGAGGCAGATGGGTCACTCTGATGAGACTCTCCAAACATTTGTTGGAAATTCCAGGCCATGGGCTATGCCCAGTGAAGATGAGAGGCCTGGGTCCTTTGCAGCCATTTTGTTGCCATGAGGCAAACCAGACAGGCAGAGAAGATTAATTAGAGGGACAGGGCTGGGAGTACAAAAAGATGGAGCCAGACTCCGGGATGAAAGTTATTCATGGACCTGGCCAACTCTGGTCTTTTTAGGCATGTGAGCCAAGAATTCTTCTAAACCAGTTGCAACTGAGTTATATTATGGGTCCTGATTGAGATGCATATTTCCTTGCAAGTCCTGAAACAGAAGATCCTTCTTCCCTGTTCTCCTGCTTCCTCTCTTTGCTTTTTACTGAGAGGAACTAGGTGGTCTTCTCTTCCTTTGTTTCTCCTTGAGTTTGACCTGGTTGACAGGATCACCCAGAGTTTTGATCTGAGACAACAAAGCCCAGTGGGCTGTGCTCTAGCATCCGGATGCTCACGTGGGCTGCCTGTGGAGGTGGGACTTCTTTATTGCAAACAAATGTTAGCCTTTACATGACTCTTCTTTATGCCTAGTTTTCTGGTGGGATGTCTTTTTTCTGATTGGTCTGAATGTAATCTTTATATATTAAGAATACTCTTCCTAATGTATGTTGCAAAGGTAACTTCTTCATTTGTTGCTGTTGAATTTTATTTGTTCATGGGTTTTTGTCTGTATAAAATTTTTACTTTTTTGTGTAGCCAAATTTAGTACTCTTAAAAAATTGTAAAACAGCAACGTGTGAATTTATTTAGTTTACCGATGGTAACAAAATATTAGAGCTGATGATATTTTTTGATTATGGAAAATCTAAAAAGTATAGAGAAGTACAAAGAATAATTTAAGAAAATATCAAGAAATAAAATTTTAACATATTTACTTCAAATTAAAAAAATTTTATATATAAAATTAAAACGTAAACACAGTATTGCTGTTTTTGTCACTCATACCCAGGTTACTTACGTCCTCACATGTATGTAATTACTACAATGGATCTCATGAGGTCATAATAAATGTTTTCCTTGGAAAAATAGATAACTATAAAAAGTATCTGGTATTGTTTTGTGTGCATTTAAAATTTCATGAATGGCACTGTAATTTTGTTTGGTAACTCATCTAAACTTGCCATCATTTAAAACAATAAATTCTCTTTTTATTTTTATTTAGTTTTTCATTTTTGGCTCTCTCTAGGTGCGGTGTGCAGGCCTCTCGTTGCGGAGCACTGGCCCGAGAGCGTGCGGGCTTCAGTAGCTGTGCTGCACGGGTTTGGCTTCCCCATGGTGTGTGGGATCTTCCTGGTCCAGGGCTTGAACCTGTGTCCCTTGCAGGTGGACTCTTAACCACTGGACCGCCAGGGAAGTTCTCTCAGTATCATTTGGAGATGTACCCACATTGGTATGTAACTATATTGTTGTTGTTCAGTTGCTAAGTTGTGTCCAAGTCTTTGCGACCCCATGGACTGCATGCAGCACGCCAGGCTTCCCTGTCCTTCACTGTCTCCTGGAGTTTGCTCAAACTCATATCCATTGAGTCGGTGGTGCCATCCAACCAGCCATCTCATCCCCTGCCACCCCCTTCTCCTCCTGCCCTCAATCTTTCCCAGCATTAGGGTCTTTTCTAATGAGTCGGCTCTTCGAACCAGGTGGCCAAAGTATTGGAGCTTCAGCTTCAGTCCTTCCGATGAGTATTCAGGACTGATTTCCTTTAGGATTGACTGGTTTGATCTCCTTGCAGTCCAAGGGACTCTCAAGAGTCTTCTCCAGCACAACAGTTCGAAAACATCAACTCTTTGACACTCAGCCTTCTTTACGGTCCAACCCTCATATCCATAGATAACTACTGGAAAAACCATAGCTTTGACTATACAGACCTTTGTTGGCAAAGTGACGCCTCTGCTCTTTAATATGCTGTCTAGGTTTGTCATAGCTTTTCGTCCAAGGAGCGAGTGTCTTTTAATTACATGGCTGCAGTCAGCAACCGCAGTGAGTTTGGAGCCCGAGAAAATGAAGTCTGTCAGCGTTTCCGTGTTTTTCCCCATCTCTCTGCCGTGAGGTGATGGGACTGGATGCCCTGATCTTTGTTTTTTGAATATTGTGTTTTAAGCTTTTTCACTTTCCTCCTTCACCTTCATCAGGAAGCTCTTTAGTTACCCTTTGCTTTCTGCCATATAACTACACATGTTTTATTCCATTTATTTGACTGCTCTGGTTTTGGTTGTGGGCACTTGAGAGTGGTCGCTGGGTCACTGGAGAAGCCCCCACAGTTTGTTTTTCGAAACTTATGGGTTGATGCCTGTTTGGGTTTTCCCCCGTTGTGACTATTGCAAGTAACCATGTGATAAATTTTGTTCCCATCTTTAAGAATTTCTCCAGGCATATACTTGGATATGGAATTTCTTGGTTGTAGGATATTGCATTCTTGGGTTTCATAGGTCGTGATACCCTTGCCTTCCTGTGTGACTGTATCAATTGTACTTAAACCTGGGGTATGTGATGTCCTGCTTGATAAATCTCTGGCAATATTTGCTACTGTCAGACTTGTAGATTTTTGCTAATCTGGACAGTGTGGCTTCTCATTTTAGTTTTAATTTTTATTTCCTGCAGTATTTATGTGAAAAGGCAGTTTTTCTGATGTTTAATTGGCTTTTAGATTTTTCTCATTTGTGAAGAGGCTGCGTAAGTATTTTGCACATTTGTCTATTGAATTGTTTGTCTTTTTCTGATTGATTCATAGGTCTTCTTTGCATAGGCTGACTCCTAATCTCTTTGTCTATTAAATCTGCCAATCTTTGTCTTCTTGGTTACTGCATTTGCAAAAGCTGTTCTTATTCTCACAATATACAAATGTTCATCTGATTATTTTTATACTTGTAAATATTCATAGCTTTTTAATATTAGGAGCTAAACAATGAATTTTATAGAGAATGTCCTAAATGTTTTTGTTCAAATAGATAGCCAACTTCCCAGTAACATTTATTAAAGAGTGTGTTTTGAGATGCCACTTTATAACTTTGCATAAATAAGCATGTGATACATACATGTTTTTGAACTCTAGTCCACTGCTGTGGTTCATTCTCCTGGGAAAACATGTCTACATTCTAATGCCTGTAGCTTTAGAGTATATTTTGACATCTGATCTGACAGGTCCTCCGCCATGATCACTGTTTTTATGTCTCTCTTACCTAGTCTCAATCCTTTAACCCTTCCAATAAAATGAAGAGACAGGCTTCCTTCTCATTTTATTGAGGTTTAGGTACAATTGCATTTTATGTTTCTCCTATCCTCAATTCATTTCATTATCTTGAACAACAGAAAAACAGGTAAATGATCCTGTTTTGTGTTTTGGTGAACTTAAGGACATGAAATCAAGTGGGAAGCTTAGGTACTGGAACGGAAAACAATGTGTTTGTTTCCTGCGGTGGGGACCCTCGCTGTAGAGTGAGCCTTGGGAAGAACAGGTAGAAGGTTTTCTCTGCAGGGAGGTGGAAGGTCAGGGCTCGCAGCTGACCTGTGTGTTTGCCTGTGTTCCTGTTTCTCTGGAATGACGGAGAAGCAAAGATCTGATCATGTTTACCATGACTTTGGTTTCTTCAAACTTGAGTGACTGTTTCCAGCACAGACGTAGCACATGTTCACACAGCTGAGCACCTGGTGAAGAATTTCATCATGCGGAAAGTCACAGGCGTCTGTATCTCCCAGGGTCCAGCTCCCGTGAACAGTGCGGGCCACTCTCCTGGCGCTTTGTCACCACTGGGAAAGCTTCTCTTACGGATTCCTCTCTGGTGGTGAGTCCACAGGAACGTGTTCGCCTGGGGGCCAACCTGTCCCAAAGCTGCCGCCAGACGGCTTACATCAAATTCCAGCCCGGGTGGGAACCTGCCTCCTCCGGCGTCTGCAAGAGCAGAGAGCTCCCCTCTCCCTCCCCTCCGGCTCTGCCTGAGCATTTCTCAGCTGACCAGGCTGCCTTTCTAGGAAATTACCAGGCTTAGATTGAATGGGGGGGCAAGATGGAGTGAGACGATGACTTCAGGCTTGAGGAACGCAACAAGCCAACTGCGCGTGCTCTCCTCCCCGGCTTCGCAGACGCTGCTGTGACTCTGACACAATCTAGGGAAAATGTGTATATGTGTGTAAACGTACCACACACAGGTATATACATATATGTGTATCTGTGTGTGCATGTGTGCGTGCGCACGTTCAGTTGTGTCCGACTCTTTTGTGACCCTGTGGACTATAGCACGCCTGGCTCCTCCGTCCATGGGATTCTCCAGGCAAGAATGCTAGAGGCAGTGGGTTACCATGCCCTCCTCCAGGGGATCTTCCCGACCCGGAGACTGAAGCTGCATCTCTTACATCTCTGTACAGACAGGCGGATGCTTTACCCGGGAAGCCCCTATGTATGTGTCAGTTTAGTTCAGTTCAGTCGCTCAGTCGTGTCCGACTCTTTGTGACCCCATGAACTGCAGCACGCCAGGCCTCCCTGTCCATCACCAACTCCCGGAGTTTACCCAAACCCATGTCCATCGAGTCGGTGATGCCATCCAACCATCTCATCCTCTGTCGTCCCCTTCTCCTCCCGCCCCCAATCCTTCCCAGCATCAGGGTCTTTTCCAATGAGTCAACTCTTTGAATGAGGTATATACATATACATATATATATTATATGTATATATTACATGTATATAAATATGACATAAATATATATGTATGTACATATATGTATATATGTATGTACATATATGTATATATGTGTATATATATTCATGCACATACACACTCTGAATTTCATTTCAAGAGTCTTGAGAATCAGAATAAAAAAAAAAATCTCAGCTGAGATGCCTGATGTGGAGGAAATTTGACAAGAAAGTGCTTTGCTCTTTAGAGCTCAAAGTAGCTGTATTTCCAGTAACAGTTATTAGCAAGAAAGCATTTGCGAGGCCTTAATAGAGCCGAGCCCTCTGGTCAGAACGCTGTGTGCACCATCCATCTGGGACACCCGTGAAGCACACGCCACGGTCAGACCCAGGCACACGTCTGAAACAGCAAGTTCCGCTGCAGGAAGTGACCCGGTCTGCCCGGTGCCTGGTGACACTGCCTCTCCTTCCAGAGCCAGAGGGGCCACTGCCGTGACTCGTCACCTGCTGCTGAGCGCCTCGCTGCCGCGGCTGCAGCCACAGGGGTCTTCTGAGTCCTCCCAGGTGCACCTCCTCGCTAGACAGCGACCGGACACGTCTCTGGCTGTGGGCAGCTGGAGAAGTCATGGCTGGGCTCCCCTGTTCTGTCGGGGCCACCAAGGTATGTGGAGCCACCAGCTGGGCTGGCCCAGCGCATCTGGAGGGGAGGTAGGGACCCTGGACGGAACATGGCCTGATGCTTTGACCTCTGACTTTGCTGCAACGCTGGATGGCTTTCGTCTGTGTCATTTTGCGTCATGCGTTACTCACATGGAGCTGTTCATGGGAGACGCGCGGATTCTGTCGTTACGGTCAGCTGGCCTCGCTGTGTTTATTTCCAAAATGGTCCTTTCCCCGTCACTGCAGTTTTCAGGCCTGGGCTGGGACTCGCTGCAGAAAGGCCCGTGTTGGTCCTTAGCCTCTGGGGACACAGTCGAGTACAGAGGGGCAGGGACGTTGTGGCCGCTTCCCCACCAAACCCCACACCCCTGTCCCCGCAGAGGACAAGCTGAGGCCGTGACACTGGGGGGAGGCCCACGGAGCTCACAAGGTCACCAAATATTTAGTCAATGCCGTTGAAAACCCCCGAGAACTGATGGCAAGGTGGTCACAGATGAAGGCAACAGTCCCCCTTAGGCAGGACCCTGATTCCCGGTCCCTTCATCCCATCCCTCCACTGCCTCCTGTCCCCCTTCCAAGGGTTTGTGAGGGGCCCCCACTCCGCCCCCCACCAGCAGGGCCTCCCTGGAGCTGGCTCTCTGTCTTCCCAGCTCTCCACTGCCTCTCGCCCTGCCGGGGCCGCCCGGCCAGAGCCTTCCCACCAAGCCCTCCTCTGGAGGAATCGGCTCGCCTGCCAGCACCCTCCCGCGGCCTGCAGACACACTTCCCTAATAGAGCGCTTCACAGCAGCAAAGTGGTTGTCGATAAACCCTCCGGGTCGAGCGGAGTCAAAGGAAATCTGCGCTAGTCATTGAGCACTGAATGACTTGTTTCAAACTCAAGTGCCAGCCAGCTCTCAGGAAAGATTGTTATGACTGTTATTAGGTCTCCCTCTACTTCCTGTCGAACATCTTATTATCAATTTGCGTAAGCGTCGCGCGCAGGTCCAACTCCGCTACTGCGCTGTTGACTCCAATTTTACAAATGTGTAAGAAGTGAGTAAATTAAGCGGTGTGAACCCTGCCAGGGCTGTGACCCCGCCGGCCCTGCGTGCAGGCCCGGGACTGCTGTACGGCATAATGATTGCATTACAATCTTGTGATATTATTCAAAATGACTTCAGATAAATGAATGATAAACTAGGGGTTACGCCGCCTTTATTACAGAGCTGATAGGTAGCTAATCAGTGTCCAAGTATATGTCATTACAGAAATTATGAGCTGGGGTTTGATGTGAATTCCCAGAGAGGCTGGCTTGGAGCGTCGTCTGGTGGAAGGCCACAGGCTGAGCTCTGAATTCTGAAAACAACCAGCCTCTCAGCTCTCATAATTTCTGTAAATTACTAGTAGATATCTTTAAAAGCCCGGGGAATATGCTTTAATCCACTAACAGACTTTCTTCGTGGCAAATGATCAACGTTTTGCTTTCAAAGACTTTTTCCCCCCTCTCTATTCTACATCCATTGAGCAAGAAGATTTTCTTACTCCTTAAGGTGGCGTGTGAGGAATAGTAAAGACTAGGAAATGACTGGTCAATTGCAGATTGGAGGAGAGGCATTAAAATGTTAAGTTCGGAATTCTCCAAGGCCAAGTCTAAAGCCAGGAATTGCGTCTTGGACGGGAGGGCCGGGCTCCCTGGTTGGGCTTCCTGAGTGGTCGCAGGTCAGTAGGAGGAGGCCCTCTGTCAAGAGCTGCTGGATGGATGGCAGGCTGACTTCGTCATGGAAACCGTGCTTCTCGGGGTAGCCTGAGAATGTCGCACGGGGAGGGGATGGGACGCCGCCTGCTGCAGTGACTGCACTGGGTCTGAATGCGGCTCGTCCACTTCCTACTCCTCTCCTGGGACGAGTTACTCAAATTCTTTGGCTCTCCATTTCTTTATCTGTGAAATGAGGAAAGAGGATACCCGCTTATATTGATTGTGGGGATTTCATGAGAAACCAAGACAGTTTGCCAATAATTTCTACCATGTAGAGTGCCTGCTGAGCATCTGGCCACTGAGAGCTATTTCTATTATCAGTGTCCTTGTTGCCGAGAATGGCAGGCTACGTGACAGTTCGGTCCTTGAAATGTTTATCTAGGAGGCCATGATGAGAACTGCGCCCTGGCAAACTGTACCGCTTGTTCAAAGTTCCCGCTGTTAGGTCTTTTTATTACGTGCATGCATACTTAGTCTCTACAGTCATGCCCAACTCTTTGTGACCCTATGGACTGTAGCCGGCCAGGCTCCTCTGTTCTTGGGATTCTCCAGGCAAGAATACTGGAGTGGGTTGTCATGTCCTTCTCCGGGGGATCTTTCTGACCTAGGAATCGAACCTGGGTCTCCTGTATTGTAGGCAGAGTCTTTACCGACTGAGCTATGAGGGAAGCCCATTTTCAGTATACAACTCATTGAATTTCAGGAATAACTGTGGCTTCCTTTGGTTCATAAGGTGATGTCTTCTATGAATACACAGCTGGGTGGGCTCTGCATCAGCATGTCATCCTTAGCAGCTACTCTGGGAAGGATGCAGCGTGAAGAACCTGGCACCCTGCCCTGGCCCTGGCGGCAGCAAGTGACCATGTGGCCCTGAGCAAGTGTCTGAACAGTTCTGACCCTCTGAAAAGCAGAGTGTGGAGATGCATGTCCTCTGAAGTCTCTTTTAGCTCTGTGAGATCTCACACAGTGAAATCTGCATCTTTACACTGATGGCCTTGTCAACACTATGCACGTGACTGTTAGAGCTATACATTTACCACCAAAGGATCCAAAAAGGACTGGAAGACCACAGGCTCCTGGATTGACCCGAGAAATGAGGAAGGCCAGGAGCACAAGGGCTCAGTCATAGGGCAGAACCCCGAGAGCAGACAAATGAAATGGTGAATGAGAGACGGTTTTAATTGAATTTGAGAAATCAGACCAGGTGGGAGAAGAGACTTGACCACATTGCATTTAAGGGAAAGAGGAAGGAAAGGAATGAAGGCATCTGTCATGTCCCAAGACGGCGATGTCATGCATGCCTGCTAAGTTGCTTCAGTCATATCTGACTCTTTGTGACGCTATGGGCTGTAGCCCGCCAAGCTCCTCTGTCCATGGGATCCTCCAGGCAAGAACACTGGAGTGGGTTGCCATGTCCTTCTCCAGGGGATCTTCCCGACCCAGGGATCGAACCCACTGCATCTCTTATGTCTCCTGTGTTGGCAGGTGAGCTCTTCACCACAGAGAAGCCCTGTGAGAGCACGGGGGAGGCGTTTAGAAGGCCTGGGTTTGGCTGGAGCCCTGCAGGGCCCGCTCTGCCAGGGTGCGGTGCTTCCTCTGTCCCCGGGTCACCAGCGCCTGAATCGCAGGTATCCTGGATGCTGCCCGTCTAGCATTGAGGACATTACACAGGGCTTCCGTAACATAGTCTGGTGAAGGCTTGGTCATTGTGGCTTCTTTTTCATTTTTGTTTGGAAAAAACTTAAGGCAACGCCCTGACCCAGTGTGACTGTGCCCGTTTCTTCCCCTGCTGGGAGGGCACCAGCCAAGGGCATTTAAGGGCCAAGGAGCCAGGAAGCAGCTGGGCACAGGCTCCTCTCACCCTGGACACTGCTTTTGACTGGAAAGACAGAGGCCACTGGTCATCCCAACGATGGCACGCCTGCTGTCAAGTCCACCGGTGATTTTACCAGTACTAATAAATATTGGCTTCCCTGGTAGCTCAGAGGGTAAAGCGTCTGCCTGCAATGCAGGAGACCTGGGTTCGATCCCTGGGTCGGGAAGATCCCCTGGAGAAGGAAATGGCAACCCACTCCAGTACTCTTGCCTGGAAAATCCCATGGACAGAGAAGCCTGATAGACTACAGTCCATGGGATTGCAAAGAGTCGGACACGACTGAGCGACTTCACTTTCTTTCAATAAATATTGATTTTGCAGATGAAGAGTCTAAAATATAACCTAAGTGTGAGGCATCCTGATATTCATAGCAGCATTATTTGTGATAGCCAAGATATGGATGCCACCTAGGCGTCTATCAACAGATGAATGGATAAAGAAGATGTGATATATATATATATATGTATACGTATATATAATATGTGATATGTGAGATATATATATATAAAAAATATGTATATGATGCTATACTACTCAGCCATAAAGAAGAATGAAATTTTGCCATCTGCAACAACATGGATGGACTTGGAAGTTATTGTGCTCCGTGAAAAGATTCAGACAGAGAAAGACAAATACTGTGGGATGTCACTTACATATGGAATCTAAAAAAACCACAACAAATTCGTGAATATAACAAAAAAGTCACAGACTCACAGATGTAGGGGACAAATTAGTGGATACCACTGTGTGTGGGGGGGGGCAATACAGAGGTGGGGGAAGGGAAGGCACAAATGATTGAGTATAAGGCTCAGGGATATATTGTACAACATGGAAAATATAGCCAATATATTGTAATAACTGCAAATAGAAAAAACTTAAAAGTTGTTTAAAAAATAAAAATGAAAAATATCCTTAGTTTAAATAGTTTACCAACTATATTTTTGAATGGCCTGTTAAAACACTTAAATACGGTTTTTGGAACTATAGATATTCATTTATATCCAAGAAGTAAGATTATAAAAACAATAAAGAATAGCTGTTGAGAAAGATGATGATTTTAAATGAAGCCAGAGGAGAAAATTAGATCCTAGAATAACTGGCATCGTCATTGGGAGTTTCAGTAGGTTTAACTATTGCTGATGCATTAGGCAGTCTCAAATGTTAAAATATTAAAACACCATGGCTTCTTATGTCTGGGTCTTAGGGACATAAGTGCTTTTATTTGTTTAATTATGTTGTTAACAGACATCAAACAAGAAGTGATCCACACTCAGGTAAGAATCAGTGTGAGGAATCAGTATTTGTTTTTTCATAAATATTGTGTATCCTTCTAATATGGTTTTGCAGATTCAATATGCTGGCCCACATGGCGTGGTCCCTGGGATGGGCGTGCCGGTGCTTAGATTACGCTGTGGGGCCGGCTCCAGCTCTTGCCTTGGTGGCCGAGTCTACGCTTAGGAGGGACTCTCCTGGATCGTCCCTCGCTCAGGGAGCAGTTGGTTTCTGTTTATTTGTGGGCTGAGGCTAAGCACAGATAATTGTATTCCCCAAAGATATTTTTCTCAAATTTTGATAAACTCAAAGTAGAAATTAAACTGGAATTCTGCAGCTGATGGCGTTTATAGTAGTTTTTGCTAACACAAATGTTATATTTTAAAAATGAAGAAAATTGGCCTTTCTCCCAGAAAGACAATGCTGGGAGAAATCGACAGATCTGTTGATACACACAAATAAAAGCACAACAACCAGGACAATCCCCCGCCTCTCAGCTTCTCTATCCACGCACACACACACACACACACAGACACACACACACACAGACACACACACAGACATACGCTCCCCCCACACACACACATGCTCCCACACACATGGGCCTGTCTGTGGAATGCTCAGCAGTGAAGCAGGTGCTCTCCCTTCTACGAAATCCGTAAAGTTCAATCGAATAGACATCTCTGAAGGCTCAGCCGAAACTGAGTCTGTAATTTGCAAGTGCAAAGTGCAAATGGCTTCACTGGTCACAAAGACCTACACTTGCTGGTTTCTAGTCTTAATGTGCCAAGAAGTGTGTGTGTGTGTGTGTGTGCATGCATGTGCATGGATGCTGCTTTCTTGTTTTTTTAGTAATTCTTATACTGAATTTTCTGAACCTAGATGCTGAGTTCACATAGCCCTAAGCACTGTGAGAATTTGGGCTGCTAGATTGAAAGAATCTAGCACAATCTAAAAGAACTGAAATAATTCAGGTTGAAAATGAAATGCTAGTAAAACCTTTTAGGCTGAACTGCCTATTTGCCTGTTTATAAAAATCAAGCAAGTCACAATCATTCACTCAGCCATCATCACGGAACAAGCTATCGTGGGGCTTGCTCTATGCTGGCTGCATACTAGTACTGAGGAGGGGACAGTGATAGTTCTGTTTTCTGGGAACTCACCCCCTGGCAAAGGGGAATCTTGAAGTCAGACTGTGCAAACCCTGGGGCGAGCAGAGAGGGGCACAGGAGGGAATGTGATCTGGAGTCTGTCATGGAGGGCTTCCTGGAGGAAGTGGCATTTGAGCTAAGAGCTGAAACTTGATCAAGAGAGGGAAGCCACCCTTATGGTCAGGGCCCTGCACAGAGAACAGACCAGGGTGTCCGAGTGCAGCTCACTGGAGGTAGTGCCTTGCCAGGCACTCAGGAGTGCACAGGCAGACCCTGCAGGGCCGTGTGGGGTGCAAGCAATGCGGTTCAGATGGAAAAGAGCAGGCATGCTGGACATCCATGCGAAGGAGACCCTGGGGGAGTTATCCTGTCACACCCAGGTGCCCCCAGATCAGTGTCATTTCAGCCACACACTCAGCAAAAAGAAAAGGACAATTACAAAGTAACACCTCACAGCTCTCTTAACCACAGTGATGTTTTAAAACACTTGGAAATGCAGAATGTTCAATCTGTAGGAACATCTAGTTGCTTTCTCTTTAAATAAGCGTTCATTTTCGCGGGGAGATGGGCCACTTTTGAGTAACATATTGTGTGGAAACAGCAAAATCTGACTAAAACTTTGGTCCTTGACACTGGGTGGGTTACGTGCTACCATGGAACCTCCGTGGGACCTCGGTGTCAAACAAAATTCAGGGTGAGAACAGATACCCACTCTGAGGAGTCTCTGGGCCCCTGAGCCCCATTTCCCGTCCCTCGTGGAGGTGATGGCCATAGACAGGCGCTCCCACATGAGTGCAGCGTGCGCAAGAGTCCAGGGAAAACAGCCGCTGAGTATTTGTTTCTGCATTTACATGCTCCATTGACGAATGAAATGGTAAATATTTAAAGCCTGAAACTCTTTCCATTTCTCCTTCAAAGACCCGCTCTGAGCGGCTCTGGCCGACGTGGCGTCACTGCTCCCCGAGTCATTAATCACTCTTTGTTTGGGCCGAGTTCATTGTTCTGATCGTCCAATCCTGCCCGGGCGGGAGCCCGCCGGCCCGGTTCTTTGTTCATTGTGGGTCCCCTGGTCCCGTGGACACACCTGGGGGCGGGGACTGGCATGCAGGGCTGCAGCGTGGCAGCGATCAGGAGTCCTGTGCAGCTTTCAAAACCCGGAGAGGGAGGCAGAGACCTATTGTCTGTAATTACGTGGCTTGGCAAACACCTAGTGGCGGGTTTGGAGGCATCACCAGAAGCGCGATGCTCTTAAAATCTCTGTCCTGATTGATCTGAAAACATGAACGACTGATGTTTGATTTGGGACGGATGATTTTTGGGGGATCTCTTTTTGTACCGAACAAGGAAAAAGATGGATAAGATTATGCAGTGTGCAGGAATGAAAGAATTACCGGAAACACTTGGTTTTGCCATTTAATTCACAACTTGGAATTATATAGCTAAACCTGGGTCCTCGGAGGCCCTAAAATAGAGCCCATCATTAGGAACTATTTAGGGATGTTATTGGAGAGCTCTGATGATGTATGGCTGCAGAATTGTTTTAATGGAATTTAGGAATAAAAAATAATAACTTTCACCCCCAAATCATATGACGTAAAATATCCGCTGTCAACCCGTGATATGTAGGTGGCATCATGCACGTGTATAAGTGTGTATCGGCAGTTCTTTACAAGATGCATACATTTTTATTTTGTTTACCCGTATGCAAGGTACTAAAAAGGGTTTTATTGGAAGCACATACTCTAGATTTACAATATTATATTCGAGAGTATACATTTTCTAGCAACAACAACAAAAAAGGCCCCACTGTATCCACACCAGTGACAAATCTGCCAGGAAGTGACTAGTTGATATGCCTTTTTATTACCACAGCTGCCTTGTTTTTCTACTCAAAATAAAAGAAAATCACAGGATCCTTAAAATAATAGCTGGCAGCAGGTAGTTACCGGGAAATGCATGTCCTGACTCTTCACTTTGTAGCATCCATCTGGATGGCAGATGAGAGGCTGGGATCTGCGGGTCGGTGACAAACACTCGGGTAATAGCGTTCAGCTCGCCTAACTGTAAAAGCGAATTCACCAGTCCTCTCTGTGTGATTGCAGACCTGACATGTCGGATGAGAGGGGGACCCAGATTACCTGCCAAAAGAACAGCACAAATAAACGCCAGACCCGGGGCGGCTTGATGGCGAATTACAAACAGTGCTCCCAACGTCGATTCAGACTGAGCTGATACGGAAGGCCTGGAGTCGCTGCCTTAGATGAAGGGGGATCTCACAGCCTGACCGCACCCGGCCGGCCAGCCTCTGGGGTGGCATGACCACGTGCCTCTGGACGGCACGGCACCGAGGATGCCCATTTTCCACGTGCTGGGTCCGGGCCGGGCTCTGCAAGTAGGACGGCAATATTTAGCACCCACGGGTTTTCTTCTAAAAGTTCTCTGATTGTCTGACGTGACAGCTCTGAAACTAAAATTGCCTCCTGTAGTACGGCTTGATTTAGGCCAGAGGCAGCTCAGAGCAGTGAGAGAGGCAAACGCAGCCGTCTTTGGCGTGTCCTTTTCTTTCCTTACGCCCCTTGCGTTCACACTGTGCCCCCTGCTTAGGATGGCATTTGTCAGGAGAGGCGATATTTATTGGCCGAGGTCTTTTTTTTTTAAGGTTCAAAATAAGAAAGTGCTGCTTACACAATTCTGCCCTTGATAAAGCAAACCCCTATGATTAATTGCAGGTTCTGCATTTGGGTTGATTTTGTTTTATAGGATACACAGAAAATGATTTTTAAAAGTAACTTTAGAAATTCCTGAAATTTCTGAAAATAGAAGACTTTTATTATTTCTTGACAAAATTTGGGGCAAGGCCGTGATTTTTACCACCCACTCCAGGATGGCTCAGCAAAACGTCCTTCCTTCCTTCCTTCTTTTGCTCCTTCTCCCTCCCTCCCTTCCTCCTTCTTTCTTTCACAAATGCCCCATGTGAAAGTTGTAAGGAAAGCATATCACAGCAGGCCTGCCCCTGAAACAGACTCTTCGCGGGATCTGGGTGGAAGCCTCTGGTCCTCGGGGCCACAGAAGCTCTCTGCCTCCATCACCAGACGGTCTTCACTCTGACTGTGTGGGTTTGCCCTGTGCTACCTGCTACTGCTTACCATCGACAGATCAGGATCTGAACAATCTTGAAGAGGCTTAAATGATACTCAGTGTGAGGACCGAACACCATGCCCGACTAACTGACCAGTGGTATTCAGAGAGAGGTAATTTTAGCTGCTTTATCTTCTGGGCACTCATTTTAAAAATTACATGCTTGTTGAAAATATACTGCACACTTAAAAATACACATTCTCTATTTTCAGCCCGTGATTTAAATAGTCTCCCAATAAACACAGTTTTAAATGATTCCAGAGAACTCTACATCCATCTAAATTCCTTAAAAAGTGCAGCCAAGGGCTGTGGATTGTGATTCCCAGATCAGCAATGATTCTCACCATCGTGCCTGGGTTTCTGATCTTCCAAAACGAGCACACCTTAAGTTTACGTGTGAACATCCAGTATCTGAAAACATTTAACATTTTCTCAGCACGCTTGATGGTATGTCACATTATTTCTAGCCGAGCCGAGTCTTCCAGCATCCCAGGGACATTCTTATTTAGCAAACAGACTCTTCAATAAGAGAACTAAATTTAGCTCTTTGCAAGGAGGTTATAAATACTAATTTTTTCTGGTGCCAATATTGATGATTAAATCACTCTAATTGGCATTGTTTGAGCTAAGCACGAGGTGATTTATTTACCTGCTCTGTTTACATGAAGTAGATAGCAACAATTACATTTATTTTAACTGTAGTTATTAGAAATACAGTAAATGTAATATATACCAGAAGCAAATAAACATATTAGCAGGAAATGTTTGAATGATCTGAGTCACCCTACGAGCTGGCATAGCAGGTGGTGATATCCTGTTTTTAAATTACATTTCAGCAAGTGAACATAATAAATCCTCCTGTGTTATACATTTTGCTGGTAGCGACTTATACTCACATTATTCAGTTTGACCTCATTCCTGCTAATCACCATCTCGGTTTTAATAGCTGCCACAGTGAGTGAAACAGTTAATGCAGTATTTCTTGCCGAAAGAGTGCCTGTCAGGCTATTGATGACAAATTAAAATTAATAAAGAAGATCTGTGTTGAATTGGAGGCAATGGAATAGCGCTGGCACCCACGTGATGGCCGTGGCCTCTGGGGCACTCTGTGAAGAATAATGTTTTTGGTGTACGTGCATTGTCTTGAAAGGCAACGCTAAAACTGCCAAATCCCTGCCTTCGCCGGGAAGACTTCCTGAAATAGGAACTGTATTCTTTTAGCCCTCATCACATGTAATTTATTCCTTGGAGAGTTATTTCCCGTTCTGTACACCTTAGCTCTGTGCTGTAATAATAGTATGTTTCCAAGGTTCTACAATTTTATTTACCTCAGTAAGAACCTTTACAAGAACAATCACATACAGATAGGAGTCCGGAAAGCACGGTAAGAATGTGCAAGCTCGCTGCTCCTTGCTGCCAAACGGACCTGCCTCCATTTCAGGGCCAGGCGTTCCGTTACAGAGCTAGCAGCACTGCTTGTTTGAGAAGCACTCAGCGCTTTGGGGTCAGTCTTTCTTTCCTTACAGAAAACGAGGTCTCATCACAGAGCATTTATCTTTCCACTGGTTCCAAAATGAGAGAGTAACACTCTCTAGAAGGTTAGACTAAATGTCCTAAGTACCTATGTTCCCATAGCTTATGTATGTTGTGTGCGTGCGTGTATGCCCCGTCGCTCAGTTGTGTCTGACTCTTGGCGACCCCATGGACTGTAGCCCGCCAGGCTCCTCTGTCCATGGGGTTTCTCCGGCAAGAGTACTGGAGTGGGTGCCATGTCCTTCTCCAGGGGATCTTCCTGACCCAGGGATCCAATCCACGTGTCTTGCGTCTCCTGCGTTGGCAGGCGGGTTCTTTACCACTGTGCCACCAGGAAAGCCCCTATGTGTGTTTTCTGTCTACTTATATATAAATTGATCATTAAAAGGAAAAATGAAGATTCCGCTGGGGAACAGGAGGCAGGGGGAGGTCCACCCACCGTCCGGGACGGTGTGGGAGGCTGCTCTAGGGCCCTGAGTTAGATGACCACAGCAAAGTGACCTCATTGCAGGGACAGCTGCAGCCTTTGCAGAATCAGCAGAGGTAGTTCTTACTGTACCCAGGAGACGCAGCTCAGAAACGGAGCCATCTTATCTTCCAAGAGGCCGTCCACGGAGGCCGGCACGGAAGGTCTGGGGCGGTTGTCTGGTAAGCACTAGGCCTGGGGGCTGCCCTGGAGAGAGGACGTAGGGTGACAACCCTGCCCCCGGCTCCTTCAGGGAATCTAGGGGCACCCCTGAGCCATCCCCACCCTCCATGAGGAAACAAGGCTCCTGGCAGCACCTGGGTGCTCAGGGGCCCACCGTCTTGACTCCATCGGCGCCGACGGCTCTGTGATCTCAGGTCCGCCCCGCCCTCGCTGGAGCCAGGATTTCTCACATGTGTCCTGTCTCTGAGTGGTCGGCTCGAGGATCCCACTGGAGAAAAGAGCAGCGGGGAGCAGTGCTGTCCTGGGGCCCAGGGCCCCGGGGGAACCAGCTCTGCCCCTTGCGGAACTCTGGGTGGGGTCACTATCTTGCTGTGTTCCTGCACCCCTTCCCAGGCCTGAGCCCTGCAGCCCATCCACCCTCCAGCCCTCCCTGACCACCGTGGGGCCACCTGGTCCCGTCTCCCCGACCACCCCCAGACTTGGATGTCTGTGTGGCCCCCATCACTGGCTGCTTTGAGCCGGGGGCACACGCTTGCTTCCCTGAACTGGAATCCTCTAGGGGAGAGGTCATCTGAATTATAAGTGCTCATGAAAGCACCTGGACACTGGCCATGTGTAGACAGACTGGCCATCTTGCTTTTCTTCATCTTCCAAGAGCCATATTTGCACCCAGTCTTGCCTCCATGTGACTTCAGATAGGGAGTCTACTTTAGCAGTGCATCAATGAATTAATTAAAGTATATTTTTTTATGGTGGTGACATTGTTTATAACATTATAAGTTCCGTGCGTGACGACCTGGAGGGGTGGGATGGGGGGAGTGGGAGGCAGGCTCGAGAGGCGGGTGATGTATGTGTGTGTGCATGGAACGGATTCATGTTGCTGTATGGCAGGAGCCAACACAACATTGTAAAGCAATTATCCTCTAATAAAAACAACTCTAGAAAACAATTCCACATGTACACATTATACTTCTACTTCTGTATACCCCCCAGTGAGCTCACCACCAGCATTCAGTGTCCCCCCATCACCATTCAGTTTTACTTCTTCCGCCCTCCCTTGACCTTCCCCCTGGGGACCACTGCCCTGTTCTCATATCTGTGTGTGTATTCTGGCTTGGCTGGATTTGCTCATCTATTTTATTTTTGGTTCAACAATACATCTGAGATGCAGATTGTGCCAACAGGATAAAAGAGACTTGGAGTTTAGGTCTCTTACCAGGTTTCTAAATCCTTTTCTCTCTTCTGTAGAAGTTTGTATGGGCTTTATTGGAAATTGATGTGCATATTATAACCTAACGCAAGCTACAGCCTTCTCTGTTCTGCCCAAATGTGAACCGTATTGCCATGTGTTTGCATGTAGCGCTTATGTATTCCCTCTGGTGATCAGTGGCCATCCATCTAACAGGTGTGCAATGGAAGCTGTGCATTCGTCTCGGTCCTGAAATGTAGAATTGTTGTAACACAGGATTAAGAGGGTTGACACCTTGAGTAATTGAGACGAGGTCCTTTGCAATTCATAGGGCTGACATATACTAGTCAAATCGCTCTGTCTCTGAGTTGTAAAATAAAAATATAGGAAATGAGGAATTAATTCAATTAAACATTTTCCCACCCACATTTTACCTTTCCTTGCTGCTCTGGGGAGTAATTTATGAAATGTATATCACCAGAAGACTTATTTTTGCCATTATTTTTAACTTAATGAGTGTACCTTGCACATCAGAGAGAAAGAACAAAGGTTAAATTTTACATTAACAGCACATTGCAACATGGTATGCAAATATCTATATGCAAATATAAAGCCCCTGGAAGATGAATGTGTTATATTTTTAACCAGTTAACTATGACTGTGAAGTATTGTGTGAGATATTCAGTGGTTTCATTTTTATATCTTTCTTGTAAATAATGCATAAAGTATGTAGATGGTGTCAAAATATGATTAAACTATTAGCTTTATAGTTTTCATAGTTAAGAATGTGTTCAGCATGGAGCCCCTAATAACTCATTTCTAAAGGCAGCGACCAGTATGAAATATTTCTTCTTCAAGTGAACATTATCATGTGACATAATGATTTTGCTTAAAACCAAGTTAAATGAGGAGTAAAATTAAACAATATTGCATGAATTGTGTTTGACTAATTTTGTGTCACATTATATTAGCGAAGCTTTCAGAATATGTGTTAATGACAAATAGCGTAAACCCCGGACATACTTTATACGTCTGTACAACCACCCTTAAGTCATTAGCTTTTTAAAGGTTCATTTTGTTTGCAGTTTTTGTAGCCGGTGGCTTTTCTTGATTATTTTTGCCCATAAAAGTAGACGCAATTCAGAAATAAATTTCACATACAACGTGAGGACTTAATTTCAGTAGCAAGGGTGTGATTTTTATAAGGAAAGCAAGTCGTTTGAAAACTTGAGACTTGACGAATGCTATTTCTAAATTAGTCATCCTAATGACTTCTTAAAATACGAGTCAGCCTCGAAAGGACCATCCTGACATGTGGTTGTAAACTTCTCTGAATTGAATTCAATGAGAAGACAAGCGATCATCATCTTTGCAATGCGCCTCCTCTAAGGAGCACACCGTTTCTGAGGCACGGGCAGGCTGACCTCTCCGGTGTGTGATGTCCGCGGGGCCTGAGTGGGTGACCTGTCAGCCGTGTGTGATTTGGCTGCAGCCGGCTCTCATCTTCCGTGGAGGGCTGGGGGATGGTGCCGCCCGCGGTCCAACAGAGCGGCAGAGGAGCCCAGAATCACCAGAACGGCAGGAAAGACCCTGTTCACTGTTTACACGTGGCCCTGGAAGGAGGTTTGACCTTTACCCAGAGCAGGGGCGACCTCATGGAGTCATAACTCTGATCTTTGCCAATCATATAAAGGGATTTAAAGTGCTGGGAAACACCATGGGTGGGGGAATAAAGCTGACCAAGTATGAAACCAACATCACATCGGTATCGCTGCTCTTTTTCAGACTGTCTGCGGTCTCACTGAGCTCTCACGATAAGCCCCGGCTTGTGAGGCGAGAAGCGGGCTCGAGGGGCAGCGTTTACTCACAGAAATGTCAGGCCCTGGGTGCGTGTGGGCCTGTGTGTGTGGCGGGGTGGGCACTCGGGGAGCGGACCAGGTACTCTGAAACCTGGGGGAGGTCTGAGAGGGGCCAGCAGAGTCTGACGAGCTTCTGCCGCTGCTTCTCGACAAAGTTCTGCTCTGGACCGCAGTGGCCGCGAAAATAGTCTGAAATGTGGCAAGTAGGTAGAGCACAGGTTTTAGTTACTAGCAAAACGCTATTATACTTCATGCCTTTTGGGACTTAATGAAATGAAATGCTTTTAGGCGCCAATGGCAATGAAACCACGGTTGGATGCAGGTGTTAGGAAGCAGGTGCTGACATGGACCTGAGCTGTCCCCGGGGGTGAGGGGGAGTCCCCGTGGGCACAGGCGTGCCTGTGAGCTTCGCCTCAAGGAGGCAGAAGTGACTGAGGACCTGCGCAGAGTGTTTGCCGAGGAGTGGACGGGCCCACACTTACAGTAGAAGTATTGTGACAATGACTGAACACATTGCGTCAGTAATCAAGACACTGGCTCATGATTTGGTGGTGCATGCACAGGAAGAAGATTCTAGAACTTTGTAAAGGCTGTCATTACTACAGTTTAAAAACACACGTGCCTCTCTCCACATGTAAAACGCGTGGAAGGAGTTGATCTCGCTGGTGAACCCCGCTTATCCGAGCATACGCGGGTCCTCAGTGATTCCTGCTTTCTCCCATATGCCATTTTGCATTTTCCAAATTCTTTTAAGAGCACTAAGTTTTAACTTTGATTTTATTCTGTGGAATTTATTCATGCTTAAAATTTGAGATAAATATAAGGGAGAAATGAAATATCCCATCATTCCAGAACCTAGACAACCTCTGTTGACATGAAAAAAATTTAAAAGCAATATATGGAGCCTCCCCAGTGGCATGGTGGTGAAGAATCCACCTGCTAATACGGGAGACCTGGGTTTGATCCCTGGATCGGGAAGATCCCCTGGAGAAGGAACTGGCAACCCACTCCAGTGTTCTTGCCTGGGAAATCCCATGGACAGAGGAGCCTGGTAGGCTACGGTTCACGGGGTCACAAAGAGTCGGACACGACTTAGCGAGTAAACAACAACAACAACAACAAAATCAATATATTTGAGTTTAGAAAATGTAAAGAAAATGCACGTGGAATCTTTGCTCCTTCCATGCTTCTAGGAGGATAATTGACACTCATGGCTTTAATACTTATAAAAAGATGGTTATGCGTAAACCAATGTACAAGTAAAATTTGTACATAGGAATCCTACTAGATAAACCACTTCGCATTTGCTTGTTTCATGTGCTAGGTCTCGGGTCTCTTTCTGTGACTGTCTAATTATATCTGTTTTCCTCCGAGTACAGTTATGTCAGTTTTCAGCACGTGTGCTCAGAATATGAGGCTGTGAGCACATAAAGAAGAACTTTGTAAAAGGCTGTACGCATTATTAGTTCTTAGACGTAGGAAAAAAAATTTTCTACTGCAGGTCGATTTTATGATTGGGAATGAAAACAAAAGCAAACAGTATGCGTTGTTCTGAAGAACCTGTGACTGTGATGGATTCAGATTTTTCTGGTGCACGCGATCCAGGTAGCCCAGCACTGCTCCCACTTCACCTTGGTGCATCTCCCCACCCTCTGTCCCCTGACGGCCCAATCCCTGCTGCCTAGAGACATGTCTCCGAGTCTCCACATCACGTTCCAGGGATGAGCTCGCTCAAGTCACTTCTCCAGCCCTCAGGGGCCCCACCTGGAGAGAGATGTGAGCCACTCCTTCTCGTCTGCTGCCACCTGGGGTGACTAGCACACTCGGACCCCGATGGTCCCCTGGGAATGCTCGATTCGCCTAACACGGAGCTCCTCAGTCCTTCCTGTTCAAGCGATTGTTCTAAAGTAAACAAAAGTCAAAAGTCTTCCCTTGTAAAACGTCAAGCCATATGAAATAAGAGCCAGTGCTCCTTCCATGGAGGAGACTGCGTGCACAGCTTGATACTGCCTTTTAGACTCATCCGAGCCTAACCCACGCACACTCATCCTTACACACGTGGGCATGTGCTTCTTCCTGCACAAACAGGGTCCCTTCCCAGCTTGCCCGTTGTTGTTTTCACCCTGTGAGCACACACACAGCCTCCTTCTTGTTCAGGGCTGCAGGGCTCTCTGTTGGATGCACAGACATGGGGATGGTTGTTGAGGTTTCAGCACCACAAACAATGCTGAGATGGACATCTACCGAGCCCTCATCCACATGGCTGTTTGTGAGCTGGCCTCTGTGACTGGAGTCGGGGTGCATGGTCAAAGGGCAGCCACACTTCATCTTCTATGGGATGTTGCCAAAACACCCTCCAGTGTGGCTTCCAGTAGAGTCCAGCCACCAGAGATCTCCATTTCCTGGTCCCTCAAACCTCTTTCAACTCTGGTTTTATCAACTCTTTAAACCTTGGCCAACAAGCCTCGTGAAAACAAGAATCTTGGCGACAGGGAATTCTCCCACAGCCCCTGTTCTGCTCTTCATGCCCTGTGGGTGCTGGTTTCTGGCTGATCTTGTTCTGCCCTCTGAGCTGGGGCCTCCTGCCTCCCTTGATGTCAGCTCTCCACCTTTGCACCTTGACCTCAAAGTCCACCCAGGGAGCACTGACCCCTCTCGTGGCTCTGAGCTTTACCTCCAATGTCTGGCCACTCTGTGCCTTTATCCCCGCCACGTGCCCCTAGGTAGACCTTTCACCTCCCTCTCCAGTCCTGCCTTGCAGACGTTGGCACTCACTAAATGTTTGTGGAGTGGTTACTCGAACACACGCAAGGATATCAGGATAAGGAAGAGGCTATGTTTAAATCTTTGTATCATTTTCTGACCAATCCTGTGTTGCATTCAGTATAATATAAGAGGAGAGCCATTTTTCTGCTCCCCTTTTCTCTTTCAGTACAAAGTTGACTTGGCATAATGCATTACTATTTATTTAACCAGTCCTCATTAAAAAAACCTCCCTCATGTTGCTTTTATATTCAGGAAATCAATCAATCATCGATCAATAAGCCTCGCTTAAAAAGACTCTGCACACACTGCCTATGGGTCCCCTTCCTGGGTGGGGGTGAAGGTGCACCAGTGTGGTTACTTTTCCTCTTCATCTGCAGGATTTTTCTCATTTGAGGCAAAGCTGGTGGTATTTGGATAAGATATGTTTAACTTTAGGAAAGTGCATGAAAATATGAAACAAGATGGAAACTGTGATATTGGTTGATCCAGCAATTTATCTTAAAAATTAATCAGACCAGTGTGTAAAGTGAAAGGATACTTGGTAAGAATTGATGCCCAGGAGTAGAGAACTGATTCATTAAATTAGGATACAGCTGCAGAATGGAATAAATGCAGTCATTAAAAATTATGTGTGTGCATATATGCATATATATGCATGCATGAATGTATATGCATATACATACATTGTTATATATAAATGTATGTATACATATATACACACATATGTATTTTGAAATAAATGTCCACAATTCATGGTCAAATGAAAAAAGCAAGTATGCTGCTGCTGCTAAGTCGCTTCAGTCGTGTCCAACTCTGTGCGACCCCATAGACGGCAGCACACCAGGCTCCGCCATCCCTGGGATTCTCCAGACAAGAATACTGGAGTGGGTTGCCATTTCCTTCTCCAGTGCATGAAAGGGAAAAGTGAAAGTGAAGTTGCTCAGTCGTGTCTGACTCTTAGTGACCCCATGCACTGCAGCCTACCAGGCTCCTCCATCCATGGGATTTTTCAGGCAAGAGTACTGGAGTGGGGTGCCATTGCCTTCTCCGAAATCATACTCTATGTAGAGTATGATTCATTTATCTAAAATATATATTAAAATGTGTATATATACACTTCAGGACTCTTTCAGGGGTCCATTGAAGTCAACATTATATTTTTCAGTTCTGAGTCAAAACTAGTTTCAAAATAACTAAGCTGTTTTTTGCCTTCTTCACTTTCATTTTCATGACTATATGGCAGAATTTTCCAGAGTCTTCGTGAACTGTGATAGCACAACAAATTGAACACAGAAGCAAATAGGAGAATCCAGCTGTCTTCCATTAAGCTGGACTTAAAGAGATTTGCAAAAATGTAAAACAATACCGCTCTATATGTTCTTTGTATTAACATGTTGTGGATTTATTATTTCTTTAAGAAAGGAATTAATGAATAAATATCTCTAGAATGATAAATTTTAGCTTTGATATGGTAAATATCAACAGACATAGCCCATATAATCAAAAGCTTTTTGTGTTTCTGAATAATTTTTAAGAATATAAAGGGACCTTGAGATCAAAAAGTTTAAAAACTGCTGGCCTAGACCACGGTTTAATGTTCAGAAGCATGTGTGGGATGGAAGAACGAAGGACTCGGCTGAAGCTACTATTTTGATGTCATTTTCCGTTTCCTTTCTATGTATTTAAAGTTTTTATGTGCTTTGCTTTTTTATTAAGCATGCAAATCAAGTCCATTCTTATCCTTCTAAAAGTGCTATAAATATCATTTTGATGGTTGTATGATAGTCCATGTAGTATAGTGATTCTCTATTATAGGGGAGGATCAGAATTGCCTGCAGAGCTTTAAAAACTTATAAGCATTCCTGGGTAGGTTTTGGTCATTTTTAGGCTCTTTATGGGCATTGCCAAATTGCCTCCCCAAAGTTGTACCGATTTATATACTTCTCACTGTCAGTAGCAGTTACATGAAAAAAAAATCGTCCATCCCATGCATAGTTCCCCGAGGACAGGGCTCCTCCTGTATGGGCACGGAGCAGCTGTTTCCTGCCTTTGTGAGCTAACAGGTCATGCATTTAAGGAGGCCCCTGAGAAGAAGGCCCACCTTCACCTCTCTGGCCTTCATTTCTTCTCAGAAGTAGCTGCTGGGTGCTATGGGTGCCCCCTGGAGAGAGAGCTGGCAGCAGGGTTAGAAGTCCTCACCCACCCCGCAGATACAGCAATCCAGGTTCTCAGTAGCCCCTATCCTGCGAAAACCCTGAGACAGGCAGTGCCAAGCTCTGTGTGCAAGGACGCTCTTCTTAGTGTTAATTCCAACAGAGAAAAATGAAAGGTCCCCAAAGGGGCTTATGAGGTGAGCTCTGGAGCGTTAGAAAGACAGACTATTATGTTGTTCTTCAAGTTGCCATTTTTTTTGGATAGTTATAATGACGAAAGAAACCTCATAACATATATTTAAAAATCTCACTTCAAACCTGGACATGTTCTTTTCTAAATTATGTACACAAATACAGATATATAGATATAGATAGACGATAGACAGAAATAGATAAAGGTAAATAGAAAAAAGTCTGGAAAAAAGACATCAAAACATTAATAGTGGTAAATTACATCTGGTTTTAGGATATCTATCTATCTGTAAATCTATAAACTTAGGACACATGTATGTTTAAGACATTTATGTATTTTCCCCCAATAAGTATTATATGTCTACAATAAGTATTTACTTTCCTAAAATCAAAGCGACTTGAAAATGGAGCAGGGTCCCAGGTTTCAGGAAAAGATATCTGTGAGAAAGGCCCCCCAGCGTGGGTACTGATATTTAGCTTGCGAACTAGACAGGTCTGAGTTAGCAGGCAGTGCGAGCGTGGAGGGGTGGCGGGGAGGGGAGGGCGCAGGGTATTCCGGGGCCCCTGGGGCCCCAGCGTGACTGCCCCATGGAGAACGCGCCGAAGGAAACTGTGCAGACCCGGGTCCTCCAACTGCAGCCTGCAGGGCAAACCCAGCCAGCTGCACGTTTGTAAACAAAGTTTTTATTTGTTATTTTTTTTTATTGACGTATAGTTGATTTACAATATTTGTGTTAGCTCCAGGTGTATGGGCTTCCCTTGTGGCTCAGACGGTAAAGAACCCACATGCAATGAGGGAGACCCAGGTTCGATTTCTGGGTCAGGAAGATCCCCTGGAGAAGGAAATGGCAACCCGCTCCGGTATCTTGACCAGAGAATTTCACGGACAGAGGAGACGGGCAAGCTATGGTCCATAGGGTGGCAAAGAGTCAGCCACGACTGGAGTGACTAAAACTTTCACCTTCGGGTGTACAGCACAGTGAGTCAGTACATATATCAATGTATTTTCCCCAGATTTTTTCCCCATCGTATGTTATTTGTTGTTGTTTAGTCGCTAAGTCACGTCCAACTCTTTGCGACCCCATGAATTGCAGCACGTCAGGCTTCCTGGTCCTTCACCATCTCCTGGAGTTTGCTCAAACTCATGCCCATTGAGTCAGTGATGCTAACTAACCATCTCGTCCTCTGTCGCCCCCTTCTCCTCCTGCCTTCAATCTTTCCCAGCATCAGGGTCTTTTCCAATAATATGGGTTATTACATGATATTGAATATAGTTCCTTATGCCATACAGCAGATCTTTGTTGCTTATCTACTCTATGTGTAGTATATTAACATATGTCATGTGTGTACATGTTAATTCCCAGCTCCTAATTTATCCCTTTGCCCACCTTTTCCCTTTGGTAACCATGAATTTGTTTTCTATGTCTGTGGGTCTGTTTATGTTCTGTATAGATATTCATTTATTTTAGATTCCACATGTAAGCAATGCTGTATAGTATTTGCCAATAAAGTCTTATTGGTGAGTAACTGAATGTATGAAGCATCTTCCCTGGTGGCTCAGCAGTAAAGAACCCATCTGTCAGTGCAAGAGTCATAGGTTCAATCCCTGGGTGGGGAAGATTCCCTGGAGGAAGAAATGGTAACCCACTCCAGTATTCTTGCCTGGAGAACCCCATGGACAGAGGAGCCTGGGGATCCAGTGGTTAGCACTTTGCCTTCCAAAGCAGGGGGTGTAGTTTCAGTCCCTGGTGGGAGAGCTAAGATCCCACATGCCTCGTGCCCCAAAATCCAAAACATAAAACAGAATCAGTATTATAACAAATTCAATAAAGGCTTTAAAAAATGGTCCAGTAAAAAAAAAAAACCTTAAAAAATTAAAATAGCTATATGAGACTGCTGCTGCTGCTGCTGCTAAGTTGGTTCAGTCGTGTCCGACTCTGTGCGACCCCATAGACAGCAGCCCACCAGGCTCCTCCGTCCCTAGGATTCTCCAGGCAAGAGTACTGGAGTGGGTTGCCATTTCCTCCTCCAGTGCATGAAAGTGAAAACTGAAAGTGAAGTCGCTCAGTCGTGTCTGACTCTTCGCGACCCCATGGGCTGCAGCCTACCAGGATCCTCCGTCCATGGGGTTTCCCAGGCAAGAGTACTGGAGTGGTATGAGATTAGTGGCAATATTTTTTCCATCCTGATTATAGCTCTTATCCCATCCTCATAAGCAGTGTCTTATTTTGGATCTCTAATGCAGTTTTACCCTCTCACCTGGGGCCAGAGACCAGGAGGGAATGTCCACCCATCCCAACCACCATGAGGTTCTGGAGAACCTCAGAGAATGCAAAGAGTGGTTAACACAACAAAAGAACTTTTGCTGAGACATCTTTATTTCTTCACTCACAATTTTCTGGTGAAGTTGAAGGGGGCGTGGGTTGTATTGCCTTCTCTCTTTGGGTGTCCTAGACACACACTGCCTCCTCTAGGCTTGCTTCTGTGTTTGATACCGCCCTAGAGGCCCCTGGAGTAACAGAAAGGTATTTATGTCATACATTGCGGGTGTTTATTATATGTAATATGTATAATGTATTAATAGCATAAGATATATGCACAATATTCTCTTTCCAAAATAAAAAGAATTTGATTCTAAAACACAGCTGCCAAGAGTTTGGGGGAGGACTCATGGGCTTGTGCTGAAATTGTCCACTTGTGGCTGGGGTTCCCTGAGGGCCAAGAGTTTGTACACCTCATCCTTGCCCTTCCTCAGCAGGCTGCAGAGTTCACGGCACACAGTAGGTCCATGTTGGGGATGGGGTAGGTGGTGAGGGGTAGGGGCTGGGCACTTTGATCAAGGATGTGTTGATGGCCCCTCTGCACTTGGGGCTCAGCAGGTTTGAAGAGTAGTCCCTGATAGCTCAGTTGGTAAAGAATCTGCCTGCAATGCCGGAGACCTGGGTTCGATCCCTGGGTTGGGAAGATCACTTGGAGAAGGGAAAGGCTACCCACTCCAGCATTCTGGTCTGGAGAATTCCATGGACTGTATAGTCCATGGGGTCACAAAGAGTTGGACACGACTGAGCGACTTTCACTTTCAGTCCAGTTCAGTTAAGTCGCTCAGTCGTGTCCGATTCTTTGCAGCTCCATGAATCGCAGCATACCAGGCCTCCCTGTCCATCACCAACTTCTGGAATTTACCCAAACCCATGTCCATCGAGTCAGTGATGCCATCCAACCATCTCATCCTCTGTTGTCCCCTTCTCTTCCTGCCCCCAATCCTTCCCAGCATCAGGGTCTTTTCCAATGAGTCAACTCTTCGCATGAGGTGGCCAAAGTATTGGAGTTTCAGCTTCAGCATCAGTCCTTCCAATGAACACCCAGGACTGATCTCCTTTAGGATGGACTGGCTGGATCTCCTTGCAGTCCAAGGGACTCTCAAGCATCTTCTCCAACACCACAGTTCAAAAGCATCAATTCTTCGGTGCCTAGCTTTCTTTATAGTCCAACTCTCACATCCATACATGACCACTGGAAAAACCATAGCCGTGACTAGACGGACCTTTGTTGGCAAAGTAATGTCTCTGCTTTTAAATGTGCTATCTAGATTGGTCATAACTTTCCTTCCAAGAAGTAAGCGTCTTTTAATTTCATAGCTGTAATCACCATCTGCAGTGATTTTGGAGCCCCCCAAAATAAAGTCTGACACTGTTTCCACTGTTTCCTCATCTATTTGTCATGAAGTGATGGGACCAGATGCCATGATCTTAGTTTTCTGAATGTTAAGCTTTGAGCCAACTTTTTCACTCTCCTCTTTCACTTTCACTCTGTAGCAAATTCAGTGGTGATCAAGGTCAATGTCCAAGAGGTTTAATCTCGTGAATGAGAAGATCCAAGAAGGTCCGTGAGAGGACTGTGTGGAATCCAGAAACGGAATTCTGCTCCAGGAAGGGGGACTGGGAGAGTCTTGTCAGCTTTAGCAAATAAAATACAGGACTCAGTTCACCGGAGTTTCAGGTAAATGGATTTTTTTTTTTTTTAGTATAATGATGTCTCAGATACTTGCAGTAAATTGTAAATAAATTACCAAGACATACTCTAAAAAAAAATTGTATTTTATTCAGGGTTCAGACTTAACTGGTGTCGTGGCTGCCCAGGACAGGGAGGAGTGAGCACAGTCAAGCCCTTTACTGTGTGGGGAACTAGAGGAGGAAGACGGACCAGCTCCGAGAGAGGCTCAGGGGTCCGGCCGGCAGTGAGGGAGCAGCCTCAGGGGGCTCCAGGGGGCTCGGTCCATCCAGGGGGCCCTCCCCTGGGGGCAGCAGCAGCTGGGCACTGCCCATTCCTTGCTCTGCTTGCTCAAAGACTGGGGACCCTGCCTGCTGGGTCTGCCGTCTGCTGGGACCAGTGGCTGAGTCAGCCCGCGTGCGGCACCAGGATCCCCAGCTGTGGGGTGGAGGCAGGCCTGTCCCAGCCCTGGCCCTGCCACCTGCCCTGTACGGTGCCCGGGAAGGGCCAGGGTCCCCAGGCTGAGTGGCTGTACCTCCACACGCCGCCCGAAGGAGCCACGTGGATTCCTGCCCCAGGGCTCCCGTTCGTCCCCGTGACCTCGGTCCAGCCTATGGTGTAGTTCCCTCTTCCGCCTCTCCGTTATTAACTTGTATTATATTCTGTACGGCCAGTGCCATTAGCTTAAGAAGCAACGATTGACTGCATGGCACCTTCGCCTCTTGCTCGAGAAGTGTAATTGCAGCATTAAGTCAAAACTAAACCGTGGGCAGAGGGGATGAGTCAGCCTGTTGTAGGCTGTGCTCTAAGCCAGTTTGCAAGTTACACAGAACTAGTCTGGGTTGCTTCTTCCCGACGGTGGTAGCATCTTTTCAGAAGCACTGATGTTACACTGATACCACGTGACACAGAACAAACCCTTGCCCTGTCTTCACTGGACTTCCTGGAGTTCCTCTCACCTTGGGGACCTGACTCAGCCCAGGCACGGAGGTGTGGGTGGCCGCACTGTCTGTACGGGTCTCTCATAGCCGGGAGGTGGCTCTTTCCTCACTCTCCCTGTCTCTGTCGTGGGCATGAGTCTAAGACAGATGAACAGAAGCCCTGTTCCATGTTAAATTATGTCCCCCTCCACCCCTCCGCGCCCTCGCCACACCCCCCATCACGTCCCTTTATGGCCTGCGCGCCGGCGCCCGGGGTCCAGGCAGACAGCATTGCACGCTGGACACCGCTAGGGCCCCGCTCTCCTGTCCTGGACGCCCCGCTCGGGACGGGAAATGTGGCTCGCAGGAATAGATTACTGGGCCTGGCGCGCCACCAACACTGTGGAAAGGACGAGATTCTTCCTAGGTGTGGGTTTAATGCTTCAAAGACCCTGGAGCGCTCGTGGGGCCCGGGCTGCCGGTCCCCCTCCGGGAGGCGGTGACATGATGATTGAACGGCTCAGCCGTGTGAGCAGGAGCAGGACGCGTTAGGAGGGCGGCGCACAGACACGAGTGTCCCGGCGTGCGCGCTCCCGGAGGAAAACGGGCTGCGCGCCGAGAGGGAGGAGACGCCTCCGGACGGTGGAGGGGAGCTGGCCCTGCTTCCAGGGGCCGCTGCGTCCTGGTGACGCGGTCATGAGCCCCAGGCCCCCGACTCGCCACGCACGGCACATGCTGCCTGCACTTGATGTTCCCGGCCGTCTGTCCAGGGCCACGTCCATCCGTCCAACCCGGACAGAGTGGACTGGAAATCAGAGCGAAGCCCGAGGCAGCCTCGGCCCTTCCAGCTCCTGCCTGCTCCCCCTCCCCCGACGCCGCTGACCCCCCAGTCCCAGGGCTCTGCCTAAGCCTGTCCACACTGCAATCATGCAGAGTAGCTGTTCATTTCTGAGATTTTATTTTTAGGCAGTTTCAGGTTGACAGACGTCTGGGTGGAAAGTGCAGAGAGGTATCCCCCATCCCTCTCTCTCCCTCACCCCTCAGCTTCCCCTCTTATTAACCATCTTGACCTCGGGAAGTTCATTCCTTAGAGCTGAGGACCCAATATTGATACATTATTATTATTATTAACTATCATCCATACTTTAGCTTGGGCTTCCCAGGTGGCCATCGTGATAAAGAACTCGCCCCCAATGCAGGAAACTTGGGTTTGATCTTTGGGTTGGGAAGGTCCCCTGGAGGAGGGCATGGCAACCCACTCCAGTATTCTTGCCTGGAGAATCCCATGGAGAGAGGAGCCTGGCGGGCTACAGACGTGGGGTCGCAGAGAGTCAGACACGACTGAGCAACTAACACACACCTCTAGTTTAGCTGAGGGCTGCCTCCTGTGCTGTGCATTCTATTTGTTGTTGCGTTCGGTTGCTCAGGTGTCTGACTCTTTGCGACCCCCCGGACTGCAGCACGCCAGGCTCTTCTTCCTCCACTATTCCCGGGAATTTGCTCAAATTCACCTCCGTTGAGGCGGTGATGCTGTCTAACTGTAAGTTTTGCCGAATGTGTGACTTCCTGTCACTTATCAGAGTCACATGGGCTGGTCTCACTGCTCTCAGGACCCTCTGTGCTCTGCTCAGCCCCCTCCCCTGCCAACCCCTGGTCTTCTACCATCTCGACTGCTTTGCCCTTCCCAGATTGTCCGAGTTGGACTCATGCACTATGCAGACTTTTCAACTGGCTTCTTTCACTAAGCAATAAGTGTTTAAGCTTCCTGCATGTCTTTTTGTAGCTCGACGGCTCAGTTCTTTAAATTGCTGGATAATATTCCTTTGTCTGGATACACCGTCGTCTGTTTCTCTGGAGTAGCTATTTTAGTGTTTATTTTAAGATGAGGTGACTGAAGCTAACACTTGGTAAGCTTTTAGTTCACACCATTCTGGGGATATATCAACAGGATTTGAGGCCAACCCAAGGTGTTTGACGCCAAATGCACAGTGACGCTGTGCCCTGTCTGGAATGGGGAGTCTGAGCCACCCTTTGTCCTTTACTTTCTGAACCCGAGGTGGGACTCATCCCGTGGTCATTGGTGTGGCTCTTAACGTTGCTTTCCCAAGTGAGACCAGGCGTCTGCGGACTTGAGGCCAGACCCTCCCTTGGTGTGGAGGTGGGGGGTGTACCTGGCGTGGCCGGGAGATGCTTGCCTGAGAGAGGACCACCCTGATGTCCCCAGGGCCCACGTCACCCCCACAGACCCGTGCAGCAGTGACATGTCACGGGGACAGAGACTTTTCCTCCTGCTGAAGAGGGGGATGAAGCATTTAAAACACGGCATCTAACCCTTGCCTTTCCCTTCAAAAGCCTCTGGAATCATCTCGCAAAACGCTCTCTCCTCCTTTGTCCTAAGGTCTGGGTGTGAACAGCTTCCTTTGGGAGACCATGGCAGGGTCTTCGATTTCACATCGAGAAAGCCCCTAAGATTTTTGGAAGCAAGCCTCCGATTAGACTGATCTCCTCTGCACCACGGCTGCCCTCCCATGTCCTCGCTAAGCCACCGGGAGAATCTGCATGTTGGCTAAGCTATTTGGGGATGTCTTGCCGTGTGCGTTTCTGCTTGCCTGGCTCAGCCACCCAGATTTAGCTATTTAAGTTTCCCTCATAAATCAGGCACTCTGAACATCTTAATCATCTCCTTCCACTTTGTCTGTAGCTCTCTGCCCTCCAAGAAATAAATTACCCGCAATTACTTAAAGTTAGTAATTGAATTTATTTTAGTGGTAGAGAGAAAATTTATCCATTTTGCTAGTAATTTGTAGTCATTTTTAGTAATTGATAGTAATTTTCTAGTAAATACTAATTAAATGTTTCACTAAGTAAAAGAAGTACACAGTAATGTATTCACTAAGCATTAGTATTTCCAATTTATCTTTATACCAGCAAGTGATTTAGGTTGAGTTGATAGGATCCAGTGGAATTATTCTCATCGTGTTAAGCTTTAAAAAAAAGTCACAGGAGCGAAGAATTAAAGAATGCGTGCCCAGGGATCTGCCGTCTTGTTTACGGATGGGTAAACTGAGGCAGAGGATGAGCAAGATGCTTGTCCAGGATCGGCTGCACTGTCGGTGGAAGGACAGAGGCCCTGGACTTCAGACTTCCTATCTGAAGAATCTTACCTTTTGGCTCCATGCGACCTCCCAGAGGATGGTACAGAAAAAGACAAGAGCACTCCAGAATAAAGATTTCAGCTCCCTACAGGCATGGCTGGTGTGGCCCAACCATGGAGGCATTCTCAGCTCAAGTGACCCCCAAGGCCTTGATGCTGATTGGTCCCTGCCTAGGTCAAAAGAACTTTATTTGGGGCCATTCTGAAGGTGTGCTAATTTTGCAGGTTGATCTGCCAATAAGATTTCATAGATGGAAAGCAGAAGAAGTTATTTCACCAAATGAATCTAGTAACACTTGTTAGGTGGCCAGTGCTTACTTTTTAAGCAGTAAGTTACTTTGTTTTTTGAACATTATTCTTGGGGACTCCTGCATGTGGGGGTATCACATCTATCATATGGCACCAGAAGCATTCCTTGTCTATTTTTCCAGCCAGACCCTCAAAGCATGTTTGTTGGGTGGAAGAGAGAAGTGGTGATTTTCCCCAGGACATGCTCCTAGTTAGAAAATAATAGCCCTCTAGAATTAATTAACTAATGGGAGTTGATGCAGTGAACAAATGCTGATGACAAACTCTACAGAGGTGTTTGCTTCCAACAAGCGCTGTAAGGACCCTGCAGACCCCCTGGCTTCCATTTCCTGACCAGTAAAGTGCTGGAGAAGACTCCTGAGAGTCCCTTGGAGAGCAAGGAGATTAAACTAGTCAATCTCAAAGGAAATCAGTCCTGAATATTCACTGGAAGGACTGATGCTGAAGCTGAAGTTCTCATACTTAACGCCATCTGATGCGAAGAATTGACTCATTGGAAAAGACCCTGATGCTGGGAAAGAATGAATGCAAAAGGAGAAGAAAGCAACAGAGGGTGAGATGGTTGGATGGCATCACTGACTCAGTGGACAGGAATTTGAGTAGGCTGCGGGAGATGGTGATGGACAGGGAAGCCTGGTGTGCTGCGGTCCACGGGGATGCAAAGAGTCGGACACAACTGAGCGACTGAACAACAGCAACAAAAAGTGAGGGGCTAATCTGTGAGGCCCTATGGTGCTCTCTCTCCAGCTTTTTTTTGTTTTAACGGAGAAACAACAATTCAAAGATGTTTTTCTGTTGACTTTAAATGTAATACTTGGTCATGAAGAATATTGTGAGACCTGAAAAAGAAATGACACTGAAATCATCCGTTGTTCCTAAATGTGGTCACTTTAGCAGGTGCGTTTTCTTAGAGACTTAATTTTCCCTGTAGGGTTATGTTTTAGTAGTAATCAATCAGAAGATAAAACTTCAATTTGTTTTATTTTTCCTTAGATGGGAGGTCTAAATATGTCAATATTGTCTTTGTAAATACAGTTTTTAATGGTTAAATAATATCCCATCAAATGTAAGAACAGTAATTTGGTTCCCATTTGGTCATCTATTTTTGTGGCATTTATTATTTTAAATGTTATTTAAATTTTTCATTATTTCATTATTATAAACACTTTCGTGTTTTCATTATTATAAATAACACTTCTGTGAACATCTTTATAAACCTTTTCAGATGGTTTTCTTTGGTTACATTCCCAGAACAAAGTTATGACATCCAAGGATATGAGTATTTTAAGGTTCACATTACTTCTCGCCATGTTGTTTTACAGAAGTGCTGTGTCCAATAATATGTGACATTTTCCATTTCACTCATGTTCTATCTCTGCACTGGCTACTATGATGAAAAATTCTGTTAGTTGGTGGGAGAAGAATCGTGTCATGTTTAATATTCATTTTTTCTTTTACCATGTAGTTAAATCTTCTTCTTCAAATTAAAATTTGTATTCTCTTCTCTTGGAATTGCTTGTTTCTGCCCTTTTCCTATTAATCTGCTGGGACATTTATGTGTTTCTGACCCATTTATATGAGAGTCTTATTATATAGAGGTATGAACCCTTAATTATATTTCTGCACATCTTTTTCTAATGGCATTGATTTCCAAGTCGGCTTTCAAGCTCACAGTAATTCTTAAATGATCTAGGGGACAATGTGGCCTTTCTAACTTCTTTCCTTCAATCAAACGTAAAGTTTAGAAGGACGGGAGTCAAGGGAATAGAAACCTGTGCAGTGAAGACGTTGGGTGTCTTAAAGATCCACGAGAGCCTGGCTTTAGAAGTCTCTCCCATCCCGCTGAGGAATCCCTGTGTGAATTAAACAGGAAACTTCCATCCCTCACAAAGTAACCATACGACACCACACAAGTCCTCATCACACCTCGAGGGCAGCCGTCCGGAACACATGTGAAACAGGTGACTCTTCAACCCAACATGCATGTCCAATTAAAGCACAGCCCACAGGGGTCCTGGAGAAGGGAAAGGCTACCCACTCCAGTATTCTGGCCCGGAGAATTCCCGGGACTGTGTAGTCCATGGGGTCGCCGAGTCAGGCACGACTGAGTGACTTTCACCCACCCACCCACCCGCAAGGGTGGACCGTGGAGCCCCCACGCACGGGCACAGCCTGCCTGGCAGTTTCTCAGGGCCCAGGTGCCACCACCTGGGGAACCAAGGCTAGGGCAGAGGGACCCACAGCCCCGCTGAGACATCCACCTTCCAGGGCAGAGCTGGAAGCTCCGCAAGCAGAGGGCCCTGCGGTCAGTCAGCTCAGCAGGGGGCTCTGAGATGACCCAAAACAGCCCCTTCTGGGAAAGAGCAGAGGCCAAGCGACGCCTTCACCCCCGCAGGTCCTGCCGGGTCCTCTCATTGTTCTCAGCAACGGGGATCTGAAAAGACACATGAGCATCTGAATGAGCATGTTTTTTAGAAAAGTCTTGTGAACTTAAAAACTTCCACCAAGCAAGTCGATTCCCCCTTGAGCCCTGTGGGCCTCCTGCCTCTGCCCAGGTCCTTCCCTGAAGCCAGTACTGCGCTCAGTCCTGGGCGCCCTGCTGGGCATCCTGCTTTGCCTTTATGTGAAGAAACACACACACGTAGAAATGTAGTGTGTGCGCAGGTGTGTGCCTGCACACATGTGCTTACTGTCACTTTCATGTCTGTGCGTATGTGCTTGTATGCATGTATGTGCACGTGTGCATTTCTCATGCGTGTGTGACACGGAGAGCGCTGTGCTCACTCCGTAGCCTGGTCGTCTCACTTAACCCGGATGGAGACCTTCCTGGGTCGGCATGTCAGCCTGTCTCCTGTGTAGCTCCTATGAGCACTAGAAGGCTGTGCTGGAAAAGGAAGGAACATGATTTAGCAGAAACGGAGCATGGACTAAACCTGTACTAACCCCTACGGTGAAAGGCCACCCCTTTTCCTCTGCAATTTAATTTTCTTACCTCTGTAAGGACCCCAGCGTTTTCTGTAGTGGTGTGAGCATAAGTTTAAAGCAGTTTTTTGATGGGTAAGTCAAGAGATACTTAGAAAATCTGTCAGGAAGAATCTAAAATATTTTTCTGTTTACTATTTAGAAAGCAAATCTCATGATAATGTGCCATTATGTGAACTGGACTATAAAGAAAGCTGAGCGCAGAAGAATTGATTCTTTTGAACTGGGTTGCTGGAGAAAGTCTTGAGAGTCTCTTGGACTGCAAGGAGATCCAACCAGTCCATCCTAAAGGGACTCAGTCCTGAATATTCTTTGGAAGGACTGATGCTGAAGCTGAAATTCCAATACTTTGGCCACCTGATGCGAAGAACTGACTCACTGGAAAAGACCCTGATGCTGGGGAAGATTGAAGGCGGGAGGAGAAGGGGACGACAGAGGGTGAGATGGTTGGATGGCATCACCAACTCAATGGACACGAGTTTGAGTAAACTCCAGGAGTTGGTGATGGACGGAGAGGCCTGGCGTGCTGCAGCCCGTGGGGTCGCAAAGAGTCGGACATGACGGATCGACTGAACTGACTGATAATACGATACAGCTGCACTGCATGTGTCTCAAAGAGACTTGACAGTTCAGAGATCAGTGACATCTCATGGCACATGATGGGAAACAGTTGGGTCCAGAGGCATAAGGACACTCAGAGGACCAGAATCGGAGCCTGGACCTCACCTGCTGCCTCAGTGGGCCTTCTCCCAGTCACTCCCTGCCTTGGTTTCCTCATCTGTATTACGGGGCTGTCTCACATGACTCTGAGAACAGAAAGAAATCACGAAGTTTGTGACAGCTTGTGCATAAACTATAAAAGGGCTTCCCAGGTGGCACAGGCTGGTAAAGAACTGGCCTGCTAATGCAAGAGACTAAGAGATGCAGGTTCGATCCCTGGGTGGGGAAGAGCCCCTGGCGGAGGGCATGGTAGCCCACTCCAGTATTCTTGCCTGGAGAATCTCATAGAGAGCAGAGCCTGGCGGGCTACAGTTCATGGGGTCACAAAGAGTAGGACATGACTGAGCACGCGCGCGTGCACACACACACACACACACACACACACACACACACACACACGGCTGGGAGGAAGCTTCAGATTAACAGGATACTGTGTTTCTACCCTGAAGTTCAGTGGTGACCCACAATTTCCCCAAAAGGAGCTGCTGTGGAAGCTTGTTGGGGCCCATCTTGGCTGCCTGGCAGGGCTGGGGTCTGCAGACGCACACCCGGTCTACACACACCCGGTCTGCGGATGCACACCCGGTCTGCGGTCGCACACCCGGTTTGCGGTAGGACCTCACTCCAAGGAAGACGAGGAGCTTGCCTAGGAGAGGAGGTCCTGTGGGGCTTTTCTGCGGGTTCAGGGCCCTCCTGGAGAACATGCCAGAAATTCCACGAGTCGCCAGAGGAGTACGGGTGAAGCCTGCCTCCTGGAGTGACCGGCGCCCCGCGGGTCCTGTGACTAGACCTGTGGGTCAGAGGCCGTGGGGTCTGAAGGCCCGGCCGCCGTCCTGTGGAACGGGGGCATCGCGGGAGGCCTCTGGAGCCAGGTCCGCGCCACACGCCTCCCACCGCTCACCTGGCTGGTCTGCACGGCTCTCCGGGGCTGCCCCATCCACTGCCTGCCCCGCTGCAGCAGCTGCCCATCCCACCACGCTGCCCCCTGGTCTGCACTGACTGCCTGTTCTCAGAGTCCCAGCGATCAGTGACGGCAACAGAAGGGGCCACAATGCTCATCTTTTCTTCAAAGTCCACGTTCTGCTCTATTTAAAGGAAGATGAGCTCACACCAGTTCAAAAGGAAACCGTGTACACACGTTTTATTTTATTTTTAAATGTTTCTATCTTTAAGACAACTTTTATTTTTTTAAATTTGTAAAATGTTGTGTTGGTTTCTGCTGTACAAGAACGCAAACAGCCACAGTTATACACACCCCGTCCCTCCCTCCCTCCCTCCACAGGGCTCCCCCCGATCCCCGCAGGTCATCACAGAGCTGCAGACTGGCTTCCCGGTGCTACACGTCTCCCCAGCTGGCCACCTTACACCTGGTAGTGTGTATATGTGATGCTACTCTCTCCGTTTGTCCCACTCTCTCCCTCCCCTACTGTGTCCACAAGTCCATTCTCTACATCTGTGTCCTCATTCCTTCCCTGAAAATAGGTTCAGCAGTAGCATTTTTTCTAGATCATATATACGTTTATAAGCTTGGTCAAGTAGCCAAGAGGAGCTTGAATGCAAAGCCAGTTTAATAAATACATGTAAAACCTGGTTCTTCCATGAAGATAATCCTTTTCTTAAAGAAAAAAATCCCAAAACAAACAAACAAAAAAGCCAACAACCCATAAATAAAACCGTACCATAACAGGCAAAGTTGAGCTTGAAAAACGTGTGGCATTTAAAATTCAACAATGCTTATCTGCTAGAGGCTGATGCATGTTTAAAAAGATCTACTTCTTATAAAGATCTCCTATTTAATTAAGAAAAACTAATATCAAAGCGGTTTTTTGCATTTAAAATTCGTGTTTAAACTTCTCCTAGATTAAGTGAGCTTAAACAGTTGCGATTCCTGACTTTAACAGCATTATAAAATACATTAGAGATTGAGAGGATAAAATTCTGCCATGTTAGGTTATAACCTAACTGCTATTTGCAGTTGTAAGGAGTACTAATGGCACAGGGACAAGATTTATTGTCTCGAAGACGTTCTGCGTAACATTAGCCTTGTCATTCCATTAATAATGACTGCTTATGAGCCATCTCGTTGGCATCTTTGTTGTCCTGAAAACTTAAAACTCACAGCACAATTCTTTACGATGCGGTACATTGCCCCCTCTGGGTATTTCTGACCATTATCCCATTTGGTTATATTCAAAACTGCTGCCTCCGGAGAGAGCATTGGGCCGACCTTTCACCTCCCAATATTCTTGGTTCAAATGGCGTAATAACATGTAGTGAATATTTACAAGCACACTTATGCTATAATAGAGTACTGCTGTGAACATTAGCACATATTTTCTGCTCAATCAGGCTTTGATGTAGAGCTCACTGCGCACCCCAGAGAAAATGCAGTCCCCAGTAAGCCGTGCTAGAGAGACACCCTTGAACCCACACGGCTTACATAACATAAACGGACACGACGCAGAGGAGGGAGGCGAGACCCGAGTTCCTGGATGCTGAGCCCTCCCAGCGGACCGTGCTGGGCAGGAGGCAGGGGCCCTCCACACCTGGAATTCGGAATGCGTCCTCTGCACGTGGGGCTTATCCAGAAAAAGTAAATTAGAGCCAAATGACGTGGTGGCACCAGGTGGCTTAGTGATCTTCGCAGGGCTTTAACATTTTCTCATTAATTTTTTTTTAATTAAAAAATGAGACAACCCCCCCCCCCATTGATAGAATATTTCCTTGGCCTTGCCCCTCCTCCCTACGTTGCAGTGGTGGTGATTTAGCTGCTTCTGTGACCCCATGGACTGAAGCCCGCCAGGCTCCTCTGTCCATGGGATTCTCCAGGCAAGAATACTGGAGCGGGTTGCCATGCCCTCCTCCAGGGGATCTTCCTGACCCAGGGATCGAACCTGCATCTCCTGCACTGTAGATGGTTTCCTGCTTTGCAGGCAGATGCTTTACCACAGACCCACCAGGGGAACCCTCCTCCCTGCATTAACCTGTCATTTTTTCCTGACCTCGCCCCTCTGTGAAGCCCCTGTCATGAGCTCCGCCCCTTCCTTGGCCACACCCCTTGTTTTTAGTCCCACCCCTCTCCGTGCTCTGCCATCCCCACGCTGGGAAAGATGGAGGGTGCACGGAGGAGCCGGCGAGGAGGGTGAGATGGTTGGATGGCATCCCAGACTGGCACACAGACTCAGTGTGTGCGCCGTACAACCTCTGTGTGTACAGGCTGGATGTACACACAGAGAGGCGCACTTGAGTTCTGTTTGCCTGCTTCTCGCTTTCATCCTGTCCCCTCTGGGACGGAGGAACGCTAGAACATTCTCTGCGGAGCCTGCGAGCAGGACCAGCCGGGCGGTTCCGTCTGTGCTCTCAGCCGGTCCTGGGAGGACAAGCATTCTCCTGGTAAGATGGGTGTCACATCCTCGAACACAGACATTGATATGCACGTCTGTCTGTCTGCATGTAGTTGCTTTTTTTTTCTTTTAGCAGAGCTAGCATTAATAAGAGTATTGAATTTTCAAGAGATTTCTGCCTTGCAAATTCAAGAGGTCAGAAGCTTCTAATAAGATTCCTGTAATTCAAAGGAACCTCCTTGAAAGGTCTGCCACCCACAGTAATTGCATAGCTGTGGCGGGGGCTTGTCTGTCATGAGTTCTGTGAGATTTAGGCCTAAATTTATGGGTGCTGCAGGGGTCCCAAGGCCTGGCTGGTGTCTGAGGTCCTCAATTTCATGTCCTGATTCTGTCGTCCTACTGACCTGTGAAGAGGGACGGGTGAGATGGCTCCCCTTGAGGACCACCCTAGGTTTAGGCAGACCACAGCCCAGGTGGCTTGGAGATGGTGGTTTTCTCTGCCTGGAGGGGAAGGGTTTGAGGGTGGGAGGCCTGCCTGTAGCCTAGATCAGTGGGAATTTGCCCACTGTCAGCGGGATGAGGCCTTGACATCGTCCTGGTTGGTGTCCAGCACCCTGGAGTGAAGACACACACGTGTGACCAACACTCCACTGATCCGGTTCATCAGTGTGAATGACATAGTGATGGTATACCAGGCTGCCTCCTCTCCCGAGAACTTGTATTTATGGTAGGAGCTTGTTGTAATACAAGGCATTAAACAGATTTAAATTTACCACAGGTTAAGCCGCGTGTCCCCTGGAACACTACATATGATGGAGCCTGATACAGGATGACCAGGTTACGACACAGTGTTCGTCTGTCTCCTGGTTTTACTGTTGGGTCAGCGTGAAGGCGGGGTGAGCCATGGCTACTTAGTGGGAATTAGAAAAGCCTCTTGGCGTTTCCTATGTTTTATGAAGCTGCTTTTGTCCTTGTCTGGGTGCATGGCAGTGCCTTTGTTGAGTTTTTCCCCCTTTTAGCTTTCCTACTGTTTTCTTTATCTTAGTTTTCCTGGAGAATGAGTTTGCATGCTCATGTTTTCCATGCTTATTATGTGCCCCACGCTGCCCTGAGCCCTTGACATGAATTATGTGATTTATCTTTCATAAAAACCTCAAGGGGGAGTTATTTTTGTCCCCATCCAGTAGCCCAGGAGCCTGAAGCTCAGACACATTTGGACACTTTCCCAGAGTCGCACGGCCGGTAGACCGCAGAGCCAGGACTCCAGCAAACAGAAGCATCCTCCGTGCTTTGCTCCTGTGGTCTTAAATGTTGTCAGAATCGCTGTTTACATCACGAATATGTCTTAAGATTTTAATGAGACACAGATCTTTAATGAGATCACAGGAATCTTCCTTTGGAAGTTCTGTTTAAGTTTGGGTGTATAAGTCCTTATGTTTTTTAATTACGCAGCAAGCACTTTATCACCAAGACCCTCTCTTGAGTCCACAAACATTTATTGAGCATCTACTATGGAACCTTCATTAGCTGCCAAAATGAAGATGCTCTAAAACCCCAATGGACAAAAACAAAGATGGAGAGACCACCGATGGAAGATAAGAATGTTTATATCTGTGAAGGGATTTCTTGAAGGTTTTCAGAGGAGGGAAACAGTCTAATTCGCCAGCGGGGCTGGGGGAAGCCAGATCTGGCTGATGCTTTATGAATAAGGAAAAAGTCTGGCTCTCACGAGCCAGGTTTTCATTAGCTAATGCTGGTAACAGAGTTGGAACTTGAAGCCAAAGGCAGGGGCGAGGTCATGTAGGGAGAGAGAACAAGGTGAGAATGGAATGGGTCTTAAGAGACTCGGATATTTAAGGGAGAAAGAGGAAAGACCGAGGTGGGTGAGAAGCCAGGGAGGTAGGCAGAAAATCAAGAAGCGTGGAATCACAGAAGGAAGGAAGGAGAGGAAGGGGAGGAGAGCTTGGTAGCTGGATACAGCCAAGGGGTCTCGGAGGAGGAGGCTTTGCGGAGCGCATTTGGTGTAGAAGTGGTCATCAGACTTCACTCAGAGAGGTGGTGGGAGAACCAGGCAGAGGGCATGGGAGGCTGGAGATGTAGACAGTACCAGAGGGCGGCTTGGGGAGGAGTTTGGTTTTAAGGTGAATGGCATGATTGGGAGGCACCTGGAAGGGGTGTGGGGTCCAGCGGAGCTTTTGGTTGGGGGTTTTTGAAGACACGTGGAAGGAAGAGTCTAGTAGGGATGTTGAAGATGCAGGGGGAAGAAGGAAGAATGTCTGTGTAGGGCTTTTAAGAGTCTCGTGTTCTACTGGGTGAGCTAGCTGGGAACTTTGTCCAGGGCTTTGTAAAAATAATCAATTGGAGGATAACTGCTTTACGATATTGTGGTAGTTTTGCCACACATCAGTGCGCATCGGCCATGGGCATACATGTGTCCCCTCCACCCTGACCCGGACTGCTGAATCTGGCTTTGCTCTGTGGGGTTCATCACTCAGGGGTAGGTGCAGACCTGCAAGCCACACCCCCTTTGCCAGGTCTGTGTAATTCATAAACTTCTATTAGTGTCTATTCTTTTCTCCTTCTATTTTTCCACCTCCCTGGCTCCTACATGCAGATTCTGTGAAGGTGCCAGAAGAGGAAGATCCAGCTGGCCTTGCACGTTGGCCGCACGTGAGATGCAGGGTCAGCCCTGCCCAGCACCCCAAGAGGATACCCTGTCCTCTTGGCATTTGGGAGGTGAGAAACTGACCCTCCCAGAGGGTCTCCAGCTCTCCAGGGGCCATCTGGGTAGAAGGTGGAGGAGCTTCGGTGCAGAAGCATGACGGGCCGCTTCATCTGGACCTCAAGCTGGAGGTGGATGGCAGATGGAGGGGTCCCTGCGGGGAAGGACTGAGAAGGCACAAGCCCCGGAGAAGGGTCAGGCTGATGAGAGCTGCAGAGGGTGGCAAGGTGGGTCTGGACGAGCAGACAGCCCCCAGTCTGCCAGGAAATGTAAGAGAGCCTGGCCAGGAAATGGTCCGAGAAAGTTGCCCACTGCACCCCAAAACCGGAGCTCTTGACGTCAGCTCCGTCCTGTGCTAATCCCCGAACCTCCCTTCGCTCTTGGCCTGGAAGCTGCTGTGGCCAGTGACCTCTAGAGACATGAGCGTCTGTATTTCAGGATGGGACCAAGGCAGGTCACATCTGGGGGTCCGCAAAGCAGGGGCAAGGGGAAGACAATATGGGCTTGGGAAAATCTCTCTCTCCCATGGCTCGTGTGATCTCCCTGAGAAGTGTTCAGACGCAGATCATTATTGATATATTGGGAGCATCTTCAGCCGTGTTGGGTCAGGGCTGGGGACCTGACGCGTCTGCTCCCACAGTCTCTGTGACGGATGCCCGGCCCTGCTGTCGATGCACATGCATGCCGTGCCCATTCATCTCGGCCTAAATATGGATGCGTATCGACGTACCCGTTAAGGGCCTGGGCTTGGAGACATAGATCAGATTAGATAAGCCCCTAAATTTCCTCTTTTAAAATATGCAGAGTAAAAGGAGTTCAAAATACCAAGTGCTGATGAGGACTAAAGGTCTAGGCGGAATTGACAAACATCTTGGAATTCAGAATTAATGCTTTAAACTTTAGGCTTCTTTGGCAATCAATACGTACACAAAACTCCCATTAATGTTCACGAGTTAAAACATGCATATCACCCGAAGACCATCTATTTTCAAGGTGTCAGTGATGGGTGTGATGCGGGCTCTCTTCTCTGGAAGACGGGCAGGAGGCAGAGGAGCTGCCCGTGTGGAATTCTGTACCATTGAGGCTGAAGCCATCTAACTGCAGATTTCTTCACATTGACTGTATTTTTATCCCACGTAGAACTCTCCTAAGTCCGTCTAATTCTCCAGCTGACAGCAATCCAGAGCAGAGCGGACCCCAGTTCTGGAACTTCCTACACTCTCCCTGAACCCTGACGCGTCCAGGTGGCCCCCCTGCTCCCCTTGCACCTCTGTCCGTCATTCTTCATATGGAGTCCTTTGAAAGGAGGGGACCAGAGACCACGAGTCACCCTCTGCCAGCCACTGGACCACTGACGCACAGCCTGTAATTTATCATAAAAGGTTACCAGGCTTCGCTGTCCCACTGTAGTATTAATCAGATCATTTTGGCAGGTTGGGTTTCACCACCTATAAATATTCATTACATTTGGATTGCTTTATTAACAGTAACATTTCCTTCTGTTTTTCGAGAAAAATTTGTATCATCTTACCTACTTGCCAAGTCCTGGTTGTGGCGTGAAGTTAGTTGATGTCTTATCAGAACTGTGGGTCATATTCTCAGTGGTAGGATGTGTCTTAGTGGTTACTAGATAACTGTGCAAATTCATAGACTTGGGAGCAAGCAGATGCTCCCAGCTATAGACAAATATTCCCTGCAGAAGGACTGCAGTTATCTTTATGAAAATAATTTTTTTTAATTAGGAAATATTTTGAGCATTCTAAGAAAATAGGGAATAATAGACATATGTCTATATATCCACCATCTTTATAAAATCTTAACAGTGTAGATGAAATGAAGGGCCCCAATGTTCCTCTCTGTGATCCCAACCCCTCCCTGCATTCCAGAGGTAGCCCCTGGTATGAATTTATTGTCTATCATTTCTGTACATATTTTTATACATTTACAACATATTTATGTATCATACGTGTGTGCTGAGTTGCTTCAGTCATGTCTGACTCTGTGACCCCATGGACTGTAGCCCGTCAGGCTCCTCTGTCCTTGGCATTCTCCAGGCAAGAATACTGGAGTGGGTTTCCATGCCCTCCTTCAAAGAATCTTCCTGACCCAGGGATCGGACCTGTGTGTCTTATGTCTCCTGCATTGTCAGGCAGGTTCTTTACCACTGGTGTCACCTGGGAAGCCCATTTATGTATCAGTAAATGTTATCTATATAATGGTTTGCAGATTTGAAAAAATAAATGGTATCATACTGTATACATACTTATTTTTTTTTGCACTCAGCATTATGTTTTTGAGGTTGCACATATAATTCTAGTTCATTTATTTTGTCTGCCCTATATTCTCTCATTGTAGGAATTAGCACAATTTAAACATTAGCTTTTTAGTAGACATTTAGCTTAGTTCCTGTTTTTCCTTAGAACCAGTAACATGGCTGTAGACATACTCACACTTGTCTCATTCAGACTCTTATACGTGTGAGCAAAAATTTGTACCAAGAAACCACATTGCTAAGGCATAGGGCGCCGATGTTTCTAATGTTGTCAGATATTCCCAAATCACTTTCCAAAACTGTGTACCGTTGTACATTACTACTACAGAGGAACCTACAGGCTACGCACAGAGTCGGACATGACTGAGCAACTAACACACACACACACACACACACACACACACACACTAGCAGGTATGAAAATCCCTCGTTTTTCTTTTTATACTTGACACAGTCGTAATGGCCGAATTTGACAATGTTTGCCAAGCTGGCGGGCATAGGTTGGTGGTTTAATGCCCGATTACTTGGGAGGCAGAGTGTCTCATCTGTAGTGATTGGCCATTTAGTTTCCTCTTCTGCAAACTGCCTGTTCCTGTTACTTGGCCATTTTATGTTGGAATGTCTGTTTTTATCTTATTGATTAGAAAGACTTCAAAAAATGCGTATTTGCATATAATAACTTATGCATTATTATGCACATTGTAGATATTTTCTTCCAGCCTATGGCTTCTTTTTCCACTGTTTGTTTTTCATCTGTTTGTTTTACTGTGTCTTTTGATGTGCAGACATCTTACTATCAATATTGTCAAAATTATTGCTCTTTTAATTTACATCGTATGTTTTTTTTGGCTGGGCTGAGTTTTTGTTGCTGTAAGGGTTTTCTTTAGTTCTGGTGAAGCTGGGCTACTCTCTGGTGGCAGTGTGAGGACTTCTCATTGCAGTGACTTCTCTTGTTGCGGAGCACTGGCTCTGGGGTGTGCGGGCTTCAGAAGTTGCAGTTCCTGGGATCTAGAGCACAGGTTCAGAAGTTGTGGCCCACTGGTTTAGTTGCTGCATGACATGTGGGATCTTCTCAGATCAGGGATGGAACCTGTGTCTCCTGCATTGGCAGGCCGACTCCACCACTGAGCCACCAGGGAAGATCTTATGCTTTTTATATCTGTTTAAGAAACCTTTCTTTGTTTTAAGAGACTAAAGACATCCTACTGAATGTTAGTATGAAAATGGGAAATTCAATTTTCACAATTTGGGCTCAAATTCATCTGTGATACAGTTGAATGTGGAGAGTAAAGTTGGGATCTCATTTTAAATTTTTCTTATGGATAACCAGTTGTCACAGCCTCATGGATGGAACAGTCCATCATTTCACTGTTGTCATTAAAATATTTTTATTGTAAAATTTACCAACAGAAGAAGGATCTACAAACACACACGTAAAATTAAGGATTATAATAATAAACCATGATAAAGTGAAATAATAAACCATCAGCTGTGGTTATGACACAGGACATTGACAATATGTCAGAACATTTCTGCAGGCTACTTCCTGGTCTTATCCCCTTCCCTCCTTCCTCCCAATCCTGATGATAACTGCTCCTTTGGTTTTCTTTACTGATTTCCACATGTATATGTACCCTTACACAATAAATATTTAGCTTTGCCTTTCTTTAAATTTCATATGAATGGAAATATTCTGTGAGTATTATTTTTAACTTTAATTCTGTTTCTCATTTTCCCTGTAGTAAGAATTTTTTGTTTTATCTAATGTCATTTTATGATAGCCTTGACATCTCCTCCCACTGTTAATTTTGTTCAACATCCTCTTGACTGTTCTTGACCCTTTGCTTTTTTATTTGAATTTTAAGATAAGCTTGTAAAGTTATATTAAAAAATCCTGTTGGTATTATAGTTACATTGACCTTATAAATTACTTTTGGCAGATTTGACATATTTATGAGATAAAATGTTCAAATTCATGCCATAATATGTCTTCTCATTTATTCTGGTCTTGTTTTACATCTTTTGATAATATATAGTTCTCTTCTTATATTTTTTTTTTAAGTTTATTTCTCAAGGCCTTTCATATCGTCACTGTGAATGGGAACTTTAACAATTATGTTGTATAGTCAGTTGTTTGGTGATGGACTTGCTGTTGACTTTTATTTTTTCATTTTTGTATGATGATCTACTGCTGCTGTTTTAAAAGTGTCACAAATGTAGAATCTTTAAACAGTATAGATTTACTGTTGTGCAGCTTTGTTGACAGATCTCACTGGGATAAATTAAAGATGTCGATAGGATTGGGTTCCTTTTCAGAAGCTGGAGGGAGTATCTGTTTCCTTCCCTTTTCCCGCTCTCTGGAGGTCACTCACATTCCTGGCTATATGGTCTTACATCTCTTCAAATGGAAGCCGTATTACATATCTCTAACCTTGCTTCCATTATCACATCTCCACTTTTAAGGACCATGGGATTAGATTGGGCCTACTTTGGGTAATCCAGGATCATCTCTGCATCTCCAGATCTTTAATCTTAATCATATTTGCAAAGTACTTTTTGCCATGTAAGGTAGCGTATCCACAGGTTTTGGGAATGAGGGTGTGGGCATCTTTGAGGACCGTTACTCTGCCTACCGTAATTTGATATCTAGTCACATGTGGTGGGCTACAGTCCACGGGGTCACAAAGAGTTGGATATGACTGAGCGACTAAGCACAGCACAGCAACCGTGCAAAACATCACTGTTTCTGATACTTACCTGTAGATAAATAGGCTCTTAGAGCATCTCTTCTTTTGCTGTTTCTAAAACTTTATTTTTTTGTTGCATTGGATAGAATGTTCAGAACAATTTAAATGTAACTAGTATAGCAAGCATCCTTGTCTTGACCTCAGTGTTAAGGAGACCTTCTAAAGTCTTATGTGATGTTCCTGTGATTGATGTAGTAGATGTTGAGTAAGTGTCCTTTGTCAGGTTAAGGGATTTCCTTATCATTTGTAGTTCATAGTTTGCAAATATTGTAATAGTGGGTTTATTAATTTAGCCGTATGATGTTGCCAGCTTGGACTTGTTATGTTTTGGAGTTATGTTGTTGAAGGGTACAGTTTATAGTTGTTGATATCTTCTTGATGAATTTTTCCCCTATGATATAGTATTATTTTTTTTTATAGAATTTAATGCTTTTTTGGCTTAAATTACATTTTATTTTCTATTAATATGACTCCCTTACCTTTGGATAATATATGTGTATTTTATTTTTTCTTTATTTTCAATTTATCTGTGTGAAATGCAATCAGATAACATCTTTTAATAGGTAAATCTAATCCATTAATATTTGTTGTGATTAACAAAAACGTTTGGTCTTCATTTACCATCTTATTTTATTTTTTGTTAGTAAGTTTCTTTTACATTCCTTCCTCCCTCCCTCTCACCTTCTTTCTTTTGTTCTTTCCTTCCTTCTTTCATTACTTTGAAAGTTGATTAAAAGTTATATGAGAAAGTTTTTCCCGTCTGCTAAACTACAGATTGTATCTGCATTATTTTTGTGATTATCCTTAAAATTTTAAGATATTCAACTAAAATTTTTGTAACAAAGACTGGAGTTGCACAGTATTTCTATTTTCTTTCTTTTGACCACAATAAAGACTGCCTCCTGAGACACCTGTATGCAGGTCAAGAAGCAACAGTTAGAACCAGACATGAAACAATGGACTGGTTTCAAATTGGGAAAGGAGTGTATAAAGGCTGTATATTGTCACTCTGCTTATTTAGCTTCTATGCAGAGTACATCATGAGAAACACTGGGCTGGATGAAGCACAAGTTGGAATCTAGATTGCCAGGAGAAATATCAATAACCTCAGATATGCAGATGACACCACCCTTATGGCAGAAAGCAAAGAGGAACTACAGAGACTCTTGATGAAGGTGAAAGAGGAGAATGAAAAAACTGGCTTAAAACTCAACATTCAAAAAACTAAGATCATGGCATTCGGTCCCATCACTTCATGGGAAATAGATGGGGAAATAATAGAAACAGTGACAGAATTTATTTTGGGGGGCTCCAAAATCACCGCAGATGGTGACTGCAGCCATGAAATTAAAAGATGCTTCCTCCTTGGAAGAAAAGCTATGACCAACCTAGACAGCATATTAAAAGGCAGAGACATTACTTTGCAGACAAAGGTCCGTCTAGTCAAAGCTATGGTTTTTCCAGCAGTCATGGATGGATGGGAGAGTTGGACCATAAAGAAAGCTGAGCACAGAAGAATTGATGCTTTTGAACTGTGATGTTGGAGAAGACTCTTGAGAGTCCCTTGGACATCAAGGAGATCCAACCAGTTCATCCTAAAGGAAATCAGTCCTGAATATTCATTGGAAGGACTGATGCTGAAGCGGCAGCTCTAATACTGTGGCATCTGATGTGAAGAACTGACTCATTAGAAAAGACCCTGATGCGGGGAAAGAGTGAAGGCAGGAGGAGAAGGGGACGAAAGAGGATGAGATGGTTGGATGGCATCACTGACTCAATGGACATGAGTTTGGGTAAGATCCGGGAGATGGTAAAGGACAGGGAAGCCTGGAGTGCTGCAGTCCATGGGGTCGCAAAGAGTCAGACACAACTGAGTGACTGAACAACAACAGAAGACTTTAGCATGTATGTACCGTTGTTTTAGTTTAACCACTATTGTTTAAATCAAGAAGTTATGTTAAAAATTAATCGTTAAATTTACTGTTATATTTTCTCAGTTGCATTGCTCATTTTTGCTTCTATTTCCCATAGATTTCTTTTGCATTTACTTTTTCTACCCCTGAATACATGCTGTCATAATTTTCTTTTTAACTGAGATCCATAGGATGTAAATTCATGAATTCTTGGTGTACATAAAAAATCTTTATTTTGCTTTTGCTTTTTATGGTTGCAAATTTTTTATTGTGATAAAGTATTCATAACATAAAATTTACCATTTTAAATATTTTTAAGTGTACAGTTCCTTGGCATACCTACATTCACTTTGTTTTCCAGCCATTACCATCATTCATCTCCAGGATTTTTCATCTTCCCAAACTGCAACTCTTTACCCATTAACAATAACTTTCCATTCTCTTCTCCCTTTCTTTCCCCTGGCAACCACTCTTCTACTTTCTGTCTCCATGAATTTGGCTCTTCTAGGGACCTCGTATAAGTGAAACCACACACTGTGTGTCCTTTGTGTCCAGCTTCTTTCACTCAGCATAATGTCTTCAAGGTTTATCCAGATTGTGGCATGTGTCAGAATTTCAGTGCTTTTTATGGCTGAATAATATTAGAAAAGGCAGAGGAACCAGAGATCAAATTGCCAACATCCGATGAATCATCGAAAAAGCAAGAGAGTTCCAGAAAAAAATCGATTTCTGCTTTATTGACTATGCCAAAGCCTTTGACTGTGTGGATCACAATAAACTGTGGACAATTCTGAAAGAGATGGGCATACCAGACCACCTGACCTGCCTCTTGAGAAACCTGTATGCAGGTCAGGAAGCAACAGTTAGAACTGGACGTGGAACAACAGACTGGTTCCAAATAGGAAAAGGAGTATGTCAAGGCTGTATATTGTCACCCTGCTTATTTAACTTATATGCAGAGTACATCATGAGAAATGCTGGGCTGGAAGAAACACAAGCTGGAATCAAGATTGCCGGGAGAAATATCAATAACCTCAGATATGCAGATGACACCACCCTTATGGCAGAAAGTGAAGAGGAACTAAAGAGCCTCTTGATGAAAGTGAAAGAGGAGAGTGAAAAAGTTGACTTAAATCTCAACATTCAGAAAACTAAGATCATGGCATCTGGTCCCATCACTTCATGGCAAATAGATGGGGAAACAGTGGCTGACTTTATTTTTCTGGCCTCCAAAATCACTGCAGATGGTGATTGAAGCCATGAAATTAAAAGACGCTTACTCCTTGGAAGGAAAGTTATGACCAACCTAGATAGCATTAAAAAGCAGAGACATTACTTTGCAGACAAAGATCTGTCTAGTCAAGGCTATGGTTTTTCCAGTGGTCATGTATGCATGTGAGAGTTGGACTATAAAGAAAGCTGAGCGCTGAAGAATTGATGTTTTTGAACTGTGGTGTTGGAGAAGACTCTTGAGAGTCCCTTGGACTGCAAGAAGATCCAACCAGTCCATCCTAAAGGAGATCAGTCCTGGGTGTTCATTGGAAGGACTGATGTTGAAGCTGAAGCTCCAATACTTTGGCCACCTGATGCGAAGAGCTGACTCATTGGAAAAGACCCTGATGCTGGGAAGGATTGGGGGCAGGAGGAGAAGGGGACGACAGAGGATGAGATGGCTGGATGGCATCACCGACTCGATGGACATGGGTTGGGTAAACTCCAGGAATTGGTGAGGGACAGGGAGGCCTGGCATGCTGTGGTTCATGGGCTCACAAAGAGTCAGACACAACTGAGCGACTGAGCTGAACTGAACTGAATATTCTGTTGCATGAATATACCAAATTTTGTTTATCCATTCATATATCAGTTGACATTTGCATTGCTTCTGCCTTTTGGCTGTTGCTAATAAGGCTGCTATAAGCATGAGTGTGCAAATACCTAGGTCCCTGCCTTCAGTTCTGCTGGGTGTATGTATACTCTGGAGTGGAACTGCTGGGTCCTGTGGTGCTATCCTGTTTAATTTTTTGAGTTTCTGTCGTATGGTTTTTCCACGGTGGCTGCACTATTTTTGATTTACAGCATCAAGGCTCAAGTGTTTGTTTCTCCACATCCTCAACACTTGTTATTTCTGTTTTTTTTTTTTAAATTAATAACCATCCTGATGAATATAAAGGGCTATCTCACTGTGGTTTTGATTTACATTTCCCTGGTGATTAATGACGCTGAGTATCTTTTCATGTGCTAATTGTCCATTTGTATTTCTTCTTTGGAGAAATGTCAAGTACTTTGCCCATTTTTTCATGACTAGTTTGTTTTTGTGGTTCATTGTTTTCAGTCTTGATTGATAGTTTGATTGGTTTAAAATCCCTTAAGGTTATATCTTTTCCCTCATTTACTTTAAAGATGTTACTTCATTGCCTTCTGAAATCTCTTGTTGCTGCTGAGAAATCTATTGCTGTTGTACTTATCATTCTTTTATAAGCAATCTCTTTTTTTCTCAAAGATTTTGAGGTTGTCTCCTTATTTTTAATGTTCTGTATTTCATTACACCTTCTAGCCATAGATTATTTTTATTTATTCTAACACTCTTGCAATCTGAGGACTTATGTCTTTCTCCAGTTCTGTAAAACTGTTATCCATTGTTTATTTTAAGTTTTCAAATATCACTTCTTTCCTATTCTCAGTTCTAAGAATTTCAATTTGCTGTGTGTTGGAGCTTCTCGGTTTTTTCTCCCTGCTTCATAACAGGTTTTCATACATTAGAACAAACTGTTACCATTCTCTGCACTTGGTGTGACCCTCAGCTCTGTCCCCCATTCTACTCTTTGGACTCTGGACTGTATTCTTGAGAGTTTATCCTGCCTGGTAAATTAAAACTTTTTAGTGGCTTTATATTTCATTTAAAGATGTTATAATTGTTTCTGTCTCATATACATCTATTCTTATTTCATTTATTCCTCTTGTTCATAATTTAAAATTGTTTATGAATACATTAGATGTTTTGTTTATCCCTTTAACATTTTAAAAATAGCTCACGCTTCTGCTAGGCTCTCCTATGAACTTCATTGTATCTGGAATGAATTCACGCTGCTGTCTTTACTGTGTCTTGTTTGGCGTGAGCTGTGTTGTGTGTGTTTTGGGATTTTGGTGTGGGGCTTTCTCTGGGTGGGTGGGTTTGTGTTTCGTGGCTTGCAGTCGCCTCCTCTCTCTCCTCTCCTCCCTCCTGGGTGCTTTGGCGGCCGCCTGCTCACACATCTCCAGCAGCAGAGGAACTTGCGCGCTGCAAGATGGTGGGTGTGTCGCTGATCAGTCCTGAAGCCAGAGAGGGGCCAGATTTGATTCTGATCTCTTTTTCAGCTTCCTTTTGTGAGTAAAGGGAGAGGTGAGGTCCCACTCCATCCTCTGCCCCAATAGCAGTGATTTTGGCTCGATTGATCTGCCTTTGAAGAAGCTTTGGAGGCCCTTCTGTGCTGCTGGAGTCTAACTCCTGGCTGCCACTGCCTGCTTCCACATATGGAGCCCCCCAGCCCCACGCTGCCCCGACCCCGACCATCCTGCGTTCAGCTCCGTTCACATTCATCCAGTGTCTGTCTTGAATTCAAGGAGACTGTGCTGTTGTGGTTTTGTCTGGAGCATTAACATACCCTTTTATTTAGTTCCTTGCAACAGGCAACTCATAGCCCATGAGAGGCGTATTCTTTATTTGCTCAACATTTGTCCCATTGACTGTCTTTCAAATAGAGTTTCAGATTCAAGTTATCTCTCTGTAGGAAACTGAAGTGAAAAACCGAGTCTAATTTTGACACTTCCATTGCTGCGATACTGATAATCATTTATACCCTTCGGTATTACTTCTTTGTCCACCTTTTGGGAGAAAGCATGTGAATGTAAACACATTTGCAGGAATCCATCCCCGGAACCCCCTACCGCACCGGCTTTGGGGGTTTCCCTCTGTGGGTCTTCTTCTCTGACATTTCACTCACTGAATGATGCATTTTGAATTCATTCTGTGGGCACAAGTGCAAACGTCCTGCTGTCCTGCTGCTCAAGATGAGGTCTGGGGTGGGCGGGGTGGGTAGCAGCCTCTGCAGGCCACCCTTCATGCCCCCTGAATGATATCCTGCCTTTTTAACAAGATTTCCAGGTGATCTGCATAACCGCGGAAGTTTGAGAAGTGCTGTCTGCATGCCCTGTGCCCTGGCTCATGTATTTCTGGGGCTCCTGTTCACATGCTGTCCTCGTTTAGATGGTTGATTGTGTGGTTCCCCTCTTCATAATGAGCTGGATGCTTCATTCTCTAAATTCTGAAGAGTCTGATGAAGACACCCTGACATAACTTTGGGTTCTCTGGAGAACAAGCCAAGCTAAAATGAGGCTGCAGTAGGGTGAGGGATGCTGGAGGGGATTGTGGGCAAAGGATTGACCTCTGTATTGTGCTGAAAACCACAGCAGAAGGTGCTGGCCTTCTGTTCTTTCCCACAGGATATCTTCAGCTTCTCTGGCCCATGAACTGGGAGGTGCTGGGGTTTCTCCGAGGGGTGTGTGTGTATTTTTGGCCCTGCAGCAGGGCATCTTGCCAACTTGAAGTGGACAGACCTGAAGCATTCTCTCCATTCATGGCAACAGCCTACAGGGCACTGAATTCTACCTTTTTATAAAACTGTTTATATCGTGGCCTCTGTAAGAGCCTCCTGTGGCCGCTACAACAGATTATCATGAACCGGGTGGCTTAACACAGCAGCAATGTATTCTCTAACAGTCTGGAGGCCAGAAGTCTAGGTCAGCATCCCTGGGATGAAGTCAGGGTGTCGGCAGGCTGCACGCCCTCCGGAGGCTCTCAGGGGTGGTCCTTCCTGGTCTCTTCCAGCTGCACGTGGCGGCCGGCGTTCCTGGGCTTGTGGCCGCATCACTCCATCCTCTGCCTGCATGTCCATACGGCCTCCTCCTCCTCCTCCGTCCCTGTCAAATCCCCTTCTGCCCCCTTCTTATGAGGACCCTTGTGGTGTCATTTAGGGCCCACCTGGATCATCAGGATAATCTCCCTATTTCAAGGTCCTTAATTTAGTCACACTTGCAAAGTCCATTTCACCATGTAAGATTGTGTTCTCAGGTTCCAGGGGCAGGACATGGGGGTCTTGGCGGGGGGAGGCCTTTTTCAGACAACCACAGCATCCAAGAGAAAGGGTGAGGGTGTTTCCAGGGAGCCCAAACGGGGCACCCCTCTCCAAGAAGAGCGGATAGAAGGTGTTTTTCTAAAAGAAAGAGATGGCTGAGTATTTGTTGAGTCTCAACCATTTATGTTTCAACCCCCTCCACCCCTTTTAGGCAGTAAGGCTTTTAGGGGAGAGCTCTGTGTCCCTTGTCCCTGGCTTCTGGGGATTAGCTGAGACCCCAAGGGCAGGAATTGGGGTAGATTAAACTGGGGAGATTTCAGAGGACACACTGCTGGGGGGGTGCATGTGTCCTGTCGCCTTATTCCAGGTGCAGCAGCTGAAGACCAAGTTAGGCGCTTTGATTGGAGACAGAAACAGCGCAGCCTGCACCCTAGGGCTGTGTGTATCGTATTCAGACTCTGGGTTCTGGGGCGCTCATCAGGCTGGGTGGGCACCAGCTGGAAGGGGGGGTTTCTCCTTCAGGGCAAAAGAGGCTCAGGGCTGGGTGGAAGCAGCGCCCCTCTGTGTCCGAGACCCCCTGGCATGCTGTGGGCGCCCCTCCCCGCGGCCCCCCTCACGGAGGTGTGCACGCCGCTCCCAGGCGGGCTGCCACCGCTGCCTAGGGGGCTGAGCGAAGCCAGGACAGGGCCCTCCATCGCTGCCCTGTCCTCTGCCCCCTCCTTCTCCGCAGGGTGAGCCGAGCGCCTGGAGCCGTCTCTTCAGAAGCCTGGCACGACTGCCCCTTCTTGGCGGATGGTGCAGCTGTAAATCGTGTAACCCTGGAGAAGAGTTCGCTCCATCACGGTGTTTCACACGCTTCTCTGCAGAGCGTTGGTGACTTAATTAACCTACTTGCAGACGTAGGCGCTGAAAGATACATTCCCCGTGCCTCTCCATCCCGTGTTCAGTCGTCATATGCTTAAATTGCAAATCCTCGTGAACTGTAACCCAGTGTCTCATGGCCCTTGATCCTACATTTCCCCGAAGATCCTCTATCTTCACGTGTGTCAGAGTTAGAGCATGTGGCTGCTAGAAAAGGGTATGGCTATATTAAACCACGCAAAAAACCTCCTCTATTGAAATATGGCTAAGAACATGGCTTAATACTCCTAATGACAGACGGTTCCAAGTTTGGCTTCAGAGCCAGTTGTTTGCCCAACGCCATTGTGCCTGTGTTTGGAAAAACAAGTCCCAGAAGGTGCTGAGCTTGAGGGGGTGGGGGAGATAGACTTATTTATCATCAACACACTCCCAGCTCCGTGTGAGCCAGTGTGTGCCTCTCCTTGTGGACCTTATTTTCTAAAATCCTTGCTTCCCTCCATAGGCACTTACCCCTTCTCTTTCCATCTCCAGGAGACCCTCTTCCCTTAATTTTAGAAAAGATTCTCTGATGCCCTAACATTGACAAAAATTTGGGAATAAAATGAGGGCAGAGGATCGCTGAATTCTGACCAAAACCAGTAATGGTTCATTTCTGAAGAATTGTTTTCCCTTAAGGAAGTTAAGATATTTGCAAGTTCCCCCACCACTGGCCCTTCCCCCTGAAACAATTGATTCTTTTGAGCTCAAAATGTTGTATCATAAGCACATTTTTTATGGCTAAAAATTGGGGTTTACAGAGAGAAAATGACAAGCCTGTAATTGGCATACTTGGTATGAAAGTTTGCTTGCATATAAGAGATTCATGTTTGTAATTTCGTTTTAGGAAAACATTCTAAGCATCCAGGGAACCGCAGGAGGGCATGGGCTATGGGAACTCTCTCTCCAGAACCACCTGGTTTCAGATTCACCCATAAAAATGGAACCACATGGAGTTTTATTCCAGTGTTCTGGGATCCATGGGCATTTTCACCCAACTGGAGATGAAATTCAAAGTGCAAACATTTGGCAGCTGGCAGTTTCTGACTATATTCACCAATGTATATTATCCTTTTTTTTTTTGGTCTCTATTCCGAGTTCCTAATTAGGCCTGTATCATGTCACGCTTGGCTCCTTTGAATTCATGTGTGCTAGCTGTCATTGGGGCTTAGCCGCAACCCGAAACATCTCACGGACACAGAGAAGACAGTGGCATACAATTAACCGTGTCTGCCAGCTCCCCGTGAGCAGAGCCGCGGCCCGACCTGGCGTTTGGTGTGCGGTTCTCCCCCCTCTCCCGCTCCCCTCACCTTGGTGCGTCACCACAGTGATGATGTGCTGCCTCTGTTCTCCCGCTGTTAGACGAGCGCAGGTGCAAAGATCCCTGTTTGTGGGAAGTTTTCCTTGGCTTTACGTTTTAATGGAAGATCCCTACCCGAGCGGTGTAAAATGAGAAGGAAGGACTTATTTTCCGTGTTGTTGTCTGTTTCTCTGTCGCCTTTTGTCTTTCTGAGTAAATAGCGTCTTACTCCACACATGGCTTTGCGAACTTCTTCTGCCCTTCCCTGGGATGTTCCTCCCCAGGAGCTCTCTTTCTGATGCCACGTGGTCTGCCCAGCATGGATGCAGTGTGGTTTTCTCTCTTCTGCACCTCTCCAGATGGCCGTTTAGGGTTTTTCCAGTCTTCCACCTTTGTAAGGCCAAGGACATCTTTGCTGATTCTCTGGGACACTTGTGAGGTGGTTTCTATAGGAGGCATCCCTACAGACGGAGCAATGTTCCTTCACTGATTAAATTGTGAGCAGATGATCTGCCCTGAGAATTTGAGGAAGCAAATGTTGGTGGGGTCAGGGTCTGGGAGGTACTTTTTGATATCATCTCATTTAGTCCTTTAGGGATTCCCTGGTATCTCAGCGATAAAGAATTTGCCCAAAATGCAGAAGCTACAGGAGATGTGGGTTCAATCCCTGGGTCAGGAAGATCCCCTGGAGGAGGGCATTGCAAACAACTCCAGTATTCCTTCTTGGAGAATTCCATGGCCAGAGGAACCTGGCGGGTTACAGTCCATGGGGTCACAAAGTCATACACGGCTGAAGCAACTTAGCACATAGCACATTTAGTCCTGATTGTGGTCCCAGGATGGCAGTTTTACTTGCTTCATAGAGACGATGACTCTGAGGTTCTATAACTTGTCTTAGGCACCACTAGGGAGCAACTGCCCTGAGATTGGAACCCCAACTTTTCACACCACGTCTGGAGCTTTTTTTCCCCAATAAGCCTGTCTTTGCGGATAGTTGCATTTATTTGCATGATAGTCTGTGGTTTAATCCCGCTCCAGTATTCTCGACTGGGAAATCCCATAGGTAGAGGAGCCTGGTGGGCTACAGTCCATGGGGTCACAAGGAGTCAGACATGACTTAGAGAGTAAACAACAGCAGCAACTGGTCTAATCACCTACAGTGGCTGACAGTGGCCAGTGGGTGAGTGTAGTGGTCCTCATCAGGGGCTTCTGGGAGATTCTCATCCGTGGGAAGAACCCACCGTCAGAGTTCCTCTCTAACAGCAAAACCATACAAAAGCATCAACATTCTCCTCTTGCTCACATCTTTGGTGATGTAGTGTGTAAAACTACAGTTGTCCACATGGCCAGGGACTGGAGATGTAGCTTTTTTTTTAATGCCAATTTATCTGTGTTTTTCCCCTCGGTTTTAAATACATACAATTTTATTTTCCAATAAAGTGTATAACATGATCTGATACACATGTGCGTGGTGGAGTGATCACCAATTTCCAGATAACGTATGCATTACTGGTAATTATAGTCACCATTCTGTGTGTTAGAGCCTCAGAACTCACTCTCATAAGTCAGAAGGTACACACTTTGAGTTACATCTCCCTGTTTCCTCATTCCCCTAGCCCTGGGAAATCATTCTATTCATTTTATATGAAATCAGCCTTTTTTTTTTTTAAAGATTCCCCAGAGTACTTATATGGGCTTTCCTGATAGCTCAGTTGGTAAAGAATCTGCCTGCAATGCAGGAGACCCCAATTTGATTCTTGGGTTGGGAAGATCCCCTGGAGAAGGAAAAGGCTACCCACTCCAATATTCTGGCCTGGAGAATTCCATGGACTGTACAGTCCATGGGGTTGCAAAGAGTCGGACACAACTGAGTGACTTTCCCTTTCACAGTACTTAGGTCATACAGCATGGAATATTGGTCTTTGTCTGTCTGGCTCATTTCACTCAGCATAATACCATCTGGTTTATGTTGTCACAAAAGACAAGGTTCCCTTTTAATGGCTTAATATTATTCCATTGTGTTACACATATCACATTTTCTGTATCTATTCATGTGGTGATGAATGGACTCTTAGGCTGTTCCCATGTCTTGGCTATTGCATGTACCCCTGCAGTGAACATGGGGGTGCAGATAACCCTTTGAGATAGTTATTTCATCTCCTTAGAATATGTGCCCAGAAACAGGATTGCTAGATCATATGGTCGATTATTTTTAATTTTTTGAGAAGCCTCCATCCTGTTTCCCACGGTGGCTATATCAGTTTACATTCTAGCAACAGTGGACAAGGGTTCCCTTTTGTTTATGTCTTCATCAGTGTTTATCTCTTGTTTTTTGACGATAGCCCTTGTAACAGGTGTGAGGTGATGGCTCACTGTGGTTTTGATTTGCATTTCCCTGATGTTAATGTTAAGTTCTTGCACTTGTTGGCCACTTGTATGTTGTCTTTATTAAAATGTCTATTCAAGTACTCTGCCTATTTCATTTTTTAAATTGAAGCGTAGTTGATTTATATATTCATATAAATATGAATATATTTATAAATATAAATAAATATATTTTAAATAAATATATATTTAAATAAATATATATTATGCATAATATAAATATATAATACACAAATATATTTTATATAAATATATATTTATAAATATTTATAAATATATATATTATATATATATTAAATAAATATATATTTATAAATATATATATAATATATATATTTTAAATAAATATATTTTATATAAATCAACTGTACTTCAATATAATATATTACATTATTTGGTTTCAGGTGTACCACATAGTGATCCAATATTTTTTGTAGATTATAATCCATTTAAGGGCTTCCCTGGTGGCTCAGTGGTGGAGAATCCACTGCAATGCAGGAGACCTGGGTTCAGTTCCTGAGTCGGGAAGATCCCCTGGAGAAGGAAATGGCAACCCACTCCAGCATTCTTGCCTGGAGAATTCCATGGACAGAGGAGGCTGGAGGGCTACAGTCCATGGGGTGGCAAAGAGTCGGGCACGACAGTAACTAACCAGCAGCTCCATTTGCAGTTACCGTAGAGTGCCGGCTCTGCTCCCTGCGTCACACAGCGCACACTCGCCGCTTGTCTCTCCCGTTCGTGGTGCCTCTTTCTCTCCTCCCCCCTCCCCGCCTCCCCTTCCCACTGGTCACCGCTAGTTTGTTCTCTGGCTTCTGTGATCGCAATGCGCACACAGAGGACACAGAGTTAGAGGCAGGCCGGGCCGTCCCCTCGGACAGGTGCTGAATCCTAAGGGTCAAGTAGGAGACAACCCACCTCTCCCAGCGCCTTGGACAGGACGCTGTTTAAGGATGAGCTCAGACCTAAGAATTTGTGGCGCCAGAAAGGAGCCCCTTCACAGCGATGGCAAACTAGACGGCGCCAGGCTCAAGGCAAGCAAGCCAAGTGCAGCTGAAAGGACAGGTAAATACACACCCACAGATCCTCACTGCAGGCACGCGGACGGCGGCATCTCATAAGAGCATCTTGCAAGATGAGAAGGAAAACTGCTTGGGTGTTTAAACCTGGACCTCCTGAATACAGACAGCTAAGAAAAGCCCTTTCCGGCAGGAGGCATTGCCTCTCCGAACCTTCACTGGAGGGGTTGTAGATAATGTGGTTTCTCTTACAGGGAGCAGAGAGCAGCATTTTAGCCTAATGGGCAGAGTTAACCTTCTTTGTCTCATTGTTTTCCAGATTCATTGTAACCAAGGGCACATATATTTGCCTCTTGTCCTTAAAGATCCATTATATTTGATTTTTTTGTTTTGCTTTTGTACTGTCATTTCAAAGAATCAAACAATTTTTAGTAATCAGTGTTTGGAGCTTAAGATAACATTGGTTGAATTTTTCACAGTCAGAGGCAAGTTTCAACCTTTAATATCTACCAAAGTTCAATGAATTTATTTCCTCTTTAAGGACCTAGAGGCGATCTGAATCATTTTTACTGTCATGTAACATCCCCAAACAATATTTTATGAGGCCGAGTTTAGTTTGTGGTTAATAGATGCAGGCTTAGTTAAGGCGTTCACATGGGCAGCTCCTTGTTTTAGAAATGTCTGTTTATTATCAGTTTAATGCGGATGGAACTACTTATTCACTCTTCAGAAACCCTTTATGACTCCTAATTAAAGTCTTTGTCTGAACACAAAATAATTAATACGAAAGATGAAGCCAAGGGAAAGAAGCAACTGTGAAATCGTCACTCGGTTGTATGGTAAGCAGTATTTAATCATTAGAGGAACAGTGTTTGCACTTTTGGAAAGAAAACAAGGCGCAGACTTCATGTTTATTTAACACTTTGACTAGTTCTTCTCGGAGGTCTGAAATGAGCCTTATGGAGCGCCACAGCAGTAAATCACGGGTTCTGGAAATTACTGGGTCTTAAACAGTAGTGTCATTTTAAACCTAAATAGTTTGGTGGTGCTCCGGCCCATAAAACTGACCTCTTAGAGCAACATGGACTGTTTACACTGAAAGACAAGTAAAGGAAATAAAAACAACACATAAACTATAGTGCTGCCAGGATGGCATTTATTCTGGTTGGATTTGGGCTTGAAAGCTGATGCTGGGTGATGGGCATGGAGCACTCCCGTGTCACCAAACAGGGGTCCGCGTCTGCACCCCGAGGCCCCCCCTGGTCTCTTCTGCCCCGTGAAGGCTTCTGCAAAGCACCGCCAGCTTTGCAGGGTGGGCTGTGGTCGCCAGCCCCCCAAAGCGGGAGATGTGTCCAGAGGAGACGAGCCTCATTAGTGGGTGCATGAGGGCCGGGTGAAAATTCACAGCAGCCTCTTTTTACAGAAACTGTAAATAAAGGTGACTGGCCAGCCCAAGGGACTGGTCACGGGATGAGGCATTTTCACCTCTGGGTCACTGCTTCCAGCGACACCTCAATGGGGACCTGAGGTCCCTAGTGCAGCAGCCCTGTGTGGGGCTGGGACTCGGGGAGGGGGCTCTGAGCTCCCCTCTGGAGAGAGGCATGGGGGTGCCCTGGAGGGAAGGGTGACAGGGATGCAGGTGAGTGGCAACAGAAGGTGAGCCCGGTACTCACCTCCAGCCCGCCAGCTTGGGTCTGGGCTCCAGATAGGGACGGGGGGCTGGAGAGCGAGAAGCATCGGGGGAAGGAGGCAGCGGCCCTGGACTCGAGCACTTTGCTGTGCCCTCTGCGAGACGCCTGTATTTCCTGGGCTCTGGGAGCGGCTGTTCAAATCCTGCAGGGAGCCCGGGGGCAGTTCCGGCATGGCCTCGCCTCCAGGTCCTTTGTGGCCAAATACACTTTGGCGCAGAGCACGGGCTGTGAATACTGAATACTCCTCAGTCATGTCCGACTCTTTGCAACCCCACGGAGCTGCCTGCATTTTTATAGTGATTTCTGTTGCCAAGACCGAGCCAAGGGCACATCCCAGCACACTCCCTCTACCCCCATACGGCCCCTGCCCCGCATATGTTATATATTCATTTTCGATAATTTGGAACATGTAGAAAAGCAGAAATGATAAAATAACTCACCTGGTCATAACCACGGTAAGCAGGTTTGCATCTGTTTGTCCTCTGTCCACATGGCTTCTCCTATAGTTGTGCTGTTTGATACGAGAACATGATTTTATAATTCATTGAGTGCACCTGCCGTAATTAGGAAAACAGCCTCCTACTGTTGGACATTCAGGTCGCTTCCAGTTTTGTGCAGTCCTAACGTCCCGAGCTGTCTGTGACTCATCCCCTGGGCTTCCCAGGTGGCCCTAGTGATAAAGAACCCGCCTACCAAAGAAGGAGACATAAGAGATGTGGGTTCGATCCCTGGGTGGGAAGATCCCTTGGAGGAGGGCATGGCAACCCACTCCTGTATTCTTGCCTGGAGAATCCCGTGGACAGAGGAGCCTGGTGGGCTACAGTCCAGGGGGCTGCAAAGAGTTGGACACGACTGAAGTGACTCAGCACACAAGCAAGCAGTGCCTGGAGCTGTCTGTGATTCATCAAATTGGGCTCCTCTGCTCTCCCTGGGGGCCCATCTCCCTGGGGGGCCCATCTCTGTGGGGGCCCATTTCCCTGGGGATCCACCTCCTCGGGGGCCCATCTCCATGGGGGACCCATCTCCCTGGGAGCCCATCTCCTGGGGGGCCCATCTCCCTGGGGGGGCATCTCCTGGGGGCCCATCTCTAAGGGGACCCATCTCCCAGGGGACCCATCTCCCTGAGGGCCCATCTCCCTTGGGGAGCCCATCTACTGGGGGCCTGTCTCCCTGGGGGCCCATTTCCCTGGAGGCCCATCTCCTGGGGATGCATCTCCCTGGGGGCCCATCTCTGTGGGGGCCCATTTCCCTGGGGGTCCATCTCCTCTGGGGCCCATCTCCATGGGGGCCCATTTCCCTGGAGGCCTATCTTCCTGGGGGGCTCTGTCCTGGGGGCCCATCTCCATGGGGGCCCATCTTCCAGGGGACCCATCTCCCTGAGGGCCCATCTCCTGGTGGGCCCATCTCTGTGGGGGCCCATCTTCCTGGGGGCCTATCTCCATGGGGGCCCATCTCCCAGGGGGCCCATCTCCCTGGGGGGCCAATCTCCTGAGGGACCCATCTCCCTGGGGGCCCATCTCCTGGGGGTCCATCTCCTTGGGGGGCCCATTTCCCGGGGGCCCATCTCCCAGGGGGCCCATCTACTTGGGGGGCCCATCTCCATGGGGGCCCATCTCCCGGGGAACCATCTCCATGGGGGCCCATCTCCCAGGGGGCCCATCTCCCTGGGGGCCCATCTCCCGGGGACCGGTCTCTGAGGGAGGGGAGGCGCAGCTCTTGGGCCCTCTCCCTTCGGCTCCTCTTGACCTTCACGACCCCGAGGCTCCCATTCCTCTGCCACCCACTCTCCCTGGCCCTGTAGCTCTGGAGGAAGCCGGGACCAGCTCATGCCCCATCCACACCTCCTGTTCAGTAGGCATTTCTTTATACCCGCTGCAGGCAGGGCACCAGGCCGGGGTGACTGGCGGATAGACGACTGAGGCTCCTGTGATCAGCCGCCTTCTGTGTGCGGGGAGGAAGAAGGAAGCTGAGACCCGCGTCTGCCATCCCCCTGGTGACTGCTTGACCGCCGTCAAGGAGACGACCCAGCATCACGTGCTGTCGGGAACCGAAGAGGCCACTCGGATTGTGCAGCAGTTGTGGGTTCAGCTGAGCTTTGAGGGATGGATGGGGGCGAGGCGGGCAGTGAGGAGGGAGGGGGGCATCTAGGCTCAGGGGGCTCAAGGGCTGGCAGGTGCCGGCTCGGTTGGCATGTTGTCAGCAGAAGCAGCAGAGCTGGCAGGGGTCCTCCCTCGGAGGGGCCCCACTGCTTGAAAAGGGATGCTCTGACTGTGTCTGGGTCACTCGACTTACTCGCCCAGAAGGCACAGGAAAGGCGACGGAATGTTTTGACTTGGGAGGATGTATTTGGTCTCATTCCCCACATCTCATAAATACAGAGCAATTCTAGGCATCTCTTTAGGTGTCTTTGTGATCTTTCCGAGTCGCCTAAGACTCACCGCTTCTGGGGGCAGGGTCCGCACTGGGGGGCGAGCCGGCCAGAAGCTGCGTCCAGAGGTGGACAGATGTCGGCTGTCCAGCTGCTCCCCTCCAGATGCGGCTGAGGTGGCCTCTCACTCTCAAAGTCAAGGGTCAGGTGTTTGTCATGAGTCCTAAGCTCTCTTTTCTAGTGACAGCCGAACCATCTCAGGGCTCTCTGTCCACGTGGAAAGCATTTCCCTTTCTGAGTCCATCGCTTTGCAAGGACACCAGGAAGTCCATGGACTGAGGCTCGGATTCAGTATTTCGGGAGCCTGAAGGGGTCTGCTGTAGCCTTTATTAAACCTCTGATGAACAGACCACTGTAAGTCCAATTATTAATCTTTAGGAAACTTGACCCTTCAATTAACTGAGTCATAATTGCATCGTGGACCATCAAAAACCTTGCATTATTAATGAGCATTTAAGGTCAATATTCGTTCACTTCGCTTTATTGTCTGTGATATTTATCACCTGTAATATGACTTCCTGGTTAATTATACAGAACCATGCAGCATTCACTTTTGATTAATGTGGAAAGTTCATGCAGACTTTGTTAAAAAAACATTTATTATGTGTGATGTATTATAATAAACCGTTTTTTTTCCCCGAGCTTTGTCCTATGTACATATGTTTTCAATATTTAGAAAATTTTCCCATGTGGAGGAACTTCCTAATACATGAAATTGAGAAAATTTAATAAATCATGCTAGCCACCTGCACGATGTGTGTTTTCTATTGTGATACGATCTTCTGGTGGGAAGGCTGGGGTCATAGCTTAGGCAAGATGATAAACGCATTTTAACTTGAAGGAACTGCTGTGAAATTGTATTCCAGGCGCCCCCTGATTGCACAGGGGACCACAGGAAGGAGTGGAAGGAGTATGTTCTTGGCGTCTCAAGACTTGGGCCGTAATTAGCTGTGTGACCTTGGGCAACTTACTCTGCATCTCGTCATCTCATAAATTAATCTGTATTCATTGATTAATACCTCCCCAGCCTCCCTCATGGGGCACGGTGGAGGATCAAAGACTCCAGTGCCTGTGAGCGGTCTTTGTGCGGTGAAACACGCCACGCCGGGCTGTCCTGATCATTTTGGGTGGAATTCCTTCCAGTTCCTCTTGCAGTGGTGGCATTAGCCCTGGTCCTTGCTGGGCAGAGGCTGGTTCTGATGGAGAGAAGCCAGTTTGGTGATGAACGGTCTGTAGCATAAACAAGTTTCTGGAAAGGGAGCAGGAAGCCAGGTCAGTGTGTGACACGGGCTGAACGGAGTCCCCCTGCCCCCTGTCCCTAGTTCAAGTTTGGCCAGCACCTCAGAGTGTGACTGTGTTTGGAGATGGAGCCTTCAGACAGGTGATCGAGGTAAAATGAGGTCCTGCGGGAGGGGGGAGGCTAATCCAGGTGACTCGTCGCGTGGGCTGGAGTCCTTGTAGGAAGAGGAGAGGAGGATACAGACATGGGGGGAGGACCACAGGGAGGAGGAGGCCGTCTGCCCGCCGAGGAGAGCGGACTTGGGAGGACCCAGCCCTGGGGGCTGGCACCACCTTAGGGCAGCCCTGGGAGGCTGATGCAGGCCTCTTAGTGGAGGGCTGGCCGAGATGCCCACTCGCTCTGGGTCTGGACGTAATGCCACCTTATCTGTCTGCCTGGGCACACAGGGAGGGCCTGAGGAGTATCAGGCCCAAGTGAGCAATGCAGGTGGCGTCACGGTGGGCATGGGGTGGGACTAGGCATGGAGGGCAGACTGCTCTCCAGGCCCCTCTCAGGGCCAAGAGCCGCAGGGTCTCGCTGTCATCTCCCAACATGGGTCACGAGGGAACCCACGACATCAGTTCCCGCTCGAGATTGTACTGACGAGGAGGCAGACTTGCCAAGTGTGACCGGTCCTGGTCGGGGCTGGCCCCTGCGGGCGAGGCCGAGGTCCCGCCGGGCAAGGACAGCCCCGCTTTGCGCTGGCCTCGGGGACGGGCGCCCTGGGCTCTGCAGATGGACTGTGCGCTCAGGCCCTGCCTGGCCCTGCCAAAGGTCCGCTGTCCTGTCGGGTCTAGACCACCCGGGAGAAGGGTCACCTGAAACTCTGGCAGGAATGAGAGGCAACAAGGCCCCAACTCGGACGCGTACCCGAGGAGCTCACAACGGATCGCGGCCGCGCTCCACCGGCTTGTGGCAGGCAGACCCCCCGACTTCAGGCCCCCGTCACAGCTTCTAGGGTCTTGTGGTGATGCATGTGAATCTTGTTTCTGTCTCCTCATCTTTTAAAAAGGGGTGCCACTTTGTACGTTCACGTGCCAGAGGGAGCTAGGTGTGAACGTTAAAAAGGCATGCAATTCCCAGGACCGTCCAGTAGGGAGGAAACTTCTAGAACACCAAGAAAATCGTCTTGTTCCACGCTCATGAGAAAGTGAGGCCTGAGACTTGGCCTCCTCTTCTCTCTCATCTGCGGGTAGGAGGGTGACATGCTAAGGCCCTCCGGAGAGACCTTCAAATCGCCAGGAGACACAGGCAGTGGGAGTGTTCATCTTAGGTCAGATGACTTCATCCTACTGGGCAGCATCAGCTGTGAATGGTCTGGGGCTGGAAGGAACCCACGGGGCTTGTGCCCTTGTCAGTCAGTCAGCTATTGGCTGGCAGCTATGGGATCAGAGGGCAAGCAATGATTTTCAATTAGAAGGACTCAGTTTATAGAAAACAATGAAAATTGCTGAACGAAAGACAAAAGTTGGCATGATTTGCTCCATTGTTTGCTGTTGCTGTTTAGTCGCTCAGTCGTGTCCAGAGCTTTGCAAGCCCAGGGACTGTAGCCCACCAGGCTCCTCTGTCCATGGGATTCTCCAGGCCAGACTATGGAGTGGGTTGCCATTTCCTTCACCAGGGGATCTTCCCGACCCAGGGATCGAACCCGCGTCTCCTACATTGGCACTGAGCTACCAGGGAAACCCTGATTTGCTCTGAAAGAGACCAAAGTGTGTGCAGGCTGAGAACTCTTGAGGACATTTTCTCGGGCTTGGGACATCAAGAGAGGAGTCTTACAGAGAGGGGGGTCTTATCCTTGAGAGGGGGGTCTTATCCTTTCGGGCCCCAACTTTTCCTGGACAAGGAACTGGTGGGGTGTGTGGAGCTGCTCTGCGGAATGAAGCCTCCCTCTGCACCCTGTCTGCACCCCAGCCCTGCCTGTCTCCCTCCATTCCTCCCTTGGGTTGGGGCTCAGTCTTCCCACAAATGATGTTCCATCTCTCCTTGGGGACAGCTCAGGCCCAAAGGCCAGTGACTAATTTCCCGAGCCACCTTCACTATGAAATATTCTCTTATTTAAAACATTTTTTGATAAATTATCTGTCAACAGTAGATGAAGTTAACATTTCTTTTGATCGATAAAATAAATATTGAGGTTATGAGCTAAATACCGTCTAAATTTCTTAGGACTATTGCATATTTTGGTGTTCTTCTGATTCTAGCCCATGTGTTTTAACAAATTTTGCAGAGCTGTTATAATTTTCATTCATAATATATGATGGGTTTGTACGAATTTCCTCCATGTGTGAAATCTATTTAATGTTAACATTCTTAAATTGGAGTTGGTTATAAATAATGTACCAAGAGATGTGAAGCAGGGCACATAATTTCTTTGTGCTGTACCTGTCAGAGCAACGGTTACATTTTTAGTATTTAGCAAATAGTTTTGCACAACCTGGACCCAGATTACTTCTATCAAAGAGAGAGGACTCTGTCCTAGTTTGTGTAAATTAAAAATCTTTAGCCAGTTTGTGGCCAAAATATAAATAGTGTAAAGAGCTTGCAGACAACATTTATTTTGTATGTACATTAATGGGCACTTCCATTTTTCCTGGAGGCCAGAATCCACTTTGAAATTCATGTTTGATAAATTCCCCGGCTTCCTGAGTAATTTAACTGTCTATAGGGCTGTTGATCCTCGGAGTGTATCACTGAACCTCAGGGACGTGTGTACCATTTCTGCATATCCAAGTTCAAATATATGCTCAAGATCGGTTTAAATTTTAAGTTGTTGATCTTATTTCTGATAGATTTGTTAGCTTATCCTCCATTTCATTTCTAAAACCTGCTCCTAATCCTCAAATACTCTCTTCTTAAACACGTCTTTGCTAAATTCATTGATTGCATTAGTAAAATGTATCTTGAACAGTCATTCTGCAAGCATGCTGTAACATGAATGGTTCTGGTGCCTTCAGTCAAAGACTGAAAATTTGATAATCTAGCTGTCAGTTATCACCTGCCTTCTAACTTGTTCTTAGTCTTTGGTAAGAATAAGAACAAAAACTAGTAAGTTTTCATGTCTGTTCCAGTATGTCTGTAACATTTTTAGCAGTTCTCATAGATTTTAACTAGTTTTCGTGCTATCTGGTTTGCAATATAAAATGCTAACCTAGTCCTCATTTTTTTGTGCTTTCTTATAATTATTGACATTTTGTTGGTATTACAAGTACTGTTTTTTCCAAATAAGGTTTTTAATTGATTGTTATTGATAAAAGTGAGTAACTGACTTTTTCTCACTGGTCTATTTTTAAAGGGAAATCTGAGCATTATTAAAAGAATTCTGCAAACACTGAATTCAGACCATTTGCTATATTTATAAACAATTTTTCTTAGGCATGTGAAGATTCCCAGGCATTTTAATAAATGTCTGTTTTTTGAAGTTGTGACCCTCTTAATCACCTTGGACTATAACTTGCATTTGGTAGGCAAAGGGACTGGGACTCAGATGGTTAGATGCTGGTGTGCCTGGGGTAGGGATGGTTCTAGAACCCAGGAATGCCGTGCCTCAGGCCAGGGCTGTGCTGAATGTCATCTGTTTCTCCCTAAACGAGATTGAGTTCTGAAAACAGCTCTCCCAGCAAAATACATATTAGTTCAAATCTCAAACTTCCGTCCATATTCGTTCTCCTTATCTTTTCCGTCTGTCCTGTTCGTGGAGCTCGCCTACCTGGGCCAAGCGCAGGTGCAGCTGGAGGCTGGTGCTCTGCGTCTCAGCAGCTTATTTCTTCTCCCAAGTCAGCTCAGAATTTTGAGGCCTTTCTGACTTTTATACTTTTCTCCTCTACGAGGAAATTAGTCTAAGGGAAAAAAAAAAATCCTTCTGTGTGGCCTGTTCTGCAGGACTTAGGAACTTCCTCGTCTTAGTTTTCAGGTCCAACCTGACTTAGCAGCGCCAGAATTCAAATTTACAGTCTCTGGGGCAACATTTTAATAGAGTTTTTCCTGGTGTTAAAGCTTAACTCTGGTGTTACATTCATACTCTACCATGGAGGTTTAACCACCCAATTTTATTAGCAGCAAAATAAAAGTATCAGGGAACTAAAATCTCGGTGTTTGTGTCCTAGGAGGGAGCAGCCTTGCCCCCTTCTCCCAATGGTAATTTACATCTTCTTGGATCAGGGTGCCTGTAAACTTGGAGAGCGGTAAAAAAAAGAAGCCATTTGAGAACATTTCTGACTTAAATGAATTATGTGTAGCAAAAGAATACCCAGCCCATATTATCTTTGCCTTTTCAAGGAAATAAAGCTTTGATAGCAGGGGTATTTGATACAGTTATGCACCCTGGACAAAGATTACTTTAGAGGCTAAATTAATAGATCTGGAACATGAAAATGAGAATAATGAACCCATCTCATTTGAAGATTTTCCCCCCAAATTACTTCTAGCCAAAGCTTTTGGGGCTTTCAGAAGAGAGTCGGGTCCTGCACTCTGTGTGTGATCTCAGTGTGGCCTCAGCTCCAGCGACTGTGTGCTTCCCAGGCTGTGCTCAGGACGTTGGGATCACCTTGCTAGGTTACATTTTCATGCTGCTAGATTCAAAACATGCAAATGAAATTGCAGCTCTGCCTCTTAAAAGGAGCTAAGGAGTGTCTGTTCAATGGTTGAAGATTGGTCAAGGTTTAATTTCTCATTTTATTTTTAAATTTTTGTTGGAGTATAGTTGCTTTACAATATTGTGTTAGTTTCTACTGCAGAGCAAAGGGAATCAGCGGTACGTGTACACACATCCCCTCTTTTTTGGATTTCCTTCCCTTTTAGGTCACCACAGAGCACTGAGTAGAGTTTCCTGAGCTATACAGTAGGATCTCACTAATTACCTATTTTATATATAGTATTAATGTTGTATACATGCCAACTCCAGTCTCCCATTTCCTCCCACCCCTCCTTTTCCCCTCGGCGTCCATATATTTGTTCTCTATGTCCGTGTCTCTGTTTCTGTTTTGGGAATAGGTTCACTTGTAGCATTTTTAATTTCTCATTTCAAGCAGGGAGCCCTGGACTCACATCAGGGGGCTTGTGCCCTGGCTCTGCCTCTCACTTCTCCAAGTTGCTTCAAACTCATGACAGCTTCCTTGTCCATGATGTGGGGATAATGATGCCCATGCCCTAGTTCTGTAGGAAGGACTCGATGAGATAATGGGAGAAAGTGCTTCAAAAAAAAAAAAAATGCCCTACAGTGCTGGCCTCTGGGAAGGGCACGTCACCGGGCATTTTTCATCTGTTCCCAGTACTTTCTCTCTTGGGTCGGAAGAAGAGTTGGAGGAATTAACATTTGCCTTTACTAGAGATGCCAGCTAAAGTACCAAGCACCCAGTTAAGCGTGCCTTTCAGATAAACAATGAATATACATATATATATTTTTTTGCATAAGTATGTCCCACATACCTATATTAAACATTATTTGTTGTTGATCTGAGATCCAGATTTTCCTGAGCATCTTGTACTCTAAGGGCCAATCTGGCAACCCTAGCTTTCTCAGCTTAATACAGAAGGGCTTCCTTCCTTTCGGTTTCCATCAGGACCTCAGATCCCAGCCATTGGCTGAACAGTTTCCGGGTGCACCTGGATTCAAGCTCAGATGTCAGTTATGGCGTTCGTCCACCTTAGCATGTGACCCTTAACCTTGCTGAGCCTCAGCTTTCAAAAAAGAATTATTGGAGTGTAGTTGATTTATGCTGTTGTGTTAGCTTCAGGTGTGCACCAGAGTGAATCCGTCATCCGTATATCCTCTCTGTTTCAGATTCTTTTCCCATATAGGTCTTGATGGAGGACAGAGTCCAGTTCCCTGTGCTATCCAGCAGGTCCTTATTAGTTACCTACTTTGTACATAATAGTGTGTATATGTCAACCCCATCCCCCGATTTATTCCTCCCCCTTCCCCACCCCAGTAACCAGAGTTTGTTTTCTACATCTGTGACTCTATTTCTGTTTTGTAAATAAGTTCATTATTTGTACCGTCTTTTTAGATCCTACATGTAAATGATATCATATGGTATTTGTCTTTGTCTGACTTATTTCACTCAGTGTGACAATCTCTAGGTCCATCCACGTTGTTGCAAATGGCACAGTTTCATTCCTTTTTGTGGCCGAGTAGTATTCCTTGTGTATATGTACCACATCTTCTTTACCCATCCCTCTGTTGAAGGACATTTAGGCTGCTTTCAGGTCCTGGCTACTGTGAATAGTGGCTGAGCCTCAGTTGTCACAGCTTTAAAATGGACATCAGAGGTCTCCCATCAGGGTGCTATCAGGATAAAATGAGCTGATGTGAAGTTAGGGAACTCTTGAGAGCCGCGGTGCAGTGGCATTTCCATGTGCCCTGCTCAGGAAGCAAAATCATTTGCTTGCCTTTTGTGTTGTGAATGGTGGCTCAGTGCAGTGATACAGTAGTTTGATCAGGCTTTTCCAACAAAAAGTTTTGATCCAATCTATTTCCCCCTGTTTTAAGCTTTACCTGTCTTACATAGGCTTCACGCATTATCCGTGAATTGCTTTTATTTGCTTTGTCCGTTGATTGCAGGAGCTGGGTTTCTGGTTCCATTTTGGAAGCAGGCACTGAAGTACCCGGCCCTTTAAAAGGAGCACATGGTCGTGGCCCTGAGTCTAGAGAAGCCAGTGGGGAGCAATGTGTCCCCTCCTCGTAGCCAGTGAAGCACGCTGTTGTCACTTTTGGAAGATGGTAGGGGCCCCAGGGCCGGGGGACATTCCATGTTGCTGTACCTTCAGTCAAGGCCTCCAGAAGGGTGAGTGGACCAGGAGCCAGTTGGGCAGGGCAGGAGGGGGAAGTGGGGCCAATATGGGCTTCCCTGGTGGCTCAGATGGTAAATAATCTCCTTGCAATGCGGGAGACCTGGGTTCGATCCCTGGGTTGGGAGGATCCCCTGGAGGAGGGCATGGCAACCCACTCCAGTATTCTGGCCTGGAGAATCCCATGGACAGCGGAGCCTGGCGGGCTGCAGTCCACAGGGTCGAAAGATTCGGACCCGACTGAGTGACTGAGCACAGCACTGGCCCCACGCTATGCTGGGGGAGGCTGGGCTTCCCACCTGCGGGTTCTGCCCTGGGGGTGCGGGTGTGGGTGTGGTGGACTCTGCTCTTTGCTCTCTGCTCTCTCTCATCACCGCTCACATCCCCACCATCTGGCAGCTCCAGCCTTTTCCTGGCTTCTTCCAGGAGCCTGAGTTCACTTTTGCAATTCCTTTCTTTTCCTGTCCACAAAGGCTGTGTTTTCTCAGCCATTCTGGGCACTTCCCTGTCTTTTCCTGGGAAAGAAAAGCTCACTCTCTCTCCTCCTGACCGCAGTGGTCCTTCGCGTCGAGCCAGTAGTGGTTCACAGGCATCCCATCAGATCCATGTGGTCCAGCCACCTTGTTGACTTTCTGATTGGCTCTTTCTCTCAGCTGCATTTGGCCTTCTGATGCTTCTGAGATTCCTTCTGCTCTGGTGGAGCTATTTGTAAGGTTTCCCCTGGGTCCTCTGAAGCGTCTGCCGCTTTTCTCCTCCACCCCTCTTCCCACTCTCTCTTTGTTTCCCATTGTTACAGCAGGCTTTTCTTGCTACAAAACTATTTTTTTTTCCTTTTTGGCTGAATTTTGCTTTATTTTCACAAAAGAGTGGAATTTTACTGTTCTGCACCCACTGTGATTGATGGAAAAGAATATTGTACCAATTGATTGAGATAAAAAATTAGTGCTTCACCATAGGGAAGCCAAATTAGTCATCAGAAATGGGTGCGTAGAGTATTCTAAGAGTCTTTTGATTAATTCTTGTGATGTGAGACCTTTTGACACCAAGTTTTATGTGCTGCGAGGTGGGAGGAGGAAGTGGCAACGGGTTATTACAGATTTTACTTTTGCCTTTAGTTGATTTATTGACCTACTCTTCTGTGATATGAAATAAGGGCATTGCAGATCCAAGGGTGTCTCCTTTTGGACAGGACAATTCCTGTGTGTGTATTTTCTAGAATGCAGCCTCAGGATTTCAGCCAGAAAGACCCAGAATAGAATGTTAGTCAAAATGCCTACAGTTATGGAAACAAAACAGCAAAAAGCAGTCCTTCTAACTCAGATAGGTGTCACTCAGCACCTAGAAGTGACAGTTAATCAATTCTTTTATCACCCATTCAGAAGGAGAAAATCCTAATTTAACAGAGTGTTGATAGCAAATAATTATTCACAAGAAACATTTTTTGACAGTGACTCATTTGTTCTTACTTTAAAAACATAAAAACATACTCTGTTTCTTAAAAGCTGTTGTCACCTTCCAGGGCTCCTTCCTGCATCACTGAAGGATTAGTTTTATTACAATCTACAATCTAACCTAAATTATAACAGCAGCAACTCTTTACTTTTGCCATTTTAAAGTGCTGTTACAAAATACTGCCCTCGAGGTTAGGGTATGTCGAGAACGTTGTTGGCTACATTCAAATGCATAGTTAAAAAGTAAGTACTCTGTAAGTCAAACACATTTGCTGATAGAAAGCAATTTTACCTATGTGAGTTTAACAGAAAAACAGATGTATTGAATTCATAGTTCCAGTTAGTTGTGAGGTATGATGCTGGCACCGTACTTTTATCTCAAAGAAGTGGCAAAGACTCCATTTTTAATTCAGTTAGTAGAAACACATTTAAATGTCTTGCATTGAAAATTTTACTTGTTGTGATTACTTTACAAATGTCTTATATGAAATATTGCTGCAAGAGAGAATTGAGAGCAAACGTATGTTACTGTTTCTTGGCAATTTGACAAGAAACCTCTATGAGCACTTCTGACTGGCTATTTTTGATGGTTATAAAAACGTTGGGCTTTTCTTTTTCCCTTTGTGACAGAAGGTTTGGTGAATATGCATATGTTGCATTTTCACTAATCTATTAATCAAGTTTGAATTTGGATGAATCATCTAGAAACATATTAAACGAATTGTCCATCTCTTTGATTTTTTAATTGCTATGATCGCTTTTCCTCTCTGCTGCTCTCTGGTTAAAAAATAACCCAAGTTGTGGAGGATGCGCTGTGTGTGGCTTCCTGGTCTCCTTGCCCTGCCCTTGTTTTAGGAGTTGGGGCACAAGGGTCAGCACTGCCTGCCACAAGATGATGCTCTGCAGATGAAGGTTTGAGAGTTTTGCCAAAAGAATATAATTCTCCTGGACGCTTGGAGTGGCAAGAAAAACCCTATTATTTTGCTGAGTCTTTATGGTAGGTCGTCTACATCTGGGCCCTGGCCATACTGGCTAATGTTCTCAAGTACTAACGCGCCAGATACAGTCCAGGTAGAACTAAAGTGCCAAAGGCACGACAGGGCCATATGCTTTTTAAGTGTTTTGACAAACGTTTCACCTTGAAAACCTTGTTTTCGGCCTCAGGGAGATTTGATCCATGGAATGGCGGAGACCGGGTTTCTCCCAAACAAGGTTTCTCTTCGATTTTTGGTTGCATGCTTGGAAGAAAGAATGATGCTCATTAGAACAAGTTTTGCTTGGAATGACATACCTAACCTCGGAGTCAAAAAACCAAGTGGCTGGCAGGCCTCAGTAGTTCACGCTCCTCCGGCTCCCACACTGCCCGCTACGCGGGAGCAGCTGCCCCAGGAGCAGAAGCCTGGAGGCTGGTCCATGGCCAGCCAGCCTGGTCCATGCACGCGTTGCTTAGCAACACGGGCCTGGGGATGCTGACACGTCGGAGGAGAGCAGCTCCATGCCCACCCACCAATGATGGGAATAAATTCGTTAACCAGGGGAGGAGGAAGCCGGCCTGGCGCTGTTTCTCTAGACCCGGCCTCCTGGAGTCGAGGAGAGAAGCTTCACTTATCATCCCCTTTATGAGGGCAGGAGGGGGAAGCCTTCCATGGTGCATTGTTGCGATCCCTCAGGGGTAAATTTTTAGCTGCAGAATTTATGAGTTGCACATTTATTTGATTTGGCTTTTGGTTAATTTTTTTTCTCCTCTTGTCAGCCTGACAGTACGAGGGCAGACGCATGCAGCCCCCGTAGAAGAGGCACTAAACGGCGCTTGTGCAGCTGCTTTATGGGGGGCTTCGAGCTGCTGCCCTGTCCCCTCCCTCTCCCCTTCTGCCTCCCTCCTTCCCACCTTCTCTCTCCAGCGCCAGTTCAGCAAGGCTCATGCAACCAGAACACTCCACGCCAAGTAAATAAATCCTGAAATAAATACGGTTGTGCGTCTCATTAACATTACCTGGCAAATCCCTAAGCACAGGACCCCAAATGGCCCCCTGGGTCTCCCAGTAATTTCTGGCAAGCATAGAAAAAAGATGATCAGTGGATGTGTTTGTGGAAATCATTAGCAGGGTGGGGGAAGATATGCTTATAAGTCAATAATTCTTCTTGACAGAACCTTAGCACTGGTTATGTGATGAGTCTCCTTAATGGAAGGAAAAGACATATGGCCTGAGTTTTATGACAGATGTCAGGAATCCTGAAAAGTGGCACAAGGAAGATCTGGGTTATTTTTTTCCTTTTAACTGACGCAGATGTATGGGACATTCTGTCAACTTAATGACTGTTTTCTTTGGTTCTTCTGATCACCCGGTGGCAAGAGAATATAGCGACCCACATTTCAAAGGAAGGTAAATATCTTCGAAGGCAAAATTTATGTTAGGAAAGGTCTAAAGTACAGATGTCAGTCTGAATTCTTAAAAATCATACAGCGTTGGATTTATTCCACATCACCCATGCAGTGTGCTCCTCTTTGGAGTTTAAAGGCCAGTGCAGTAAGATTTACGTTAAACTCTGTACCGACGGCTCACAAGCTGTTTACTCTGGACAATGTTGAGTTAACGGGACAATGTTGAGTTAACTGGACAATGTTGAGTTAACTGGACAATGTTGAGTTAACGGGTCGCCACCAAAGAGCTTTCTCCACTGTTTTGTGATTTGAGATTTATAAACGAGACCCTCGGCGTGGCCTAACAAAGGCATGGTCATTGGCTCCCAAGAAAAAGTGACGGTCAAAGCGGGTAGGTGCTCGCCAGCTCAGGGGAGGCTCTTCAATGTATCTCTGAAGGACTTATTTCAAGTGATACATGCACAATGGCGTTTCCAAGAGAGCTGACTGTGGGCCATGGGTAGACAGGTTTAGACCCTGGCACTGATTTGGAGAGCACATCCCTGAGGCTGCATCACCACTGGATGTGCTTTGGGAGAAGAGAAAGTACGAGGTACAATGCAGCACTTTGTAATCATGTATTAGTCTTGGAAAGGGCCCTGGAGGTACTTGAATTATAAAAGAAAGCAGCGGTGATAAATCAGACCGGGGGCGCGGGGCGTTCTGCGGCTGCATGGATACTGGCTTTGGCGTGGCCGCTTTCTGGAGCTCACCTGGGTTTGGAAGCAGAAGGACACTTAGCTGACATTGAGGTGCACTTGATGTTCTATTTTCTCTCTTTTTAGCACTGAAGCTGAGCAGCAGCCTTCCTTCTGGCAAAGCCCATGTTGTTGAAGGGATGCTGGACAGCATTTTGTCAGGAGCAGGGTTTTGAGTGCTTCCAACTGCCTGGCTGGTGGATCCGTGCCCTGGCTTCTGCAGACCAAGTCCAGGAACAGTGTCGTTTAGCGTACCCGTTTGAGTCAGCGAGGCCTCCTGGCCCTTTCTTCCGCCGCCAAGTCCGCGCTGCAGGTGTGCAATCTGTTCCCTGCCTTCCGAGTGCCTCCCTGTCTGATCCCCTCAGAAGCCCGTCTCCTGGATTTCTTCATTCTTGGTCTCCACCTCTTCACTCCCCTTCCTTCTTCTGTTGTTTCACGTCTTGCCCTTTGCTCACATCCACAGCACTAGTGGAAATGAAACATTGACTTGGATTTTGGAACCATCAGTGGGAGCTGCAGGAGAGGTGGTGGCAGAAGGCGCGTCACTTCATTAGATCCTTAGATCAGGGAGGTTAATTTAGAACCACTTCTCACCCAGGACGCCTGCTGCTGAAACCAGCACGTTGTTGCCCAGAGTCAGGTGGGCCAAACCAGACATTATTTCCCATCCTGCAGATGAGCGGAATGGAATAGAAAGTTTTCAAGTTGACTTTGAACCTCTTCCAAGCCTTTCAGAATTCACTGGGGTTTTCACAATTGCCTTCACACAGGTGTTTGAGCACCAAGGTAACACTTTTTTCAGCAATAAGCAGTAAGAGCATCCGCCCGCTCAAATCGTGGGGTTCTATTCTCAGAATCAGGATTAACCGGGCCATTTAGAGTCAATAGTTTCAGCTGAAGCTTTCCATTTTTATGTGTAATTTTGCACATGTAACCACAGGTCCAGAGAGAAGTCAAAGTTAGGAAATGCCATTTAAAATTTTATTTTCTGATTTTATTAGGGTTTCCAGTTCTAGAAAGTTTTCATTTGGTTTTTCACTTTGCTTATTTAAAAGCAATTCAGTTTGTTTTTTCAAAAAGAACAACTCTTGTATCCTTTAAATGAATTATATAATTATCTAATGGAATTTTTTTATGAAAGCTTTCATAAAAGAAATAGCAGTTATATTTAAATCAAATTCACACAGTTCCACACATCTCATTAGAAACAATCCCTGGCCCCTTGCAGTGTGGATCATGTTTTTCTAGTTTCCAGGCCAATGCATATGTTTCACCACCATATACATTTGCAATGAAGAGCGGCTTAAATGATCTGCTTTGTTCACTGCTTAATTATGTTATTTTACTGTTCCTGAAGACCTGACACAAGGCAAATTTACATTACTATGCTCCTAATTAGCCAATAATCCTTAAGGATTTGAACGATACAGACCCAAAGTCATTTCCTTCTTCACTAAAGATGAATTTCCTGACATCAGGTTAAGAAGATGGCGGTTGTAGGCAGCAGGCATCTTGGTGGTGACAGCCCTCACATGTCTGTGTCCCTGTTCACACTGCGTTCAAGGCAGACACGGTGGCTTCAGCAGTATCCTGCAGCCCATCATGGGAGGTCGATCAAAAGCCCCTGCGGTTGGGGAGGATCTGCTCATTTGCTCATCAGATGGTAAAGCTTCTTGTAGATGCTGCTTCTAGCTTTTAAATTAAATCATCTGTGCCTTTCTTTTTTTAAAGTGGATTTATTTTTAATTGGGGGATAATTGCTTTACAATATTGTGTTGGTTTCTGCCATGCATCAACGTGAATTGGCCGTAGGGATAAATTTCCCTCTTGACCCGCCTTCCCCGTATGTGCCTTTCTTGGCCTGTAATCCACACTCTGCCATATCTGCCAGTCATTCTTCGTGGAAATGTGTCTATGTCACATGACATGGGACCTGCAGGCACCCGGGGGCACCGGTGCCGGTTCTGCTGGCTCTGAACCCATTTGCCTTTCTGCACACGCGGTTCTCTGTACACATGATTCTCTGTACATGTGGTTCTCTGTACACACAGCTGTTGTCTCCCTCCAACTGCAAGCCACTCCTCTTTACTCAGTGCTTAGAGTTGCTGCCAACTGCGGTTCCCCAGCTCTTTCTTCCCTACCCAACCCTGTCTTGTCTGGGTCTTTCCTGTCATACATGGTAATTGCTTCAGAATCTGCTCGCCAATGCAGGACCATAAGAGAAGCGGGTTTGATCCCTGGGTCAGGAAGATCCCCTGGAGGAGGGCATGGCAACCCACTCCAGTATTCTTGCCTGGAGAATCCATGGACAGAGGAGCCTGGCAGGGTACAGTCCATAGGGTCGCAAAGAGTTAGACCCGACTAACACCTTCACTTAGCTGATTAAGCCAATGCTTCTTAAACCATTTGGACTGTCAGTCACCATAAGAAATCCATCTTACATCACAGCTTAACACACGTGCAAATAGATGGGAATGTTTGTATCTACATTTGAGCTCAAATTTCGATTTAAGAACATGGGATTTGGGACCCACTCAGTTGATTTCCTCAATTTTAGTTTACAGAATGCAGTGATGTGGTCTAAGCCAATCATGATGGTTCCATTCTCCTGGCCAGTGATTGGTTTAGGGGAGAGCAGGTGATGCAATTCTGGCCAATCAGAATCTGAGGGGATCCTGTGAAAGGTTTGAATTACTAGCAAAGAGATTTGAGGAATGTGACTGTTCTTTTCCTGCTGGGTGTCAGGCTGCCTGCTTCTGGTGCCTGAAACTGAACAGGTCAGGGAAGGAGCCAGGCTGAGGAAAGACAGGCTGATCCTTGGTTCTGTTGATGAATTAATCAGTGCTCTTGCCTGGGAAATCCCATGGACGGAGGAGCCTGGCAAGCTACACTCCACGGGGTTGGAAAGTGTCAGACATGACTTAGTGACTTTCACTTCACTCACTCCCAGGCCATTCCAGGAGGTCTTGTTGTGAAATGAAGTTCCCCATTGTCACAGGCAGTTCACTTGGAGTTTTCTGTTACTTGCAGTCAAGAGCTTCCTAACTAATCTTCACAGTGTCTAGGAGTCTGAGCTGGGGTCTGCGGTACAGGATGTTAATGGACCAGGGTCATATGCCAACTAGAAGGATATGGTGAACTTGGAACCAACCCTTTTTGTCCTGTTAAGCCAACCAAATGTGTGGGTTTAGTGGCCCACGGGACTAGTTTTGGGACCTGATTCAGCAGACCACTGGAATCTGTGACTCAACCTTATAGTTCAGCTATCTGTAGGTGACCCAGAAGGTTCCTGACACAGAAGCACTTGTAATCTTGCTGAGCCTTACATTTGGGCTTTGTCTGCCATGAAACGGATTTGCTATGCAGTAACTATGGAATGGATGAGCCTGGATAAGGCAGTAGCTTTAGATGTAGCTTTGCAGTTCTCCCGTCTTCGTGGACTCACCTATTCTTGAAAATGACAGACTCATTTTTTGTCATGATGAAGTATTTTTCTACCCCACCCCTACAACCCCCACATCTTCCACCCTCAAAAGCCATTTGTTAATGCTGGAAATGAAAAGAAAATGGAGAAAGTGAGGAATCGCAGTCAAGAAATGGAATTCTGGACAAAGTTGGGAGTGAAATGTGGGCATGGTGCCCCAGGCCCAACACAGAGAGGAGAGCTTCAGAGGATCTACTGGGGTGAGAAGAGGTGACCCAGGAGAGTGAGAGGGCTTCTCTAGTGTAGAGGCCACTTGCCATGAGGGCTGAGTGTCGGGGGAAGTCGGGGGGCCTCCATGCCTGGTTGGGCACTGACTTCAAGTAAGCCTGATGGAATTATGTCCCTGGCAGGGGTGGGGGGTGGATTTGTGAAGATTTGGGGCACATCCCCCATGAATGTCAGGGTTTTCTAACCTGTGGTGTGTGAATGCTCCGAGAGTCAGAGGGTGGCCCAGACTCTACTTTATAAGAGATGCAAGTTTTCATTGTTAGGAAACTGCAGCAGTTGTTTTATTTATAATAATCTTGTTTCCTGTGCATCCTCTTGGACTTTTGTGAGCTTTCTACTTGGTCTCTTGTGACTCAGCTTTGCTCAGATACAATGTGAAAGGTGAAACTTAATCGCTCAGGTAAGTCCAACCCTTTGCAGTGCCGTGGACTGTAGCCTGCCAAGCTCCTCTGTCCATGGAATCTTCCAGGCAAGAATACTGGACTGGGTAGCCTTTCCCTTCTCCAGGGAAACTTCCCAACCCAGGGATCGAATCCAGGTCTCCTGCATTGCAGGCAAATTCTTTACCATTAGAGCTACCAGGGAAGTCGAGATATGGTGTTCGGTATATCGGTATCCATGGAGGTGATTAATGAAACGACAGGGTATTAAGTGTCTGCAGTGTCAGGGGCTTGGTGGGTTTGAAGAGACACAGGAATCAGAAGCAGTGAGGGGTGAAGTGAGTCCTTGGGTGACAAGCAGGCTGGAGGATGTGGACCAAATGCTGGTGCCAGGGCTCTGGGGCTGCTTGTTTGGTCTGTGCCCTGAACACCCAGCACCCCTCATCTCCAAGGCTGGGCATTTGCTCACAGTCAAAGCTGAAGCTTGAGGCTGAGGATTGCCTCAGTGACGGTCTGCACTATGTACCGGGCACTGGTCAGTGCTGAGTCCGCCTTTAAGCACAGGGACCTAAGCTACGGCTCTTCCTGGGATCCTCGTAATGGAGCTGATAAGCCTGTTTTCAAGCTTACCTGTGTTGTCCAGGTGTGTATTTTTAGGTATCATTTTCAGAGACCTGACAGGGTTAGGGTTAGGGTTTAGGGTTTAGGGTTAGGGTTAGGGTTAGGGTTAGGGGAGGGAGCAATGCAGGAAGAACCCCGTGCTTCAGGAAGAGGGTTAGGGTTAGGGTTAGGGTTTAGGGTTAGGGTTAGGGTTAGGGTTTAGGGTTAGGGTTAGGGAAGGCAGCAATGCAGGAAGAGCCCCGTGCTTCAGGAAGAGGGAGCTTCAGCCAGGAGCAAAGAGGAGAGGAAAATGGAGATTTCAGAGAAAGGCCTGTTGAGTGATGCCCAAGAACAGGGAGATGGGTCGGAAGATGTTGCTCCATAGTCTGCGGAGACAAAATGCACGGGTTTTGAAATGAATTGTTAGTGCTTTAATCACATGTGGTGACTTCAGAATTTTAAGTCTGGAATGGATCAGTGTGCTTATTAAGAGAGATATGGAATGTTTGGTGCCAGGCCCAAGTTAAAGTTAATTAGAAGTTGGTTATTTGATTTTGAAGAGATAAGTTGGCCATTGTGCCTGAGAAAGGTGAATTTATTCCCAGAAGAGTGCAGTCAGCCCCTGAAGAGCAGGCTCCCCACCGCTCCTGTCCCAGGAGTCCTGCTTCCCGTTGGGCCCAGACGCTGAGACCGTCACAGCTCATCTCCCATACTCTGTCCATCCTCCAGCTCTGAAGCGTGGACGTGTCCAGGGGTGGTCAGCTGTGGGAGTCTCTTTCATTAACCCGGACACCAGTAAGGTGAGGTTTGTTGAAAAATTTTTTCTCTGACGTCTGTGTTTTGAAATTCCTGAGAAAACCCAGGGTACCCCCTTGAGGTGTTAATTATGCTGTAAAACCGTTTGCTTTGGGGAATTTTATTTCATTTATTCATCTTTCAAACTGAATTGCCAGAATCCAAAATAGATAACAGGTAATATAAAGTGTTTTGCGAGGGCTTCAGTTGAAATGTGTGCACGATAAAAATCTTAGAGTCATCAGATTTTTGGTTTCAATCATTTTCTCAGCATTGTTTGAACTTACCTTCTTTTCAGTTCCAAAGGAAATGATGCCAGAACTAAATTGTAAGTGTCTTTAGGGCAGGAGAGGCTTACGGATTTTTTGGATCCGTAATTCTGTGGATTCTAGAATCTTCCATGTGTTTGGTTCTTCTATATTTGTTAGGAGTAAGTGTGGGTCTCGATGTTTGAAACACAAGTTGCTGGTCCTTCTGTGATGGTGACAGGATTCATTAAAGCCCAGATGTTCTGGAGTCTCAAGACCCCGAGTCTCAGGCCCCTCCAAGCTTCCAGGGCTGCGGAGTGACACTACTTTTCACAGGCAGCTTTAATGGATGTCAGAAGACAGAAACTTAACAGAGTGAAATGTTAAAAATTAGAACTGGCAAACTAATTGGCCAGTTTTATTGACTGAAATGGAAAGTGAGTTGTACTTTGGAACTAAGTGATTTGCAAACATCGCTGGGACTGTGCCTGAAACACGGAGATGGTAAAAATCGGGTCCTCAGGTTCCCAGCGTCCTTGGAAGCACTCTGAAGAGCACGTAGGATACAATAAATACCTGTGTGCAGCCGCCACATTGCTGACCTGCGAAACGCGAAGAGATGGGCCCAAGAAGAAGCAGGTGAGTGTTATCCAGAAAGGAAGGTGAACTGTGAGAACACAGCCCTTTATACCGGATTATCATTTTTCATTCAAAATTTAGCAGGCAGCAGGCGAAATGTAATCACTTTTCAGCACCACTGTACTGTATAAGCATATTAGAAGAGCTCTGCGATGGTAATCATGTAGTGAACTTGAAACTACCCCTAATTAAACCGTCTGCATCCCCCAGCATTTTCCTGTAATGATGTCAAACCATGTAGCAATTAGTTGCACCTCCATGAATGTAAACACTGTTTGTAAATCATATAAACTTAACCTGGCTTGCTCATTGAAAATCTCCTAAAAAGGAATTAATTAGCTTTGTATGTTTTGGAATCGCAATTTATGGGATCATTTTGGAATCTTTCACTGAAATGAAATTAATTTTTTTTTTCCCTCCGATTCGTTCAAATGGAATCTCTCTTGCAGGGGGCTGGGAAGGAAGTGCCAGCCCAGTTGGCTTAATCTTCATTTTATTTCTGTGACAACCGGTGAGGTGTGGAATTTAGGACGAGGGTTTACTGAGTTAACCCAGTTTTAAGATATTTTTCTCAAGAGTAAAGTATCTATCATCTGAAGGCCGTCTTTCTGCGTTTTCTGCTTGCCAGGCGGTGCGGCGTGTCTCAGGCTCATCTGAATGTGAAGTTCGGCCACGGAGGAACCTTGAAGCAGCCTCGAGTCATTTAGGAAGACTCCAGCCTGGAGCTGCGTGGGGACTGCTCCTCTTCAAGGACAGTGGCCAATTCCAGACAAAGACATTCAACAAACAAAACAGACGCCAAGTGTTTTAACTCGGAGATCTGTCCTTGGCCGGCAGGGAGCACAAAAGAATGCGGAGCCAGGTTTCCCGTGTCACAGGCTTTGTTGCAGTTTTCTCGCCAGGTTTCCCGTGTCATAGCCTTTGTTGCAGTTTTCTCGCCGACACCCTGGATCCTGGTGGTAGATGGCTTACCTGAGCCATCAGCGACACAGCACATTTATGGTTATTGTATTTTACAGGTTGATAGATTTTTATATTCTGTCCAAGTCAGGATCTTACACCACCTGGTTTATTATTTAGTAATTTACAGTGCAGTCAAGCACGTTTGGCTTAATGTAGGATAAACTTATAAATCTATTGTTCCTTCACTTGCCAGGGTTGGTGTGCAATGAACTACGGAGCTGGACGCGTCCATACATTTCAGCTCTGCTTTTTTCTTTGATAGGGAAGCAGGCAATAGATAACACGGTGACAGTAGCATCCCAGGGGACAGCAAAATGTGAGAGCAACACCACGTCAGGTTAGTAGGTCATTATTGTGTGAGCCGTGAACCATTAATGGACTGCTACGCCCAGCTCAGTCTGTGTCAGATTATGGCTCTTGGCAGGAGTATTGCTATCTAATAGCTAACTTTGCTTCCCCACTATCGTCTTATTAGTTCCTCTTGATAAAAATGTGCACAGGTATATATTAATATGGGATCTCTTTGGAAAAAGGCCAGATCCTGGTTATTTCCCCATTTCTGCAAACAATGCCTATATGTTGGTTCTGCTCAGGGAGTCTTTTGAAGGAATGACATTCATTCGCAGGTATTTCCGGATGTCTTGTAAAACACACAGCCAAACGCGCAGTGCTCACTGATGCCAAAGGCCCTGCGATTAATATTTCTGGTTGATTATGTAAAATGAAGAAATACTGGGAATTAGAGAGAATTTACCCCTTTTCCCTTTGCCTTAACACTTCAGACAGCAAGAACCCTGTCATACTTTTTCAAATTCTGGGAAATCAAGTGCACTATTCTTGAAACAATACCCCAAAGCAAGGACCAGGTAGGACTATATAATTCTTACCATGTATGATAGACAAGAAAAGCATATTGTTTATATGTGGCTTCAGATAAAAGCTTGCATTTCTAGGAAAAATATGAAGAATGCTTACTTTTTGAGTTATAATGGCAAGAAGTGTATATTGTACATTCAGAACTTGTGGTAGAATATTTCTGCCATCTTTCGGAGGAATAAAAATGACCACACCATTTCTTTCTTGTCAGTTAGCATCTCCAGACAGAGTTACTAAAATGAAGGATTCTAAGAGGTTTTCCAGGAAAGGTGAATACGAAAGTGAGTTTAGATTGAGATTATGCCTCTAAATCCCCGTGCTAGATTATGCCAATCATTTTGGAAAATTCTCTGTGAAAGGACATGGGCAACAAATACAAGGGAAATCCTTTTAACTGGATCAGCAGAAAGTATATTAGCAGAGCTGACGATCCAGAGAGGGAGATAGGAAGACCTCTGGGAGTCAGCCTGGTCTGGAGTCAGGCTGGACCACTTGCTGGCTGCTCTGCCGATGGCACCGCGGCTGCCTGCCTGCGGGGCTGGGGGCGGGGAGGGGGCGACTGTCACGGCCATGGCCACTGTCCTCATTTCAACGGAGCTGTGGCAGCAAAGACCACCGATGACTTCTGTCCGCTGAGGTGCCTTGGGGCAAGGAACGTGCCTGCAATGGGCTTTTAATGATACTGTTTGATAACATTTTCTTGTTTGATAGAGCACCTATATAATGAAGTTAAGTACCGAATTAATACTCAAATCTATTCTAATCCAAATCCAATTACTCACTCCTGAGTGCTGGGGTGCATGTATGTGTGCATGTATTTATATATAAAGGATTATGTTGTCCGGCCTCTGCACCACCAACACACATGGGCAAAGGCCTGGAAAGCCTGGTTGCCATGCAGTGAAGCCTCTGGAGTTGCTGCGTTTCCACGCTGCCCTGTGACCCAACTCCGCGAGTCTCCTCGTCTGCACCCACTTTGGACTCAGCTACAGATCTGAGTTTAATAAATGTACCACATCCACCATTACAGAAGTATTCATGTAATTTTAATCCTGAGCACTTTTTCTTTTTTCTCCCTTGTCCTTATTTTGATATTACTGGAGCAAAAGCCTGTAGGATAAAATGCCTGAAATATTATACTTTTCATTTAATGATTAATTCCTTATTTGCCTTCCTAGCTAAAAACACTCAAGTCATTATGGTTTATTACAAAAGCTCAATTTATATTCCAAATCTTTCATTAAAAATATGCCGAGTGCGTGAGGAGGCATGCTCTCACGTTGTAATCACCACTGCTTTGGGGGCCTCGGCTAGTTTAATTATTGGATAAAGGGCATTTTAGGACTAAAATCTTGATCTTAGGAAAGAAAGCTGATATAGGTTGAGACATTTTAATCATGAATACCTTCTGACAAGGGACAGGACAGAACCACTGCCCACCTACTGAAACAGCTAAAGTTTAAAACACTGATGATACTAACTGTCGGCAAAGATGAGGAGCAGCTGGAATGCTACTCTCTGGCTGGGGGAGATCACAACTGGTGCAGCCACTTTGGAAAACAGTTCAGCAAGGTCTTATTCAATTAAACATACAACCCAGAAATCCCACTCTTAGGAAAGAAAGTGAAAACACATGTGCATGCAAATGACTTATCTGTGGATGTTCATGTAACATCATTCATAATAGGAAATACACATGCAGTATGCTGGAAAGGACCAAATGTTCTTTAAGAGGTGAGTGGATCCACAAATTCCCTGTGTGCCCCCTCCATGGATACAGGGCAGCAACAAAAAGGAAATTATCACTGACACTACCCAAAAGTGTGGATGCACCTCAACAGCCCGTGCTGAGTGAAAGAAGTCAGGTACAAAGAAAGACTATATATTCCACAAACACTAATACGAAATCATTTACATGAAATTCCAGGGAAGATATGGTCAGAAAGCAAGTTGTGTCAGGAGCAGGGACTGGGGAGAGTATGCCTACAAAAAGGCACAAGAGAACTTTTTGAGTTGAAATATGTTGGTAACATGATGGTGTGCAATTGCCAAAACTCATCCACCCGTAAGATTAGGATGGGTGAAATTTCTTCCATACAAATCATCCTTTAGTAAGACTGGTCAAAATAGACAAGACTAAAGATTTAAAATAAAATTCCTCCTTTTAAAACTTTGACTTGAAAGTCAGGAAACACCCTGGATAAGATTGTGTGTCTAAGCACATCTGTGGCAGAAAGACAGTGAAAAGACAGAACTTGGGATGTCTGGAGGAAATACTTTTAAACTCCAGTGGATTCATTTTCTCCTTTTCAAAGTACTTTTAAAAAAAGTGAAATCAATAGAAAGTCATCAGACCAGGCAATTCACCTTGTGCAAAAACATCTGGTGAAAAAATAATAACTGTAGTGGTAACCAACACTTGTTGGGAGCCTACTGTCCTCTGACGCTCACTAACTGAAGTGGTTTATATTTTTAACTGATGTGTGATTGACATACAATAAATGGTACACATTTCAAGTATAAAATCTGATCATCTGTGACACCTATGTGCCTGTGAATCATCACCATGATCAAGGTAATGAATATATATGTCATGCTCCAAAGTTCAGTTCAGTTCAGTTCAGTCGCTCAGTCGTGTCTGAGTGACTCTTTGCAACCCCATGGATTGCAGCATGCCAGGCTTCCCTATCCATCACCAACTGCCAGAGTTTACTCAAACTCATGTCCATCGAGTCGGTGATGCCATCCAACCATCTCATCCTCTGTCGTCCCCTTCTCCTCCTGCCTTCAATCTTTCCCAGCATCAGGGTCTTTTCCAGTGAGTCAGCTCTTCACATGAGATGGCCAAAGTATTGGAGTTTCAGCTTCAGCATCAGTCCTTCCAATGAATATTCAGGACTGATTTCCTTTAGGATGGACTGGTTGGATCTCCTTGCAGTCCAAGGGACTCTCAGGAGTCTTCACCAACAGCACAGTTCAAAAGTATCAATTCTTCCACGCTCAGCTTTGTTTATGGTCCAACTGTCACATCCATACATGACCACTGGAAAAACCATAGCCTTGACTAGACATACCTTTGTTGGCAAAGTAATGTCTCTGCTTTTTAATAGGCTTTCTAGGTTGGTCATAGCTTTTCTTCCAAAGAGCAAGCATCTTTTAATTTCATGGCTTCAATCACCAACTGCAGTGATTTTGGAGCCCCTCAAAATAAAGTCTCTCACTGTTTCCATTGTTTCCCCATCTATTTGCCATGAAGTGGTGGGACCAGATGCCATGATCTTAGTTTTCTGAACACTGAGCTTTAAGACAACTGTTTCACTCTCCTCTTTCATCAAGAGGCTCTTTAGTTCTTCTTCGCTTTCTGCCGTAAGGGTGGTATCATCTGCATATCTGAGGTTTTTGATATTTCTCCCGGCAATCTTGATTTCAGCTTGTGCTTCATCCAGCCCAGCACTTCACATGATGTACTCTGCATATAAGTTCAGCAAGCAGGGTGACAACATGCAGCCTTGATGCACTCCAAAGTGCCACCCCAGAAATGCCTCTGTCTGGATACACGCACCCCCATCTAAGCTCTGCTCTGCCGTCTGTCGCACTGTCTCAGTTCACAGTTGCTAGAATTCTACACATGTGGGGTCACACCAAGTGCACTCTTTACTTCTTTGACCTCTTGTACTCATCATTATTATTTTGAGATCCATCCATGTTGCATATATATATATCAGTAGTTCCTTTTCTTTTAAAACATGGTCTATTCATTTTTGTTGCTGTATAGTATTTCATCCAATAAATATGCCACAATTCATTTACTAACCTGAGGGTGGAAATTTGGATTGTTTCAAGTTTGTAGCTATTATAAATAAACTTCTGTGAACATTTATGTACAAGTTTTATATGGACATAGGACTTCCCTGGTGGCTCAGATGATAAAGAATCTTCCTGCAGTGCAGGAGACCTGGGTTCAATTGATGGGTCAGGAAGATTACCTGGAGGAGGGCACGGCAACCCACTCCAGTATTCTTGCCTGGAGAATCCCATGGACAGAGGAGCTTGGTGGGCTACAGTGCATGGGGTCACAGAGTCAGATACGACTGAGCACGTCTTAAGAGTAAGAGTTGAGATGCTTTCTTTGGGCAAATAATTAGCAGTGGAATGGCTGAGTCAGATGCGAGGTGTACTTTTGAAGCTGCCAGACTTTACCCGAGTGCTTGTAACATTTTCCATTTCTACCAAGCGGTGAAGGATAGTTCCAGTCTCTAGCCTTGGTGTGGTCAGTCTTTGAAAATTTAAATATGCTAATATGCTTGTAATAGTGAATTGTTGTGGTTTTAATTTGCATTTTTCCAGTGACTAATTGTGTAAAGCAGTTTTTCATGTGCTTATTTCTCAAAAGTATACCTTTGATAGAATGTCTTTTCAAATATTATGTCTAGTTTTAGCAATTGAGTTGCTTTTTCCTTACTGCTGAATTTTTGGAGTACTTTGTGTATAACTGATAAGGCTCTTTGTCAGATATATGCTTTGTAAATATTTTTTCTCAGTCTATGGGTTGTCCTTTCATTGAATTAAGAGTACCTTTAGCAGAGTAGCAGTTTCTTTTTTAATTCAGTTGAGGTTTTTTAAAATATAAATTTGTTTATTTTTAATTGGAGAATAATTGCTTTACAATATTGCGTTGGCTTCAGCCATACATCTACATGAATCAGCCATACGTATACACATGTCCCCTCCTTTTGAACCTCCCTCCCACCTCCTCCCTGTCCCACCCCTCTGTGTTGTCACGGAGCACTGGATTTGAGCTCCAGGGTCATAACAGTCAATTCCCGCTGGCTATCTGTTTTACATACGGTAGCATGTACGGTTCTGTGCCACTCTCTCAACTCATCTCACCCTCTCCTTCTCCCGCTGTGTGCTGAAGTCTGTTCGCTGTGTTTGTGTTTCCAACGCTGCCCTTCATATAAGCTTATCAATACCATCTTTCTAGATTCCATATATATGTGTTGACATACGCTATCTGTTTTAGCAGAGTTGAAGCTTTTAAGGTTCATTATGTGTGTTTGGTCAATTTCTTCTTTTAAATTGAAATGTAGTTGGGTTACAATACTGTGTTAGTTTCAGGTCTACAGTAAAGTGATCATTATACTGTCTGTTTCTTTTTATATTGTTGTTCAGTTGCTGAGTCATGTCTGACCCTTTTCGACCCCATGGAGTGCAACACACCAGGCTCCTCTGTCCTTCACTATCTCCTAGAGTTTGCTCAGTCTCATGTCCATTGAGTTGGTGATGCCATCCAACCATCTCATCCTCTGCTGTCCCCTTCTCCTGCCTTCAATCTTTCCAAGCATTGGGGTCTTTTCCAATGAGTCAGCTCTTTGCATTCTTTTTATGGATCATACTTTCTGTGTAGTCTCTAAGAAATCTTTTTTTTATTGCAACATTTGCTTTATTGTAGTGGTCTGGAATGAAATCCAAATCCTTTTCTACCTCAACATGCCCCCAAGTTTCCTCCTGCATTTTATTCCAGAAGCTTTATGGTTTTAGTTTTTTCATTTAGACTTTTTCTCCATTTTGAGTTCTTCTTTGTTTGAGGTGCATATGGCTGTTCTTCCTCCATTGATCTGTCTTTGCAAATTTGTAGCAAATTAATTGTCCACATATGTGTCGATCTGTTTCTGGACTCAGTGACATTAATCTACTTGTCAGTCTTTATGTCAATACTACACCAGCTTGACTTCTATAGCTTTAAGATAACCCTTGGAATCAGTTAGCCCTCTAATCTTGTTATTTTTCAGGGTTGTTTTGGCTATTTTAGGTCTTTTGCATTTCCACATAAATTTTAGCATTATCTCATTCATTCCCACCAAAAACTTATGGGAATTTTGGTTGAGTTTGTGTTGAATTTATAGTTCATTTTGGTGACAGCTGGTATCTTAACAATATGGAGTCTTCTGACCCATAAATGGATTACATTTCTATATTTATTTGAGACTTAATTTCTCTCAGCCAGTATTTTATAGCTTTCAGTGCACAGGTCTTGCAATCTTTTATCAGATTTATCCCTACATATTTCATATATTTTGGTGCTATTGTAAATGATGCTTTTATTTTTATTTTAAATTCTGATTGTTACTACTATGTTGAAATACAATCGATTTTCCACTTTTGGTTGTACAACTGTCCTAAACCCACATATTAATTATAGGAATGTTTGGTATGTTCTAGATTTTCTACCTAGGTGCTCAAATAATCTACAGATACTCTTGCCTCTTTCCTTTCAACACGGGTGCCTTTTATTTATTTATTCTCCCTTGCCTTACTGCCCTGGGCAGAACCTCTAGTACAGTATCAAACGGAAGTCTGGGTGTACATCCCTCAATACTGATCACGGGGGAAAGAATTCAGCTTCTCATCGCTGACTATGATGTTGACTCTCGGTTTTTCTGTGATGCTCTTTTTCAGGTTTAGAAGGTTCTATTCCTGCTTTGATGAGAGCTTTTATCAGTAATGGATATTAGACCTTGTCAAATGTTTTTTTTCTAAGTTTTGAGGTGATCTCATGCTTTTTCCTTTTTAATTTGTTGGCATGGTGAACCATACTGATCTTCAAATGTTAAAACCAACTTTGCCTTCATAGGATAAACCCCAAGGTTTATTTCATTTCAAAGAAGTAAATGAGCAGAGTTGCCCTGTGGGCATCAGGATGCCCCTTTAAATAAGAATCATTGGCACCTGGCTTTTAACCTGCCCCAAAGCAACGCCGATGGCCTTACACCCACTGGCACCAGCTGGGACTCCATTGTTTACAACTGGAATCATTGAGAACAGTCGTCTGTTAATACTTCTTGAGACATTTTTCCTTTCAGTTTGCAGTGAGGACAGCGTTTCTTTTCTGCCCCTCCTAGCTCCATCTTCCCACATAGCACTTTGCTTTCATCATGCTGATTTTCTTCTCTTACACATACTTCGGTTTAAGGAAGCAGTGTTTCTGCAGCTGATGGAGGGTCTCAGACAACAGCGCAGGCCTGGGCCCTTTCATGCTCACAGTTAATTTCCTTCCAGAGTCTCACACTTTCTCTTTGGAGCCGTGAAATAATGTTACTTGTGAAATGTTCACACGTGCTAAGAACAAAAGAAGTTTTGGGCATGCCGTACATATTTGATTTTCAGATCATTTAGTTCTGCCACCTCGGAAGGTCATTTGGTTTCTGATAAAAAGGGTTAGCATATTTTAATACTGTGAAAAAAGTTCTTTTCACTAGTAAGCATCTTCTAGGTGATTTTTTCAGGTGACTCAGTTTTTATCAGTTTTTGGTATCTAAATTTCCCAACTTTAATCCAAAAAGACTAGTTTGCATACATTTTCTAATAATGAGACAAATGGTTTTATTGAGAAAAAAACCCCCTGAATTTGTCGAGGAAGTGAGTTTTCTGGCGTAACGTTGGTGACGCTGGCGCTCCACCGCACAGCCTGAGGGCTGCTTTCTGCTCGTCCAGCTTTCCTCCCGTCCTCCAGGGCCTGTCTGACCACCTTTCATTTGCTTCGTAAGCTGAATGTATTTCTTCGCCTGCTACTAGATCATAAACAAATTTGAGGGCAGGGTTTGTGTCTTCCTTCCATTATTTGTCAACACTACGTGGGATGCTCTGCACATAGTAGGGCCTCAGTAAGTGGCAGTGGCGTTGGCGGTGCGGGGGGACAGACACTCTCAGAGCCAGTCTGCACAGGAGAGCTGAGTCTGAAGCCCAGCTCTGCAGTCCTTCGTTGGGAAATTCCTAACCTGTAAAGGATGTGGAAACAGCGACAGCACTGTAGTGCCCTTGTTAGCCGACTCTCCTTTCCAGAAGCTGGCATCAGGGCAGGCTGCATGGGGAGAGAACTCCTAGTCTTTTACTTTTTGTTTTTTCAATTCTCTGGCTGTAGAAGAAGGCAGGGAACCAACGAGAAAGAGCATCAGTGCAGCCAGCAGGCACCCCTGGGGGAGTCCTGCCTTCACACGGAGCAGTCGTCTTTCCCAGCTCCAGTCTCTGCCCTTGGAACTTTTACTGTCTACTACAGACCCCTCTAGATAGAGACCCTTTGGCTTTACAAGTGTCTTCATGAAAATGCAAAAGTCCTGGGTGGGTTAAGTCAGCCATCCGTTTTGATGAATAGGTCCAACCCCAAATCTGGGATACATGGTCTCTGATCTTTTTGATCAAGGATTCCCACTGTAAAATTCTGAGCATGGACCCCCAGCCCAAGCTTATCTATTTTATTTATCAATTACATCCCTGTGCTGTTGCCCCAATATATTATGTGTGTTTTAAAACAATGGTGAATGATTAGAGAAAATAAAGAAAACTACAGTTTCGTGTATTTTTTTCTCTTCTCTGGAGCACAGTAGTGAGGTGTTCTCTTGGAAGCCCCAGAAAAGCATGTGAGATGAGGGCCCTGAGAGAGGAGGACGTCTTGGAGCCAAACCTCCTGCCCCCAGACCATACCCGACCCGCTTGGACTTGGGCTCACCTGTCTGGCAGCAGCTCTCAGCTCTCCGGAGCAGGTGTGACCAGGCTCAGCCAGTGGGTGAGAGAGGACTTCGGGGCACACCTATTCCATGGTGGGGGCTGCATCAGGGACTCTGGTGGCTTGTGGAATGATCCTTGTTAGCATTGCAAGGAGCCCCACCTGACCACTGCTCTTGCTTCCTCATAATTGAGACCCTCCCTAGCTTGAGGGAAGCTATGAGGCTTCCCTGATAGCTCAGTTGGTAAAGAATCTGCCTGCAATGCCAGAGATCCCGGTTCGATTCCTGGGTTGGGAAGATCTGCTGGCGAAGGGATAGGCTACCCTCTCCAATATTCTTGGGCTTCCCTTGTGGCTCAGCTGGTAAAGAATCTGCCGGAAATGCAAGAGACCCGGGTTCAATCCCTGGGTTGGGAAGATCCCCTGGAGAAGAGAAAGGCTACCTACTCCAGTATTCTGGCCTGGAAAATTCCATGGACTGTATAGTCCATGGGGTTGCAAAGAGTTGGACACAACTGAGCGACTTTCACTAGCTTGATGGATGGGATCAAATATGCATGCATTTATAGGGCTTCCAAGAGGTTGTGGACACATTTTCATAGCTAGTCATTTTAATCACCAGATGGGAATTAGATTTTTCAGGGAATTCCATGCTTAATCTTTCTGTAAAGACTCTCTCTTAGAAATAAGCCACCACTCCCTTATTTTGTCTGCATTGTAATCTCTGACTTTTGAATGTAGGTGCTGATTAGAGCAGGTACCTGCTTACCTGCTGACCCTCCACCTTCCCACCCTCATAGTAGAATTAATGGCAAAAAAAAGATGAGGTCATCGATTTTCAGCTTTTTGGAAAAAACTTGCTATCATCCAGCAGAGTAGGACTCATTTGTTGTTGGTCAGTCGCTAAGTTGTGTCTGACTCACTGCGACTTC